>NC_046615.1:4431330-4747996 GCF_900324465.2 Anabas testudineus
CCTTTAGTGTACAAAAAGTTCCATAGTTATTTTAAAATGATGATTAGCATTATGAAACTAATGGCATTTTGACCAAAATAGTTTAGTGAATACATTTAAGCTTGGATGTATGTGATGTGAAATCGTTTGTGCATAGTGTCAACATACTTTGAAAAGTATTACTTTATAATACTTTTTCCATACTTTATTGTGTTGTAATTAATATTTTTGAATTGGGAACACTGACATTTTTGCCTATTAGTTTACACTCAGTAATACACAATGACAAAGCAAAAATGTCTTGTCTTGTCAGTGCTGTGGAGAAGCCTCTCCATCAGCAGGTATTGTGCTGAGTCTTCTTTACAGTAAATAAGTCTATAAAAGTTTAGCACACCTGGATTTGGCCATTCTTCCTAGCAGGCCCTGTCAGAACATGGCAGTTGAGTCGCATCCTATTTAATCCGATGGAGACCTTGGATGGGAAGTGACTGTGAACTGCCAATTTCAGGTCCTCCACATATGTTTAGTTCTGTGCTTAAAGGTCTTCCAGAGACAGTTAGAGACTTGTCCTTAAGCCACTCTAGCCTAGACTTGGCTGTATGCTTTGCATTGTTGTGCTGAAAGGTGAATTCTCACAGTCTCCCATTGAGTGCACTATGGGGCAGGTTTTCATCAATGATCTCTCTGTATTTGGCTGCATTCAGCCTTCATTCAACACTGACCCATTCCTCTTGTGGAGATGCTCCCCTATTGCATCATGCTGGAACCACCATGCTTTAAAATGGGGATGATGATTAGCCAGATGATGAGCAGTGCCTGACCACAGAATAACTGTTTTTGTGTTCTCAAGAGTTCTTTGAATGCTGTTGGGTAAACTCCAAACAGACTGTGCCTTATGTCTAACCACTCTATCATAAAGGTCTGATTGATGTAGTGGTGCAGAGCTGGTTGTCCATCTGCTAGGTTCTCCATGCAGGGGACTTGGTAAAGTGACCATTAGATTTCTTTTCACCTTTGTCTGGGTACTCAGTTTGGCTAGGAAAACTTCTTCCATCGCCCACTTCAGTTTTTCAAAATGGTTTTATAACCTTGTCCTGATCTGTTCCTCACCACCGAATTGTTATTATGGAGGTCCACAGAGAGTTTTTTGGACCTAAATGCCATCTGCAGCATTTTATCGAAGGGTCTAAATACTTTTGTAACAGCAAGATTAAATTTTTTTTATATTTTTCAATGTTTTTATAATAATTATTTATATTTTTCAGAAATTTCTCTAAATATGTTTTCTCTTTGTAATTGTAGATCCCTGGGTCATTGAGATTATGATAGTCTCTCTCTCTCTCTCTCTCTCTCTCTCCCCTCCCCTCTCCCCCTCTCTCCCTCCATCTTCCTCTTCCCAGTGTGCGTTGCAGGGTGATTCAGGATGGTGGACCAGCCTCTGTGGGAGCAGATAGGATCCAGCTTTGTGCAGCATTACTATCAGATGTTTGACTCTGACAGATCACAACTTGGATCCATATACGTGAGTGTTCAATTACAAGATGTCTTAACACATTGGGAGGATGCACTTGTGGATTAAATGAATGAGAAAGATGTTGTCAAGAAGGAACACATTGGTTTGTGCTGGACGTACTGGTTGTATGGCTTCATTTAAGATAAGGTGACAAATTCAGAGGGTTATCGGTTTTCACTATTCCTCATAGAAATTCATCATTCACCCTGCATAACGTGCACCAAGTGAAAGGGGTCAATTACGGCAATTGAGGCTTTGTCAGAACCATTGAAAAGAACATCATTGATTGTGGTTCGCAGTAAGTCAGCTTTCAAAGAATCAAAATATCTGAATCCTCTGCCACAGTTCTATAATGTTAAGGGGTGTAGTTCGGTTACAAATGTGCCAACATGAAGGGATATTCCTCTTAGTCCTAGGCCTGACTTAAAAAATAGAAATATGTACACTGAACCTCAAGTTTCTGTCCAGAAAAAAAAAACAAAACACTTTTGAGTTCTGATATTTGGGCATCACAGTTAATTGATTCTCTGAATTAGTTAAAGTTAAATTTAATTTAAGCTGATACAACTTTTATCTGCATTTGGACAAAGTTAAATCATCACCATCAATGCAACATGTCATTAAATATGAACTTGAGACAGTTTGGTAAAATATGCAGATGCTATACGAGTTTGAAGATACTCAATGGTCTTCTTTCATTTTGACTGGATTTGTGAAGAAATGTTGCACGTAGGCAAAACACATGCTGTCTGTATCAGAGTAAAATTTAATTTGGCCGTTCAGCCTTTTTTTGCTATTATTTCTGGCTGATTTCACATATTTATAGTAGAAAATTAAAGTTTTGGTCACGGAAGAATCTTTTAGCAACTAAATTTTAAGTGCCATAAAATCTGTGTAGTATTGGCTGCATAATCAGCCTGCTCCATTTGTTTAGGAGCGTATTTCACAGTTTGGTGTGGGTTTTTGTTTATCTTTCTTTACTTGTGCTGTAAATTTATATGCACATTCATGCTTTCATAATTTTATTTTTCTCAGGTTCTAGTCAGTTGAACAATGTCCTAATCTCCCTCTCTCCTGCAGATTGATGCGTCATGCCTTACATGGGAAGGACAGCAGTTCCAGGGAAAAAGAGCAATTGTCGAGAAACTAACTGTGAGTTTGTCTGGTAACTTAGTGCTGTACTTCAACATGTACAGTGCATCCAGAAAATATTCGCAGTGCTTAACTTTTTTCCACATTTTATGTTACAGCCTTATTCCAAAATAGATTAAAGTCTATATTTTCCTCAAAATACAGCAGAACAATACCCCATAATGACAATGTGAAAGGGGTTTGAAACCTTTGCAAATGTATTAAAAAGTAAAAACAATAACATGTACATAAATATTCAGTCTTTGCCATGCCACTTAAAATTGAGCTCTTGTGAATCCTGTTTCCACTGATCATCCTTGTTTCTGCAACTTGATTGGAGTCCACCTGTGGAAAATTCAGTTGATTGAATATGATTTGGAAAGGAATACACCTGTTTATAAGGTCCCACAGTTAACTGTGCATGTCAGAGCACAAACTAAGCCATGAAGTCCAAGGAATTGTCTGTAGACATGGAAGAAGTTTGGAATCACCAGTACCCTCTAGACTCAAGAGCGGGCCGCCTGGTCAAACTGAGTGATTGAGAGAAGGGCCTTAGTCAGAGAGGTGACTAAGAACCCGATGGTCACTGTGAAGGAGCTCCAGCCTTTCTCTGTGGAGAGAGGAGAACCTTCCAGAAGAACAACCACCTCCGCAGCACTCCATCAACCAGGCCAGCATGGTAGAGTGGCCAGACAGAAACCACTCCACCGTAAAAGTTTTCTAAAATGCACCTAAAGGACTCTCATAGCATGAGAAACAAGATTCTCTGGTCTAATGAAACAAAGATTGAACTCTTTGGCCTGAATGCCAGGCGTCATGTCTGGAAGAAACCAGGCAGCACTCAGCACCTGGTCAATACCATCCTACAGTGAAGCATGGTGGTGGCTCCATCTTGGATGTTTTTGATCCCAGATGAATGCAGCAATGTACAGACACATCCTTGATGAAAACCTGTTCCAGAGCGCTCTGGACCTCAGACTGGGGCGAAGGTTCATCTTTCAACAGGACAACAAGCCTAAGCACACAAGATAACAAAGGAGTGGCTACAGGACAACTGTGTGAATGTCCTTGAGTCCATTTAGGAATAAGGCTGTAACATAACAAAATGTGGAAAAAGTTAGGCTGTACTGTAAAAGGTAGTGGGTGGTTCAAGTGAGAAACACACCGTCAGTGACAGTACATTTACATGTGCACAAGAAACCAGGTTATTTAGGGAGTCAGAGATTCCATTTACACGCTCAGACTCTCAGTAGTAACCTAGTTATTGTAACATACAGCACCCCAGAGTTCACCTGAACCGTTTTGGAACCATGACCTTCTTGCTTTACTGTAGTGACACATCTACAATATGTTAGTATTCTCTAAAACTTTAAAGAGGATTTTATTACTTTTTACTAAGGTTTTAATGAGAATAATTTTCAATACCTTAAAGGAATTTTAATGAAAGTTTCTAATTTTTATCAATTTGACTCCTGTGTGTGTGGTGTTTTTTTTTTTTGTTTTGTTTTGTTTATTTGGTTTTTTTTTTTTTCTTCTGTGTGTGTGCGCTAGAGTCTCCCCTTCACAAAAATAGCGCATAGTATAACAGCGCAGGACCACCAGCCAACTCCAGACTGCTGCATCTTGAGTATGGTTGTAGGACAGCTAAAAGTAAGTAGCACTATCACGCCTTCCTTCCCCACACTAACCTGTTTTACAGACAGATCATTAACTCTTAATATAGAAACGGTTATTCATAAGTCGTTAGTCTACACACTAAAACCCTTAGAGTCTTCAGGGCTTCTCACAGGATTTGGACAGGTTATTGCATTCTTGTTTACAGATCCTCTCAAACTATATTGAATTGGGCGGGCAGTGTCTGAGTGTATTGCTTGTGTTGGCTGTTTGCTTTATAGCCATTGTTGCCAAAAGGTGACCACAGTCTCACATCCTGTCAAATCAATACAATATTTTCACCTTGTAGTAGAGATGTTGAATAAACCTGACTGGTTATTTTGGAGGTCTCAGTGTGTCATGCTAGTGAAGTGCTTTACATTAAAACTGAAAAGTGTTGGCAAAATACCGGTATCTTCAGCATGCTGTTTGCCCTGAACCCTTCTCTTTGTCTGTATGCAGGCAGATGATGACCCCATCATGGGTTTCCATCAGAGTTTCATCCTGAAGAACATTAACGATGCATGGGTGTGCACCAATGACATGTTCAGGCTGGCCATTCACAACTTTGGTTAACCCCCTCCCCACTCTGGTGGGCAGGGGCGGCCATAGTGAAGGGCACCGTGAGAGGAAGTAGGGAGGGAAGGGAGGGAGGAGTTGAGGATGGGAGAGAACACTCAACCCTCCCTCCTGCTGTCTCATTTACGCCTGTTATGGCAAACAAGCAAACACCGGATTCTAGATGTCAATCACTGAACCTCATCCAGGTGGGTTTTCAGACCGCCCCAGCCAGTAGAACTGCGACGTGTTTCTTTGCTGAGAGCCGGTCGACCAATCAGATGCCCCTTTCTGCCACTCCGCCGATCTGCATGATGCTGGGAGCCCCTTCATTACAATATCTACTCTCAAGCCACCAGAAAGACAAACAGCTGACCAACGCCATTAACTCATACTCTGCTCTCCACCCTTCTTTACTCTATTCTGATCCCTTTTACTCTATTGTTGACTCCACTGCTGTCAACTCAGTTCTACTAGCACTGCTGTTGACTGGTTTGTAGGTCCTTGTTCAGGTTCAGAGTCGGCCTCTTCACTTCTGACCTCTTGTGTTGTAATTTGTTTTTAGATGCCACTTGTGTGTCGACTTTAGCTTGCCTTAGTGTGTTAAACTGCGTTTTATCTTCCTTTTACACAATTGTTAGGCCTGCTATGATTCGTTCTCATGCCAGGTTTTGCTCTTGCAAACCAAAGAATCATGGAGGACATAAAGTTTGACCTTGCTGTGTGATTGATTTGCATCTGTTATAAGGTCTCTCTCGCTCACCCTCTTTCTCAGTCTTATGTCTTTCTCTTTCACACACGTCTGGCAGTTAACATGGACTACAGCCACGATACACAATAAAACCTGGACTTTTTTTCTTAACAGTGTGGCCTTGTTTCTCCACATCAGTCTCTTTGACCTGCTGTTTTCCCAATCTTTCGTTTATTTCTACACTGCAAGTCTAAATACATCTTTTGTCATTAAATAACAGCCCACATTTCTTACTGTGAAGCACACTGGCGCATAGGCAATGGTATTAGGAACAGTGGAGGAAATCAAAAAGGAAAAGTGAGCTTAGCCATAGCTGTAACCATAATTCTAGTAATTACACTTTGTCTGCCACCTTATAGGGATTTTGTCCATAGTAGTTTTGTGTCTTCCAAGTGGCACCACAAAAACATGCAGATTTTATTACCCAGGTCAAAGATTTCATTGTGTGTGGCAGAAATATTTCATAGCATGTCAGTATGATTCATTTGTTGAAATAGTAGGCGATGATCTCTTCATGGAACACATCGCTTCCTCAAAATGTGCAGCCAGTCACATGACATGGACATGGATCGCTTCAATTCCTACCTCTGTCATGTGAGAAATATCTGTTTAACAGGCTACACCATTACAACATTAAGATCCGCTGATTGAAAATGAGCATGTCTGTTTCTTGAAGTGTACTGTGTAGGTAAATGTCTCTTTCTGTTTCTGATTCCAAGTCTTCCAGGTCATGGTTATCCCAAAAATGCTGTTTAGTATCAACTGGACTTGCTTTGAGGTGTTGAAGATGTTCTGCTCAGTTAAAACAGCAATTTTAGGATATTCTGCGTAGGTAAAACTAAACAGGCTCATAAGTGGAAAAGGATGCATTAATAGTGAATGGTTTTTGGGAAAAGAAATAAGACCTTCAACATATAATGACAGTATACGGCAGTATGTGACAGAAAAAGTAATTCTGCAGGGGCAGTGAATTTCTGAGCTATGCCACAGAGCTTTGATTGAGGAGCATTTCTACATTTCAAGACACAAACGACACATCTAGTGTAAATTGGCTTCTATATGAACATTATGGGTTAAAGAGATAACAGGTTTCACAACAGCATAGGTGATTTCAATAATACCTTAGTTTTATACCAATTCCATCTATATGTAATGACCTTTCTGTTGATCATGTTAGTTTCCCAATGTCCATTTTGATGTCTGTTCTTGGTTAATATTTTGCACTGTCCCATTCATTATGTTTTTATTCTTATCATATATACTGCATTTGGAAAGCTAACACCAAGACACATTGTTTGCATACTTTCTTGATTCTAATAGTTTGGCAGATACAATTTAGAGAACATTGGCTACCAGGTCTTTACAGAAAATCTGCATTATGATGATAATATTATAAAATTGCAGGGAGTAATGGATGAACAATGAATCTGAAAATTGCACTATCTGACTGTGGAGGGCGACACTGTGCCTTGTAGTGTACAGTCCAGTTTGTGTGAACCTCATCAGAAAGGGAGGTAGGAACTGATGAGCTGAAGCAGCGACACGTCGGAACCTACGGCGCGGACACAGCGGAAGTTTAGACGGTTGCTGTGGGTGAAGTGAACACTGACAGCATCGCATCACACAAAAATAGATTCTCTCCCCTTAAATTAACCCAGTCTCCCTTTCCCTTACCCATGGCGTCCAATAATATAGATATCGAGGGTGCCACCCAGCATCTCCGAGATATACTCAAGCTCGACCGTCCAGGGAACAGCACCGGTAAGTTGAACCGGGAATGAAAAGCGCTAGCTAGGCCGCAGAAGCTAATGGAATGCTAGGTAGCTACATGGATACCTAGCTAACATGAATTGGATTAGCGCGTTGCTACACTGGAGTGAAGTTAGTATAATAGCAGTTTCACTACCTGCTAACGAAAGGTACCCTATTGTAAAGCACAATAAACAAGTAAATCCATTAACACTTACAGTAAGGCTGATTTCTGAAGAACAACGGTGGTGTTCAGAGTCATCGTAATGCGCTAACTGCGTCGCAAAAGTCCCCAGTTGGTATTTTGTCGTTGTGTTAACGTTAGCTGCGATGCGAGCTAGCCTACGTCCCAGTCTATTTTCTGGGGCAGGAAAGCGGTGTTTTATGATGCAAGCCCACGAAAAAGTAGACTTTTTTGTATATTCGGCAGCACCTGCCAGTATGTGCCTCCAGTGCTATAAGTAGAAGCTCATCATAGCTCCTGCATTTAGCTGGAATTTAAGTGCTATCAAGAATTAGCTTGAGCCGTCAAACTGCGTACGAAGCTCGATATTCTTCACTAATTTCACCGTTGTTTGGTGCAACTGTACCTGAAGCATAGCACTGAATGATTTTCTAAATTCAACCTATTATGCTATTATCAGTGTTGTAATAAAGACATTACTGCTGGCTTTGGCAAAGTTGAGTGCACATAAATTGAGTACAATATATCACAATAAAACTCGACATGTTGGGAGCAGAAAATCATAAAAAAAATATCTAAAATCCAAATGTTTATGTGATTAACGTCGGTTTAGCATTTTTGATAAATGCACTGATTTAGAGTTTGTATCGGCCGAAATACTTAAATACATACAAGGAAAGAAATGTATTTCCTTGAGTGAGTAAAATTAAATTAGAGAAGTTTTTTGCTTAATTATCAGCTCACTTGGACACCATGTCCTTAATTAAATGTCTTCAATCAGCAAAGTGTACCAGTATGTAAATAAATACAAATTGAATGCAGTCATTGTAAATGTTATCAGTTCCACCTGTGGTTTCACAATTTTGGCATATACAAAATGTGAGATTATATAGCTTTTTATTTTTAAGTTACCTGCGCTTACTTGACCGTGTCTTCATTCACAGTACAGCGTGAGTGCTGTCACCATAAGAACTTACCCCTTTACACATTTTTGAACTATAATCTTTGCACAGTGTATTACAACCACCAGTTTCTTTCCTTAGATGCACAATCGAGTGACGGTCAGAGAAAACCATCTTTTAATGGAGAGCTGAACGGACTATTGGGAGCAGGCCTTCTAGGAAGCACTGATCGATCAACCATGTCTGAATCTACCAGACCTATCTCTACAGACATCAGCAGTGCTCAGGATTGTCAGATCATGTGAGTGGCTTCGTAGAGTCAGTCACTTAGTTGTGGACACTTTGTATTTTTAATATTTTTACTTATGTCTGTGTGCTGCATTTTCAGCTGCCTTTCTGGTGATGATGGGTCTACCTGTATCCCCATAATCTCTAACAATGTGGAGATAGTGGCAAGTCAAGACTCCAGCATCAATAGCAAGGCTCGAGGCAGCAACCAGGTAATACTTTAAATTGTGAGCTCCAACATAGCATTATCATTTAAATTTATAAATCACATATTTGATGACTGACATCACCAACAAATTAAGATAGTCAAGCTTTTGTGTACGTGAAAATGTTGTATTTTTATCACTTTTCTTTTGATTTAAATCTTCATGTGATGTGTGACACAGGGATGTCACAATTTTGCTTTCTTTCAAGTTTTCACAGTCTGAATATGTATTTGTTGCATTATTCAAGCTGTACATCCTTTAAAAGCACAGACTTGATTTTTAGAATGTCAATATAGATATATTATGAAGAACACTACTGTTAAAAAAAATAATTTATAACTAGAATACTTTCAAAATAATGAATATATAATTTGTTTTCATCCAGGTGAAAATTCAACCTGTTGCCAAGTATGACTGGGAACACAAGTATTATTATGGCAGACTGATAGCTGTGTCCAACTCCTTCTTGGCCTACGCCATCCGAGGTGAGAATTTTATTATTAGTAATTATTGGTGACTTTCATTTTTACATCATACAGCAATTGGCATGTTATGAATCAACAAGAACTGCTTCCTCTGATGATTGACTAAAAAAATCGAATTATTTCACATTATTATTGCATCACTCTACTTCAACTAATATTTGGTCTCTTATTTTTGTATAAAACACCTCTACCTTCAGGAGCCAACAACCATGCCATGATTCGGGTCCTGAGTCTGGGGTTTGCTGAGCGCTCCCTGCTGAAGGGGTTCACTGGGGCCGTCACTGATCTGGCTTTCGCTCACCTCGACTCCTCTCTGTTGGGTTGTGTTGATGAAGCAGGCAACCTGATGGTTTGGCAGCTGACCTGCAGTGAAAACAAGATACTGTATCCTGACATGTAATAGAAACTAAAAAGGAGTTTTTAGAAGGATATGTGTTATATGTGCAGTGTGGATGTTACTGCTTGTGTTTGCACTGTTTATTATATTTATATTAACTACTTATTATGTGAAGTTCTTTGAGATGATTCTGTTGTGATTTGGCACAATAATAAGAACATCGGATTGATTTAAATTGAATAACCACCAAAAACCACCGCAGCCCACACTGCCTTTGAATGACAGTACATTTGCACAAACCTCAGATTTTTCACTCCCTTGCTTTTGCCCAAGAATGGGTCTTTTCACCCATTTTTCCTTAACTCAGGTTCCCTGTAGAGATCAGATCGTCGTTCATATCAGGCGGCCAGAAGACACTCGTTTGAACTCTCACCGTCGCCTCATTTGGTGCCCATTCATCCTGGATGACAACGAGGAGAACCAAGATGACACTAGCCAGACCTTGGCCCTTCTACATGAAGACAGGGTATCATTGCTTTCACCCAGAAATGTTTGTCTCAGTGGGATAGAAAGGCTGCTGAAACTGCAAATGGACTAAAACTTTGTTCTAGTAGCATTTTGTACTAAAACTGATTAAAGGAATACAGACAACGTTCACTACTGTTTTATAGACTCTATTTTAGTGTTTTAGTTTGCAACCCTTCTAGAATAAATGCCAATTTGCACAAATAAAGAAAAAACAATACAATACAAATGTAAATGTTGCACATTTAACTTTTTATCTTGTCCTCCTCCACTAGGCTGAGGTGTGGGACCTTGAAGTCTTGAGAGCCAACAACAGCTGTTGGCCGGTCGATGCCACAGAACTAAAGGAAGGTCTCATCACAGTGAAGGGACATACACAGGTGAGAGTCATTATGAACCACTAATGATGGGATTCTCACATAATATTATTCTGTAAGTACAGTACAGTTGAATCATCATTTTTGGTTCCTGTCCTCCTATGAAATACATACTACTAAAACATAAAAACATATTTGAATCTGGACCAGGCACATGGAACTCTTTTCATCACAATTAGATATTACGAATTCGACATCTCATTATAAAACGCAAAACTGCAGTAAGAAGAAGTAACAAGAACTGTTTCGCTGTACGATGTTGGTTAGAATACATAGATTTCTTAACGTCCTGACACTGTTCATTGTTTGATGTGTGTCTGTTTAGCGGGTCAGTGAAGGGGCTCTTTCTCCAGATGGAACCGTGTTAGCCACAGCCAGCCATGATGGATACATCAAGTTCTGGCAGATATATATAGAAGGGGGACAGGACAAGCCCAGGTAAGCAAGGAGGCTGTGTTTTCAATGTGTGCAATGTTTGTTTGACCATTTAAAACAGTTTTGTTTTTCACATCCCACATTTTTCCCACTTCTTCTTTTTTTGTTCACACTCTGTTGTCCAGATGTCTTCATGAATTGCGGCCTCATGGAGGACGTCCCCTATCCTGCCTTCTTTTCTGTGACAACCACAAGAGGCAGGACCCAGAGTTAGTACACACGAAAGCACCACACAGTTTTTAGTGAAAATTGTGACATGCAGTGTGTATATGTGTCTGTATATTAATATTAATCTTAGGTGGTATCCAATAGTTTTTACTTTATTTACCTTTTCCTCTCCTTTGGACATTTCCTCTTGCCATTTTGGCAGGGTTCCTTTCTGGAGGTTCCTGATAACTGGAGCAGATCAGAATCAGGAGTTGAAGATGTGGTGCACTGTTTCCTGGACCTGTTTACAGACCATCAGGTTATTCTCTAAGCCTATAAATAAAATTTTAATTATGCTCACCCACTGTTACCTTTATAGTACTGTATTGCCCATTAAATTGGAATTTTGATGCAGTCAGGAAATGTGTTGATAACTAATTCAATGATGTGAAGCTTGTACTGTTGATTAACTTTAGGGGTAATAATGTTAGTGACTTGAGTGTCTTCCTTCATAGGTTTTCTCCAGATCCATTCAACTCATCAGCTCTGCCAAGTCTGAAGGCCAGTCTGGATCTTTCTGCCGAGTATCTCATCCTCACTGATGTACAAAGGAAGGTCAGCACAATGTTGTCAGCTACGGGAGTTTCAGGAATAATTGTTGTAACACATAATACTGAATAAGTACTTATTTTTCTTTCGTAGTGATGTACATCTGCCTGTCACCTTTTAGTCACTCTGTTGCTTCATTGATCTTCAGCTTGGGAACATTGTTTGAGTTAATGTTGTTACTTATTACCAGGTTCTGTATGTGATGGAGCTGCGACAGGACCTGGAAAAAGGCAAGGCTAGTTTTACTGCTGTGTCAGAGTTCCTGCTGACCCACCCCGTGCTCAGCTTTGGCGTCCGGGATGTCACCCACAGCCGACTGCGACACACTGAGGTCCTTCCTGCAGAAGAGGAGACAGAGAGCATGACCACAGGTCCATATGTACACACACTGACACCACAAAAGGAAAATTACTTTTAATAATCTAGTATCTCTTTGATCCTAAGTAACACAGAATTTCTTTGCACATGGTTTCTTCCAGAAGGCACCCAAGGACCGACAGAGTCCAAGTCTGGGATCCAGATTAAACTCTACTGTGTTCACACCAAGTAAGACTTCTACTACATGACATCATCTCACATCAGATTGCTTAGAACAGAGAAAATCACTAATCTGCTTAAGGGACAATTTGTCTCACAGGCATATAATAATAATATCAATAACTAGTCTTTAATGAAATGAATCTGTGTGTTTGCGTTTTTAGGAGCCTGCAGGATGTCCAGATCTGGTTCCAGCCTAATACGGGTTCCAGCTCTGATGTCTTCCTGCCCCATTCTGATTCTCAAGATGGTTTAGGTAAGTTATCAGACTTAGTAGCCAGAAAGTCTGAGGTTGTTAAAAGTTTAACTCATTTGAGTCTTTTTATAGTAGGCTGGTCAAATCGAGTATCAGTAACCAGATAAAAACTGTACATATTGTTTCCTCTTGGAACACTCTTATATTTTTATCTAAGAACAATTTTGTCTTCAGTTTAATTTCACCAATTCTCATTCGTCCTTTTCTTTACTTTTCATTTAAAATTAGCATTTTGTGAAACTGCAAATTAAGAGATTCTGTGAATTGTGAATTGCCAAAAGATACTGTGAAAATACTGTATGATGATTTCTTTGCACTGCTATTGTAATGTTTGCTGCATTTAAAACTGTTTACTTTTTATGTATTTTCCAGCAGGGTTTTCAGACCATCTTACGGACCAGAGCTCTGACAAGGAGTCAGGAAGTGGTTCCCAGACTGACCTAAGGAAGATCCCATGTCTTCCTGCTCCTGCTGATTTCCTGTCGAACTCTGCCACTGGCAGTGGGCCAATGCCCAAGCTGATGACTCCAGATGCTTTCATGACACCGAGTTCTGTACGAACACTCATAAGCAATGTGAATTTCTGCACTGTATCTTTTAGTAACAAACAGAATGGACTGTCTGAATGTCTGAGTTCCAGTCCAGTATGCAGTTTACAACAGCAAAAAACACTTCAGTAAATGAATATGTGTCTATGGTTTTGTCACCTAGCAACATCTCGCCCCATGAATAGCACTTCCACCCACATACTGGTAGAGTGCTGCTGCCAGCTCTTACATATACGAGCCCATAACCCTGTTAATACACTGTTTAAACAGTCTATTTTGACTGTTTGAGTTCACATTAAGGTGCAACTCAAACACCTTTCATCCATGTGTGAAGCGAGAGGCAGGAAGATAATGGGTTGGAAAAGTTTTAGATTATTAAAATATAAAACAATCTGTCTGATAACAACATGGGAAGATTGCCTCCATTAATGAAATGGAAAATTTAGGTTTGATTTTACCTAGGCCACCTATGTTACCTATTATCTGCATTGTGCTTTCATTTTGTTAACTGACAAGCATTGAAAGTAAAATAATGCATGATATAAGTTAGCAAACATGTTTTTTTCTAAAGTTTCTCTTCCATATTTTCAATATTTGCTGCCTGGTAATCTTCTTCTTGTTACTCTGCAGGTACCGGCATCTCCTGGCAGCAGTGCCAGCAGTCTGACCATCGTAACAGCCATCAGCAGTAACTCTGACTCAACTAACAGGTGGGTTTCTTTATGTGGTGTAGTCACGATATGTTAAAGTGAGGAGTGGCTAATAAATTTTATCATGTATGTAACAGGGTTGCTGTGCTAGCCTAGTAATGTATACCGTGAAATTATAAAGGTTTATGGATATTATACCAAGTACATTTGTGTATTGGATATTGAGAGGAAAAAAATGCACCCAAACAGCATCTGACCTTTGCATGCCTGTTAAACTTGGCAGTAGGTGCCACCAAGTCATTTAGAGAAGGCACTGTGTCTCACTGTGTTCAGAATCAGTTAACCAAGAAAATAGTTAGTAGATTAACTTGTGAGGAATATAATCATTAGTTACAGTTTGGTACAAAATAGGTCAAAATATCTGCGTCAGCAACAAAAAAATGTAATCATGCTTTTCTATCAATGCATGAGTAATAATGTACTTTAACTTTTAAAATAAACTTTAAAAATAACTTTTTCATTTATGTTGTTACAGTTTTACAGTATTTGATATTTAAGTTACACACAGAGAATCTACTCTGTAGCGATACATATTTTCTCACCCATTTGACTGATCACTATATATCATCAGCTATACTTTGTAACTATATATCCTGTTTGTTACTAAGATTAGATGAACATATACGATACACCTAATTTGCCTGTGTTTTGTTTTCTGGTTACACATGAGAACATGTACACATAAATAAGTGATGTATGCCTTTGTGCAGAGCTGCAGATGATGTCAACCAGAGTCCAAATAGAGCAGAGAACAACAGCAGCTGTAGTCTGGCTCTCTCTGCCTCTACCACCAGCCCAAGAGCTGCATCTGCTGTGCTCCTGCCTGGACTGGAGAACCTGCAGGTAGCAGCTGATACTATTTCCTACCTCTTATCCATGTCCAAAACATTTTTCTGTGCTTTTTTTCTTTAATTTTTAATACACGTTTCCTCTCTTACCCAGGCTTTGGTTTCCCCTAGCAGCCCTCTTGCACTTGACAACCCTCAGATCCTGGACTCTCCCCTCTTGCCACCACTGGCCTCTCCCACCAGGGCCCGCTCCCCTGATGTCATCTCCTCAGCCTCCACAGCCATGTCCCAGGACATGCCGGAGATCGCATCACAGACCCTGCAGCTTCAGCGTGGATTGGTGTCCACTTTGGAACCCTTACCACTTTCTGCTCTCCAGACAGACAGCATGGCCTCTGCTGCATCTGCTCTGCACCTGCTCACCTCACCACGCACAGCCAACAACAACAACAGGTGTGTTATGAATGAATGCAGCCTTGATATTGCCTGTGATGGAGCGCATCAGTTTGCATTTAGAATCATCAGGAGTAATGGAAAGCATACAGAATTTGTCAGAGTTAACACCTGCAATAATATTAATCAAAGTTCTGTATTTCCTGACTCAGCCTATTGCCCCTTGAGCTCGGAGGTGCAGATGGGGCAGTGGGTGGGGTAGTGGAATCGGAGCCTAGACTCAGCCACACCCCATCTCTGCTTGAGAATGCCTTATCACAGGAGAACCCTGTGGTGGGAGGGGGGTCCTCAGATGGCAGTGTCAGCCACACACCTTGGCCAGCTGCACCCGATATCACCAGAGAAACCAGGAACAGTCTCAGGGACAACGGTCTAGGAGACTGGTAAGAATTCCAACTAACCACACACACACACACACACACATACACATCCACATTAAGCATTTAACAGAGTACTAAAATCTGATGATCGGACCACCACTTGGGAAATATATCTTGTCTGTTTCTAGCATTTTTGACTGGTGATGATTGTAACAGTCTATGTTAATTCCTGGTGAAGCCAAAATTAATTAATTACAAAAACTTTGAATATGCAGATGCTGTAGACTTAAAACATTTAGGTTTGATATCAAAAGATGAATATGAGACAAAAGATTAACATTTCAGCTTTTATTTTCAGGTGTTTATGTCTGAATCTGATACACAACTTAGAAGATAGCAGTTTTTCTTTGAACACACCCATTTTTCATGTGAGCAAAAGTAACAAGACTGACAGGTGTGTTTTGTTGCCCAGCTGTGTCGTGTTACACTGATTATTCAAACAATAAAGAACACTGAGTGTCGACCATCACTTTCAGAAAAGAAAGGAATTGGCCTCACTAGTTTAATGCTTTTGGAAGAGAGGGTACATAGAACATATGAGCTTAGAGAAATGGTGACTAACGTATGACATACAGTATCAACCTATTTGTAATATAATAATAATAGTGGTATACTTTATACCCCAGATGTTAAAAGTAAAGGACTGGATGAATAAATCAAATTTAATAAACGTTAAAATCTGTATAATCGAAAGTAAAAGCAGTGTGAAAAAACTGCTCAAAATTGTTTGCTGTTTTGTAGTTCAAGAGATGAGTCGAAGGACAGACACATGAGCTCACCGTATCATCGACGCTCGTATCACCTCACACAGAATGACAGTCAGGATGCTGTCGCAGAGCAGAGGTAACACAAATAACACACATTATCACGTTGTTTACCAAAATAAACACGGACATCTAATGTCATCCTAGACAAAATACATCACAAAGTAAGCACAGCACTTGGTTAAGGCAAAGATTTTAGAGATTTTAGAGAATGAGATGTGCAATATGCTTTAGAGGCTGCAAATGCTTTCTTACTTTGTGGCTTAAATCAATGGTGTCTATGTGCACAGTGATCCTGATGATGAGGTGGCCAGCCTGGCATCCTCCACAGGGAACTGTGGCTCTCGCTCTTCTCACAGACTCCCAGTTAAAGACTGGAAGACGTCACCACGAGGCTCACCAAAACTCAAGAGGAAGAGCAAGAAAGATGACGGGTATTTTGATTTTGAATATCTGAAATTGTGTGTGTGTGTGTGTGTGTGTGTGTGTGTGTGTGTGTGTGTGTGTGTGTGTGTGTGTGTGTGTGTGTGTGTGTGTGTGTGTGTCTGTGTCTGTGTCTGTGTCTGTGTCTGTGTCTGTGTGTCTGTGTGTCTGTGTCTGTGTGTGAGTATGGAAATGGGATGTAATGAACCGATAAGAGAAATAAACTATTCTCTCTAAGTCTATCACTCTAAGTTGTTGACTTATGCAGCAGCTGCGATTATACATACAGTATAGTCCATAAAAATGTATTTATACTGTAAAATCCTTTATTAACATTAATGCTATGTAGTGAAGCATTTGAATGTAATTTAGTGTTTTTTTTTTCAAGTCTTATTAATTCTGTCACAACAAGAAGCAGTGTTTACTTTTATGTTTAAGTTTTGTCACTGAAAATATTTTCATTTTTTTGTTTCTTTTCAGTGAACTATCTCAGTCAAGACAAATGGACACTAGTCAGGTAAGGTAATCACAGGGACACCTGTTCATATGATATGTGTGTGTTGACTGATTATCACTTGGAGGTTCTATATTATGTGTTCTCATGATGTTCTTTGAGCACCATATTGTGGGTTTTAGCCACTGAGGTAGTACAAGCTGACAAGTACCTAGCCACTTTACTTGATTCAGTCAAATAACTAGGTAACCAGGTTACAGTAACCCTGTTATCTGGGAACATGCACTGAAGAACTGGAAATATACATATATACATGCAGCAGATGAGTTATCTGATTTCTCCTCTACCTTTGACTTATTTTGGAATCATGGTTCACAGATTTTGACTGTTTAGAGACAAGAGATACAGCTTTTTTCTGTTATATTTTTTTTTTGTCTCAGCCAAAAGTTGTAGTGAGTGCCAGCTGCCTTTGTCCTGGGTTTAAGCTCATGTGAAATGCCAATTAGAAACCTGGTTATACTAGACATGGCAGAGTAATCCGAAATCTCTGGGAAACCTGTACCTGTCTCTAATGTCCTACCCTTATTACGGTAACCAGGTTTACTGTTAATATGTTAAGAAATCTGCTTACTTGAGAGCCGACTGTGACCTGGTTACTTGCAAAAGTTAGTTGCAAAAGTCCTTATCTCAAAATGTTGATTATTCCAGTTGAAATTCATGTGTCAGCAGCATTTTTCCTTTGTGCGCTTGGCCAACTTTGTTTATCCATTCTCTCCTTGTGCTCACAGATGAATGCAGAAGTACAGGACGAGCTGTTGATGCTCCTGCGTAGCCAGCAGAGGGAGTTAACTGAACTGCGCAGACAGATTGAAACCATGCAGAGCTCCATTATGGCTCAGGTGGAGCACGTCCTGACCAACCACCAGGAACAAGAACGTATCCTTTGGTCTTACTCTTTGAACATTTTTTTATGTTTTCCATTCCCCCCACCCCCTATAAAAATTCTGAAGCCATATGCAGTAGCAACCTGTAATTTTTTTTGTCCCACCATCTGGGTCCTTGTGTTAAATGGAGCATCTGAAGCTAGCCTACGTGCTTTCCAATAAGTCCTAAGTGTACATTTGGGTCAGAAAGCTTTTGTGTAGAGGAAATTCCAACTCCCATAATTATTGTAAACCTGCTGCACTTTTTATTCAAAGCTTTAATGATTTTCCACATAGACTAACATGTTTTGCTTTCATATCAGACACACCGGTAATTTGATTTACACAGAGATAGACATGAGAATGTTTGTATAATGCAACAAATTAATGAACAAGATAACAGCAATGCAAGAAAAGAAAGACAAAAACAATTGCACAATTGGTCATGTGCAAGAATTAAGAAGTAGTGTAGTTAAACACAACTTCTACCTGTGTATATTTTCAATGGGCTAAGTTAGAATATCGCATATGGCCTGAAAGGACTGAATCCAGAATGGTAGTAAAGCTGAATTTATCAGCATAGATAAAAAATGGTGCTCACATTTTCTTAGAGCAGGCAGAGGACCCTTACACATGCTGGGCCTGATAGTAATCTTTATATAACATATTTCGAGCCCTGACCATTAATGACCTCAGAGCGCAGACTGGAGCGAGTTCTGGCAGAGAGTCAGAATCACCAGCAGCAGCTTCAGGAGCAGCTCAGCCAGCAGCTCAGCCATGCCCTCAGCTCGGCCCTCACCAACAGAATGGACAAAGTACTGCGAGAGGAAATGAAGAAAACAGTCCCACAAAGTAAGGAGGCACACACACACACACACACACACACACAGTATATGGCAGGCATGGAAACGTATGTAGTGTTCAGTACTAAACAGCAATGAGATGGGTACATAAAGGAACGTAAAGAGGAGACAGCATAAATTCTGTGAGCGTTGTATCTGTATCTAATTTACCATTTGAGTGACGCCTAAAAATGCCTTGCATTGTTTTTTATTGTAAAAAAAAAAAAAAGGATATCTAGCACCATTGATAGTAAACCTGCTTCCTTCCTTTTTGTTATCTTCTCTTCAAAGTTAAGTAGTTAGGTGTTCTCTGTATAGTTGAAAAAAGTGCATACCAGGCTGTACGTTATTGAGTCATATTGTTAGGTTAATGCTTGAAATCATCACAGACATAAATATAACGAAGACAGCTGAGGTGAATTGGACCAAGGCAGTAAAATCAAGCAGTTTTAAAAGAGATGTTTTCCTTCCTCACCCCTCCTGCACTCTAAACCAAAGATGAAACCTTTCTGTCTTTTTCCTCTTGTTTTTCTAAAATACTTAATTGTAGATTCTTCACTTTCTCTCTCTCTCTCTCTCTCTCTCTCTCGCGCTCTCGCTCTAGCAATCTCTAAGAGTCTGGAGCCTGTGACAGGTCAACTGAACAACACAATTGCTGCTAAGCTGACTGCTGTCGAGGTCACCCTGAAGGACAATGTCACTAAGGTGGTCAAATCCAAGGTAGTAGCAGACTGACTTTGCCACCAGTTTGCATTTTCTTTATCTTGTGGATGATAAACAAAATCTTTTACCTGAATCCTCTGTTTCTACTTCAAGAACACAACTGATGCGATTGGTCGGGCAGCAGCTGAAGCTATGCAGGGGCCCATCCAGGCAGCCTATAAAGATGCCTTCCAGAGCATCGTGCTGCCTGTGTTTGAGAGAGGCTGCCAGTCCATGTTTCAGCAAATCAATGACAGCTTCAAGCAAGGAACACAAGAATGTAAGGCAACATGATCAAACATTAACGCTGTGTGTGTTCAATCATCACAGAAACATGTTGACACTTGTTCAAAATTCAGTTCTTGTTCAAAATTCAGTCAAGTTAAATTGTTCAAACATGGGTTGACACAAGCAACCCTTTGTTCAACCTACAAACAAAACAGCAAGGCCAGTAAATCTGGTCTGCTGCAGTTGTAGAAGGTTGAATCAGGTGAGTTAGGGAGCGATGAATGTGCACCACCGCAAAGGAAAAGACTGCTGGATTTATAACGTAAGACAAAAAAGAGCATCAGTGAGAGAGCATTCACTTTGAGGAAGAAGGTTTTAAATTCATTTTCATAACACCTTCCTCAATTCCTTAATTCATGGGCAGAGAATGCAAGGTCCATATTTTCATTTGAAAACGTTGTAATTATGATGACTATTCACTGGAGAAACAAAAACAGACTAACATTTAACATTTGTTTTAGATGTAGATTGGAGCACTAAGGTTTTTTATTTTCCTTTTAAAACTTGTCATAACAAATTTCAGACAAGTGAGTTATTTCCACAATTACACAGATTACCTTCATCTGTCAGACGAACAATGTAAATCTCTGCTTATACTGTCAGTGTAATCATATTCAGTTCTGATTGACAGCTGAACTCACATTACACTGAGTTGTTTGATAGCTAATATAAAAACCAATACACAGTGGAGCTTTGACTACATCTAAGATGTGTTTGCTTGTGTGAGGAAAGTTGTGTTTTTCATTTGACTTTCATCTTTGCAGACATCCAACAGCTCGAGACTCACATGAAGAACAAAAAGCAGAGAGATCAGGAGACAGGTGACCCCATGATCAGTCAGCTTCAGCAAATGATCGACAGCTTCCAAAGCTCCACCGATCAGCTGGCCAATAACATAACAACTACTGTCCGGGCAGAGGTCCAGCACCAGATCCAGATGATGGTGGGAAAGTATGTATCGATCACAGTTAGCCACTAGAGATTGTGTTTGTTAGTTTTTAATATTAAATTTTAAAAATGACGGACGGTGCGCTCTCAGCACTATGAGCTGCCACTGGCAAGTCTTAAAAGAATCCTGCTGTCAACTGATATTACTTGCAGTGATTGGTCTTAAAGCACTGATTGACACAGAAAATGGACATGTTTAATATCAGATATGCAGATATGCATATCACCCTGTGCCAGCAGCCCTGGCCTTTTATTCACTGCCTATTAAGCAGGTGTGTAATGGATTGGAGAGCAGAAACAAGCAAAGCTTAATCCTGGGGCCATTGTAAGAACATAAATTCGATTGAGTCTCTTGTTCCCTCTGCAATTAATTTCATGGCCTCTAGAGTTTATAGATTTGCGGGGGTGTGGCAGAGAGAAAGTTGTTGGCCAACTAAAACTTCAAAATCTTGAAAAGAAAATGACAACGCCAGACGGAGCTGAGCCAGACCTTTTTACTGTGAAATGAAAGATACTAACTTTTATGTTAAGCACCTCAAACCAATGAAACTTGGTGCAAACACAGAGAAGATAATATTCCCAAAGATATGGTTTTTGGGCTCAGTTTATCTGTGACAGTGCAGCATATTGGTTAAAAATACAAGTCTGTGTGTCTGTCTTCACCTTTCTGTCCTTTTCCTGCCCAGTTTGCAGGAGTCTATTCTTAGCCATGTACAGCGAATTGTCAAAGGGGAGGTGAGCCTGGCAATGAAGGAGCAGCAGGCAGTGGTCACCTCCAGCATCATGCAGGCGATGAGATCAGCAGCCGGCACGCCCGTCCCCACAGCTCACCTAGACTTCCAGACACAGCAGGCCAACATCCTGCAGCTCCTCCAGCAGGGCCAGCTCAACCAGGCTTTCCAGCAGGTAACACACACACTCACACACACAACCACGTTTGGCTTTGTCGCAGCCTCTGAAGCTGACTTGTATTTTCCAATTGATTATGAATGCGCATACTAAACAGCCTCACAGAACCTGTTATTCACTAACACACACACACACAGGCCCAGAAAGCCAATATACAACAACTGCTCCACACTTGCAGGTCCCACTAGTGTTTATAAGTGCAGAGTTCAGGCCACTCATAGCCTTTTAGATTTTCAACATAGCATTGCATAGCAAAGACTAGTATCTATAAATATTTATTTGTGAAGCTTTAGAAGTAACATTGTGAGTAAGGAACATGTCATGGTCAAACATGGTGTTAGTGGACAAGAATGTTCCTCTTCCAATGATGGATGTACAGTATTTAATATGTTATGAGTGAGTATATGAAAATGCTTCACTGAATGTAACCCCTTCTCTCTATCTCCCCAGGCTCTTTCAGCGACAGATCTGAACTTAGTCTTGTATGTGTGTGAGACCATTGACTCTCAGCAGGTGCTTGGTCAGCACCCGTGCCCTCTCAGCCAGCCTGTGCTGCTGTCGCTCATCCAGCAGCTCTCCTCCAACCTCTCAACCCGCTCTGAGCTCAAAATCAGGTAAGAACACCAGATATTTCAGGACATCATCGGGAAATTAAGGAGTCTGACGTGAACCCATCTTGCCATGCAACATAATTTGGCAGTTTTGGAAAATGTGGTTTAATCAGAAACTGTATAAATTGACTTCTTCCCATGATCTCTTAAATTGAAGTTAATAATATAAGTGATGGTACTGTCCTGAATTGCATTACACTTTTTCCCTCCCACACAAGCTGGATCTACTCTTCATCTAAATGTTTGCTCTGGTCTCATCTCCACTATATGTTCATTATTCCTCATCTCCTGAGTTAAACAGTGCTAAACTGCTGACCCCAATACCCTGCTCCATCTGTAGCCCTGCTACACGGCTGTCCCGGGGAGCTTAGATGATCCTGTGTAACATAGCATTTTTGGATGCTCATTCTGTTCTTTAATGTCCTTGTTCTTTTATCCTGTTGTTACTCCTGCACTTCATGTTTTTTCATTGTCATATGTCATTTCAACAATTCACGTTGTGTCCTTATTCTTAAGATTTGTGAATGTGTTTTTTCAGTAAGGCCCCACCCGGCTCACTTTACATTCTCTTCTCTTCTGAATCCTTACATCCCATCTCCTCTCAATCTTTTCCACCCAGAAAACCTTGTTCTCTGTCATAGTCCCTTTACAGCACAGCTGTTTGTCTGGATCACCTGCCTGCTGCTGCTGATACAACCCTCTGGTGCTGCTCTGTGCCATCTGGAGAGAGAGAGAGAGAGAGAGGAGGGCAGTGGGGTTCAGCCTGAAGCATTATTAGGACAGAACCAGTTATAGTTGGATAGCAGGAGGGCTTTCAGTAGATACAATCCAAACAGGATAAATCACAGAATCTTTGCCCAGTTTAGTGGCCAATTGTATTTAAGCTGTACTGGATACCTCTGTGCTGTCATAAATGATGCTAAATGTTGCATCCAGACTTGAGAAACCATTCACATGCGAGTAACAGCAACTTAATGAGTAATGTTAGAACTGGATACTGATTTACCTTTAAGAGTGTCTCGGCACAGTTGTGGGGTTTATATAGAGCTATGATGATGTGTGTGTGTGTGTGTGTGTGTGTGTGTGTGTGTGTGTGTTGTAAGGGAACTCTGACTGGAGACCAGCTGACGTATGTTAAAGTGAGATCAGGTAGTGCTCTGGATAAACAGAGCAGTGCTGGACACTCTAACCACCAGATTTCTAAAATGATTAACTGAACAACGTTCATAGTTAACTGCAGCGTTGCTTACGTGACAGGATGTGGCGCAGGTGAGAACGAGCCAAACTCAATTTCTGTGGTGACATCGAGTGAAAACACAAGGTAGATATTCACACAATAGGTCGGCAGCCAGAAAGGTGATGAAGGACAGTGCCTGACGTCCAAGCTGTGAAAGACGCTGGTCGAACTGGCCTTTCTCTCCGTCCCCTGCAGCTGCTCCAAAACACAAAATCTGTGCAAGTTTGTCCTTGTGCTGTTTTTCAATCTGAATGAATGAAGGTGTGGATTTGGAGGTTCACAGTGCACACACGACCACTTTCTGTGGTTTCAAGTAATTTTTTCCGCATGAAACGAAAAGGTTGACAGCATTTTCATCTCAAGGTTATTTTTGTCATTCTGTCTTTTCTTGAGTGTAGCTCTGCCTCATTGCACAAACATGTTTTCATTTCTTTGTCGTTCATACCTCCAGCAGACAATGATGATGATGTCTGACTAATGCTTACAGTCTTCATGTTCAGTTGTTGACACCCCTGTCCCTCTGTGTCCCTGTGCAGGTACCTTGAGGATGCAGTAATGAATCTGGACCACAGCGACCCCCTGACAAGAGACCACATGTCCTCCGTGTTGGCGCAAGTCAAACCGAAGCTCTTTGCCTTCCTGCAGCAGGACACCCATAGCCCACTCAGCAAGAGGGCGCGGCGGCTGATGATGATGCTGCAGGGCCTCGTCAACCACTAGTCTCTGATTGAAAGTCTGGTGCAGAGGAGTTGTTTCCTCCTAGACACAAGTCCATTTTTGTTAGGTCTGCAGAAAACAAGGACAACTTTAACCCACTTTGAGCAGTTTCTTGGAGCTGAACGAATGAGACGTGCTGTTGGTTGGAGATGGAAAATGAAACCTCTCACATGGCTGAAGAAGGTTCCTCCCAGTCCACACAACCCTTGATCCAGCTTTTCCTTCCCCCAATCATTTCTTTCCATTCTTCCAGGTGTCAAGTGTCAAATTAGGGAATGGACGGGCCTGTTTTTTTTTTGTTTTTCTACATATACCCTCAGTGAAAGACATTAATGATCCAGACAGAAAGATTGTTGATTTCTGTAGATTCTTCCACCTTTGTTACTGCTCCTTTGTCTCCAGGCATTCTGCTCGCACCCTTTTATCTCTACCGAGAAGCTAAAGACTGTCTCAGACAGGACAGCTGGAGAGCTCCATCATTCTGGTCGTCCCCATCTCCCAGACACACGATGCTCGACACTTGTTTATTATCATGTCATTTAAATTTGCATAAGACTCAAAGAATGTTCAACCGAGCGGTCGACAAGACCAGAGGTCACTGCTTCTGTTTTGCTGTGCTGCGTTCCTCCGACCTGTCAGTCATGTTGAGTTCCTGGAAAAGTCTGAGCAACAGGAGGAACAAAAGTATGCCTTGTGTCTTCGCCTTAAGAACAAACATCAGGCCTGGACACATTTCTTTTCTTCAACACATCCTCACTAAGGCTAACTTGGAATTCAGTTGCCACAGGATTACACAGCCTCAGTTCAGTTTTTTTTTTATTAAGTCAAGCTAATCCTAGCAACCAGAAGCATGTAACACCCACAGCCAACTCGTGTCGGTGGCTTATTTGCTTTCAGTTATTTCTTTAATAGGTTGAAGGCAACAACCTTTCCACGCCAAATGTTTCTTGGTGAGTTCGTTTACCGAAAGTTAATAAAACGAGTTTGTGCATTGAAAGTATTCAAGGGGAAAAAAATTATGTTTTCTACCTGGCCTTGTTTTCACAAATTGTTTCTGAAGGAAGCAATTAGGATTAAAGAAGCATTTTTTGACTCTAACAATTATTTGATGATAAGGTCCTCTGGGCTGGAAAAAAACATCCTCCTTTATCATCTGAAATATTTGGAGCCCAGCATTAAAGCTGGCAGCCGTCCATGTGTACAGCTCGCTCCTGTAAATTGATCAGACAGCTCCACGTTTTCTTCCTCAGTCCCTTTTTTATATCAGCATTTAGTATTTGTATGACTTGTATACTTGCTTTAAGAGTCGTCAGACTAGTTCGACAAAATAATAAAGACACTTCCTAAACATAATTGTTACTGCTGATATTATTTTATCAGGAATATTTCAATTAACCTTTGTTATTGTGTGCAGGTACTTCTCTTAGACTCTAGGAGGCAGCACTTAGTTGGACTGCAGATATCCCTCCACTTGTTATTTAGGTTTTGAGTTCATTCCAGCTGTGACAGTATCTGTTTTAGCAAACATTGAAAAGTCTGCCTTTAGGTTGTTTAAAGTATATTGAAAGTGTATGATAATTAGTGTGAAGCCCATTTCCACACATTGTTTAACTACAGGGTGGCCACACTGTTCTTCTGATTGTAAAATAAAATAAACAAAAGCTGTTCGTTTGACCTCCGCGTTTAGAACCTGTTCAGTTTGATCTGTCTAGAAAGTGCCTTACTGTATTTTATCTGTTTCGAACATTTGTTCCCGTTTGAGCCATTAGACAGCGTCTACCAGTCAGGACCACACAGTTCCAGTCACTCAGAGCATTTATTTCATTAAAACGCGTGGTTGGATCTGAAGTTTAGGCTCAAACAGCACAGCAGAGGAGGACCTGTGTGCTTTCTTGCAAACATTTGACTCTAGGCAGTTGATTTAGACAGACATGTGAGAACTCTTTCCATTGTATGAAACAGACAGAGGAGAACTATTTTGACTACGTCTTGCCCGTGCTGGGGGACACGTTGACTCCTGCTTCACCCGGAGTGGGAGCTGTGTCTGTAGTTTGTTTTCTCTCTTTCCACTGTGTTTATTTCCCCCTGCTTGGATGCTTATGTTGTATCTTTTAGTTTATTTTACCCTGAACATTTTGGAATAAAAAAAAAAAAAGACTTACAAATGTCATTGTCTGTTATCTTGTTATTTTTGTGGTTGAGTGGTTGCTCCACTACTTTTATTCTACAGCTGTAGTTCATTTCTACCTCTGTGGCCCCCCAGTCACTTTTCTAATGTCTAGTCACTGTACACAAGCTGCACCAGAGTAAAGAGCACATCAAATAGTTTCATCTGCGTAAATGCTAAGAACTTAAATCATTTTCTTTCATGAGAATAAAAAGGCAGACCATCAGCCACAATAAACAGCACTAAGGTTGATGCAGCAGTAAGTACGCGTTATTGCGCTGGTACTTCAAGTCTTTTATCCGTAACATGTATGTAACCACCCATCGGGACCAGCCGTGCGTCCTGTGCAGCTCGTCGGGGACTCTCTTGCGCTCTCAGCTGCCGTAACCTCCCTCCTCCTCCTCCTCCTCCTCCTCTTCCTCCTCGGCACGGACGCGCCCTCCCCCCCTGAGCGCAGCGGAGCGGATGTGCGCGCTGGCTGTGGATGCTCTGACAGTGGAGCACGGTGCTGCACCGAGCGCAGGAGAGGAGCACTGACCAGCAGCGAGCAGCGGGACCGTGGAGTCACTCTTAAATAAACCACCAAACCAAAACTTGGGGATTCCGGTGCAGACGTGAAACTCGGAGAGGTCAGCATGGCATCTCTAATGAACTCTGCGTGCCTCCTCTTCTTGCCTGTTGCTCTGCTTCTGAGTAAGTACAGACGATATCCTCGGTGATTTTGCGTAAAGTTGTTTTTCTGAGAAAAGCACAACTTCCACCGCAGTAAGGAGAATGTGGAGTAGTTTGTGCTGCGAGTGATGACACAGGACTGATTGTTGCAGTGCACTGACTGATTTGTATGTATTTCTATGAAAAGCTGTTCACTTCTACACTTGGGTCTGCTTGGCATCGCTGTGCACAGTTGAGCGGGGTCTGTTCTGACATCCACCCCCCCACCCCAGCATCCAGCGGTGGGTGCATGTGCCTCGGCTGCAGCAGAGATCAGGCAGAGCTCGTAAAGAGCCAAAGTGTCTCAGAGGTTGCGGCTGCAGCAGGATGAGTGTGGCTGAGTGAGAGGATTTGTTCCCAGAGGTGGAGACAGCGTCGTTACGCACAGCTGTTCCCCGTTCCCATCGATTGTTTCCTGACTGTATCTCTCCGGCTCAGTTACCCTCGATGAACAGCTGGAGTGGACTGTGATATCAGTCTGGTAACTTGTACCTTACAGCAGCAGTGCAGTGATTCATTCGTGTTAAATAGGCTGCTGATTTCAGGTCAAACTGACAGTAGAGATTCCTCTTGTGACCCCCCACCTCTACCAAAGTTTATTTAAGTGATGGACCTGAGAGACTTGTAGGCTACTTTGCAGTTTGGATAAATCTTAAACTCCACAGCTGCAGCTTGTAATAAAGGGTTTTCTACTGGAGAGTTCCTGTTACTTATTCTGTCCCTTTGAGGGCGGTGTGATTTGCATCCCTGCAGTAGAGCCCCCAATCCCAGAGAAACTGAAGCAAATTGTTCTGCTAATGTAAAAGGTTGATGGTCATTATTTGCACTTCCCTGTTGGTCCATCGCTCCTGAAGCCTCCCGGGCTGCTCTATCTCGAGTTTTGCCATTTACAAAGCACTACTCCCTCCACTACCCTGTTTCGGAGGGGGTTAAAACTACAACTCAGGAACTAAACTTAGAGGCTGGTTCCTCTGGTGGAAATGGTGAAAGAAGAACTAAGAAGTTCTTCAAAAGGTTCCTGGTCCTCGGGGGAAGTTGCTTTGGTGGAAACGGGCTTTAAAGTTTAACTACAATATGTAGTAGTAAGATTTGTAGTATGTAAGTTCAAGAGGAGATGACTCTGATGACATCTCCATAACATCACTAGAAATTATTTTCAAACTGTGTCGACTTCCTCTAATCACAGTCACATTACAGAACAGTTTCCACAAACGACAAGTGAACTGAGCTCAAGAGTCAAACTGGTGCCGTGACTGTTGAGAGCAGTGAGGGGATGGCTGGGACGGGGTCTCGTGGGGGTGTGACGCTGTCAGGGAAAAAAGCGAAACAAAAGTCTCACCGATGAATGAATCACGTCCTCAGAGTCTCAGGGGACTCGGTTCAGCCTCACATCTGAACCTGAGCGGGGAAACTCTCCTCTGCTGCCGCTGCTGTCCATCATCTCCACGCCGTCACTCACTCAGACATAGAAACGACGAAGAAGAGGCTCGCATGTTTTAATACTGGGTAATATTTGACATGAAACGCTCGCTTTGTGCCTGTCAACACGTGTGTGTGTGTGTGAGAGAGAGAGAGAGAGAGAGGTCCAGAAAGTCTCTCATTCATTCAGAGTCACTGAAACAGACAGCTGTTCATCAATAGGACTAATGGTGACCTGTAATCAGGACGTTTTCTTGTTATTTAACCACTATTTATTGCTCACTGTGGATATTTGCTGTATAACACGCAGCTCCTACTAGACCTGATGTTTGAAGGTCTGCACATCTCACAACACTTATGCAGCATTCTGCAAATGTTAATGTCTTTTTAAAATGTGCCTCAGACGGAAGAAGAGGGAGCGGCTTCGTGCAAATATGAGAAAACTAAAAGGAACTTAAAAGGCTTTTTTTAAACTCAGTAGCATCACGAGGGTTTTAGAAAAGGAAAAAAACATAATTAATATGATGCAACCAAAGAGCTGTGAATATAAAACAACAGGCCTTGTTTAGTGGAAGTCATATTGGTGTGTCAGAGAAGGAGAAGCACGTGTATCAATAATTAATCTATTCATTCATTCATATTCTGCACTGAACTAAAAGTAAAGCTAAAGCTGAGAAGTTAGAGACGACCAGAGTTGTCACAGGACAAGAGAAGACTTTGACCGTCTCAAACTCATTAGGATTCATCCTCTGGGAACCATGAATA
The DNA here is from genome assembly GCF_900324465.2 of Anabas testudineus. Taxonomy (NCBI): domain Eukaryota; kingdom Metazoa; phylum Chordata; class Actinopteri; order Anabantiformes; family Anabantidae; genus Anabas; species Anabas testudineus. The sequence continues at coordinate 4,460,712 of NC_046615.1, forward strand.
TCAGTAAAAAAATAGTCCCATTCAATCCATTCAGTAGTTATTACACATTTCAGGATAAACCAAGTGGTGGACGCAAGCCGCTTAGGACACTTCTCCTTAACGCATCCATGTGTGAACCGACTGGAAGACAAGTAGAGGATCATGCTGCCGTCATTGAAATAATAATAAACAACACTTCTCCGCATTTGAGGTCCAGCTGCTTATTCTCTTCACTTCTCTTTGTGCATTTGGCTAATGCATGGTGATCACACACACACACACACAGAGTTTAACCCTGTCTTTTGCGGTGTTGAGGGTATCTAGGTTTATCCAGTATCCCTGGCATTAGAGTCATCTCTACATACCTCATAAAAAGCTAATTCACGCGTTCGTGTGGAGCGGCCAGTGCCACGACTGAGTCCTCATCGAAGAGGATTAGGTTAGAAGGGTGAAGGTCAAATTGAAGGAGCCACTCCAACACTTTATAATTGCATTTCCATAAGTGTGGGACTCCCACAAATGACCGATAAAAGAGAGCGGTCCATCTGATATCCTGACTTTATGGCTCAAGCTCCAAACTGTTTCCATTCCCTTCCCTGCTCTGTAAATATCTACATCGCTCACACTCCTCAGTTGTCTGTTTGTCTTCTCTGCTCCTGTTCAGAAAGCTGCGAGTATCGGGGCCATAAGAGGAGGAGAGGGCTCCCCTGGGTGCAGGTCTCCTCTCTGCGTCATCAGTTCCCCAATAATCACATTAAAAGCAGTCCATAGGCGAAGGGGAGATTATATTTGGCTTTTAATTGTTCTCCTTGGGAAACACTTGCTAACCTCCCTCTCTCTCTCTAATTTCCTTCTCAGAGGGTCGACTGCAGTGTTTTTGAGGTGGGTTTTTTTTTTCAAACTGCAGCACAGGAACATGAAGTGGAAGAATCCTCATTAAAATACATTTTAAAGTCTTGTGGAAAATTGCCTGTGCCCCCCCCCCCCCCCCCCCCACCCCCTCTCCCTGTCCCACTCACCACGATAACAGCCTCTGCAGCTGAACACACACACACACACACACAAAGCTGTGCCCACCACACTGCACAGCTTTTCCTGAATGTCTCCTTTTTTTCTTCCTTCTTTCCTTCCTTCCTTCTTTCCTTCCTTCCTTCCTTCCTTCCTTACTCTTACAGTACTTCATTCACCCCTCCCTCCGATACTTCCAGCCTACCGCAAACCTCGTTTCTCTCCCTTCTCCTGACTCCAGAGACTTTTTTGTCTCCACGCTGTCCCTCCATCACTTCTTTCCTTTAGTTTAAATTTGCTTCATCTGTCCCCTCTCTCCTTCCTTCCTCCTGCTTCTCTTATGTCCTCCTACTGTTTTTTCTGCCCTTCCCTGTCCTCCCGCCATCATTTTCAGTTCACAAATATCATAAATCCTGACAGTGGGAATCATTCATTGTGCGTTTTAAAACAAAACAAAGCTGCTTTCTTTCCAGTGTTTTCTAATTGAACGACTTTAAGCCTTCTCTTGAAGTAGGATTTACATATCTCATTAGGCCACACTGTTTGATTGACATGTGATCTCATGGGGTCATCACATCACAGAAATAATTACTTTGCTCTGTTGAGACTTATTACTTTCGAACATTGTCTTTCACTCCTGCAAATATTGTGCCTGTGTAATAGATCACTCTAAACTGGCAAAGTCTTGTGTCCGGCCGTCACCTCGTCTTGTTCGGCATCGAACAACTTCGACCAGATCGTTTGCTCCTCTGCCTCCTTCCACGACTCTTGACCCAGTTAATGCATCTTTAAAGATGAAGAAGAACCAGTAAGAAGAGATCAACACAGCCACAGCTTCTGAACGTTTCAAGCTCCCCCAAGAAGAAGCGTGAGAGCCAAACCGAACCAGTCCATGTGGTTGTCGCAACATTAAAAATGCATTTAGAGCTGTTTTAAACTCTGAGTGTATCAGTAGAAGCTGCAGCACAGATTCAAAACAAAGCGGGTAACAACAGCTGTATGTGTCGTCTTTCATTTCACAGCTATGACTGGAGACATTTTCCACATTAATGTTGCTCATTCGTCTCTCTCACCTTTTGTCAGGACCGAATCCTCCCGCCGACTGAAATGAATCATCACCGGCCAAATCAGTAGCTTTTTGTGTTGGAGTTCCCCTCGCGATATTGTTCGCTAAGTGTGTTACTGACCCCAAAATCCACACTTTTCTAATCTCCTTACAGAAACTGCGCACGGAGAGATCAGCGTTATGGCAAATATAGATTTTCATCAAACCAAACTCCATTTTGTATATATGCCCACAGCAATGGGTGGGATGTGGGGAAAAAGAAAATCCAATTGCAGGCGTTTAAAAGTAAAAAAGACTTTAATTAAATGTGGGCTAAAGAAGACACCAATGCATATCGACACACTTCCTTTCACACGGTCACTAATGACTATTGTAGTTAATTGTACATTGCAGTTTAAACTCTCCCCAGTCCTGTTTTTATGTTCTGTTTCCTGTTTCTTCCTCCTCCCTGCACCGTTCCTCCCACATCATCTACCTGTCGTCTAATCCATCCTTCCATTCCTCCCTCAGTGTCTTCCACAGACTCCCAGCATGCATGCTGTAATCTTCATCTCTGCTTTCCAGTCATTACGCAACACACAGATGCTCATGGTGCAGAACTTAATTCTTCCAAACACACACACACACACACACACACACACACACACACACACACACACACACACACATTCCAGTGTATAAAACTCCGGTCCTCACAAAGAGAGCCTTCAAAGGAGATGAAACTAGATGCAACTAGATCCCCTGCAGAGAGACTGTGTGTGTAGATGTAAGTAAAGGATGTATACACGTGTGTGTACATCGTGCATTGACTGGATTAAGACCTTTTAAACAAACTCTGTATGTGTGTGTGTGTGTGTGTGAGGGAGGGAGGAAGTGAGAAGCTATCAGGGTTATTTTAACAAATACCAAGTAATGAAGGACCAACAGAGCATGACTCTCTGCTCCTCATCCCCCAAACTAGACTGAGCATGAATATTTACGCGCAGACACACACAAACACACAGCTTAAAGGCGCTGTACTGCTGCACACACACTTAATGTAGAACAGTTACTGTATTATAGTCACTCTAATTGAATTCATCTGCGGTTCTCACTGTGTGGTCATGTCTGATGTGTGTGTGTGTGTGTGTGTGGACATGTTACTGCTAAAACTGAAGTTTTAATCTGGACGAGAGCCTGAATCTCCTGAGTGTTTGATGTCGTTATTCATATGTATATGTGTGTGTGTGTGTTCATTCATTCTCTTAAACACACACACACATACTGTTCACCTCCGCTGTGTACAAAGAACATATAGGAAGGTTATTGGCAAAGAGGAGAACAATGGGTGTCCAAGGGCAGCAGAGCGCTTGTCTTTTAGTCTCACTCCACACACACACAAACACACAAACACAATTCTGTAGTGAAGACTCAGAAAAAAGACAATAGAGAAATAAGAGTGTTAAAGAGGTGAGCGAGAGAGGCAAGTGGAGAGTGAGAGGATGGAGAGAAAGAGAAGGAGAGAGCGTTTGAGATGCAGAGAGAGAGAAAGATCAGGACCTGTATTTATCAAGCCTGTCAGAAAAAGTCGGACCATCATGGCTCACTGACCAGAGCCCCCGGACAATTCAATTTAATATGATCTGACACCAACAAAAAGAGATCCTGCAAAAGGTCCTTAACTCTGAAAACTCAGAGAAAAAAAAACACAAGAGAGTAACAGAAAGACAGAAACAGATGAGGGAGATGGTGGACAAAGAAAAACCTGCAGTTTTGTCAAGGACGAACGAGGAGGGAATCGACTTCTCACGCAGGTTCAAGCAATAAGTGAGTACATTAGCAGTGTAAACAGAGACAACGGAGCAAGTAGCAACTGATGATGTTGCCATTAGTCAAAATGTAATCAGGCTCTAAATGGGCAGAAAATGTGATAAAGCCTTTTAGTGTAACAAATGGCTGGATTGTGTAGTATCTTGAGATTGATAATGTTCTCATCTTATCCCGGATGGACAGAGCATTACCCAGCAATACTATAGTCAGCTGCTGTTGGTAAAAGCCCCAGGATGTGACCACAACGCTTCACCAGTAAATACTGTGCTCAGTACACAGCACTGTGCTGCTGTGTTGCTTTAGTTTTAAAGCTGCACCAACTGATTATTATGGCCACCTGGGGGCAGCAGAACAAGATGTAAACACAACATTTTAATATTAGCAGCACATGTAACAAGCAGGTTTATTTTCATACTGGGATTGTGCTGTAAGAGCTTTAACTGATATACGGTGAACTTCCATCAAGCAGAGGTTTCAGTTCACACATCAGCTCTTACAGGGTAGCGTGGCCGAGCGGTCTAAGGCGCTGGATTAAGGCTCCAGTCTCTTCGGGGGCGTGGGTTCGAATCCCACCGCTGCCAAAGATTTTTTTTCTAGCTGTGGCCCTTCAATCTCTACAATTCCTCTATGGACTATAAATAGTGACCTGTTTTTTGGGGCAGCAGTAGCTCAGGTGGTAGAGCAGTTGCCTCTGAACCCCAGAGTGAGTGGTTCAGTTCTCAGTTCCTCATGGGTACTTGCGGAGGTGCCGTTGGACAAGACACCAAAACCCCATACTGTTGCTGTGAATTGTTAATGTAAAAACATTGACTTTAAAAACCTTCATCTTGCCACTTTAAACGATTTTAGCATTTTTGCGTTCGGTGCATCTGCAGTTAAGGTGAGAATTGATTTCGTTTTCTTTAAAAGTTAGAGAACAGAAAGCTCCACAGTGTAAACTTCAGTGCAAGTATTTAATTACAAAGTCAAGCTCTCTGCCACTCGACCCACCTGGGTAAAGTATTAGACAGAAAGAAATCCTTGAGTTTCTAGTCGGAGAACATCTGTTACTCAAACACTGAACATTTTTCGTGCAACTTTCAAGCTTCAAAACATGTTGTATTTCTTTTTATGCACGTTATCGATGTGCTGTCAGTGCAGTGATTTGATCAAATTCAGTCTTTCTATTGACACTTGTATGTTTCTTACCTTGTGAGAGTAAGAGTCAACCTGGAGCTGGGACATGAGTGAAACAGTTGGAAGCAAGGAAGATAACCACTTTTCAAGATAGTTTTCTGGACCTCAATCATTCTGTGTAGTGTAAATTATTTAATGAATTAATTTAATTATTGGTGTGGATATTTACTTTTTTGTATTGCTACCTTTTGGATTTCAAAATGGATTGGATTTCTTCTCTTTTTGTGGTGATCCAGTCTAACATCCATCTCACTTCGTCTTGGTTTCATATTTAATGCTTCTTAACAGGACTGATATCACTCCGACCAACTAGGAAAATCACATACAGATTATACAGGTTTGCATTCAGCTACTGCACTTTTATAACTTTCTTCTAAAAAGCAGTTGAGTTATTATTTTTCTGGTGTTTTTGTTTGTCTGCATCTTGCCACAGATGAAAGAGGAAGTTGTTTGAATAAATGTGCACAACCTGCGAGGATGTGAAGTGACTTGAGCATTAAAAAAAGATGTGCATGCCTCCGCGGATAAGCACATATGCACGCATGCTCTTGCCCCTGTGTACCTATGTGTGTTTGGTTTCGTGTACATAAATGCACGATCGTCTTTGTGTCTGTGGGGTAGAGGGGATGGCGAAGTGGGTAGAGCCCCTGTTTGCGGCTGCAGGGCTGAAGACTTTGAGAAAGAACACAATCGACCGGCAACTCTTTGAGAAACCAGACTGTCATGATAGACTAGACACAGTCGAAGAGAAGAGAAAAGCAAGCCAGTGGGAAAATCAAACTCGGTCGTCAAATATGTGAAGGTTGACTGTCTGAGTTGTTAATAATCAAGCCAACCTACACAGATGTTTAGACCTATACAGTTTTTGATGACAGAAACCTACCAGCTCATGACCTCTCCATAACCTAGACTTTTAACAACTGTTGAGGCTGTGACTCTCACTTCTTTTACTTTTCATTTTATATACAAAACTGCTTTAGAAATTCATACCTGTAGGAGAAGTCTGCTGCATTTTACCTAGTGGTCATTGATTTGTACTCAATCTTGTCTCGGTTTCTTCTTATCCTCTATGTACTTTTTCAATATGTGGTAACCCTCAGTTCTCTGAAGCACTGCAGTATCCTCTGGTACACGCTTTAATTTTCTACAGCAGATTCCAGCTCCTTTTGAATTTAATCCTGCACCAAATAGTCGCTACTTAAATTTCGTCATTGTCACTCCTTTGTACAATAAGAGTCACAATAGGTGCAGTTACCATATCCTGTAAATTGTGTGAAAAATTATTTCAATCCTTTTGAAATTGTGTAGGTGGAGTTAGAAATGTGATGATCTTATGACTGATCTCCTGGAACCAAATTAGTTCAAGGAGACTCTCTTCTCTTGCTGCCTGAATGACACTGTGCTTGCAGTCGAATCACAGAATCAAAAATTCTACGATTTAATTACACATACTGCACCGTCAGCCACCACAGAGAGCTCATCTCATCTGTTAAGCATAGGTATGAGCTGATGATAAAGTTACAGAGAGGAGCAACACTAGCATATTACATACCATATTACAGTTGCTTCATTTGCAAGAACGTCTGCATTTGCATCAGCAGCAGATTAATAAAAGTTCAATTAAATGCTGCATTGTTTCCTGTGTAACTCTACTGCAGCTCACTGTTAACAATCAGAACTACTTCATGGTGAAAACAAATAGTAGCACATCGTACTTTAGGAAGTAAGTTGCAGAGACGTTACTTTAGGAAGTACTTAATACTTACTTTAACCCTAAAATAACACAATACAAATGCTCAAATATAACATATGTGCATAGCTGTAAACACACAGATATGCACATGCAGTGAAGTGGCATTGCCACAGGTGCACTCCTTATCACTCAGTGCCCTAAAATGAACACACATATCAACACATCCCCAGGTCATCACACAACAGACCTAATTATTTACTGCTGGGTAGCAAAATCTGAAAGGCTTTACTTTGATCCCTGTGTAATAATGCAGACGTGCATACATTAAGTTCTGGGTGTACGCAAAGCAGCACACAGCCCCAGGCACAGGAAGTGGAGGATTAGATTTCCATATTGTGTATATTTCAGGTGTATTTCTCCATAGGTAGCTGGTTTCCTGTTTGTGTGTAAATGTATGTAGCGTAATGAGAACGCGTACAACATCGCTTCAAATGTATATTTTATGCGTGTTATGCTCAACCCATACTTGTTAAAAGGAGACTGATATTTTTGCACCTGTCCTTACTGGCAACTCCGTGACAGCATCCATTATACTGTAAATCCTTGCTGAAACACCCATTGTTTAAACAGATTGTTCTTACCCAGAGCTGCCGTCTTTTGAGACATGATAGATGATAGGAACGATAGGTTGTTTCACTTGAACAAAGATTGCCGTCTTTGTAGGTGCTTTTTAATATTTTGTTCAGTATTTAGACGGCTGCTGTGCAGCTTAAAAGCTAAAGGTATTAAACTGTTCAGTTACTTATACAGTAGCCTGTATAATACTGCATACAGCAAGTAACCAAATTTAAGACATGGAATGTGTTAACTACTGACTTATTGTGCCGAGAGCTGTATTTAAATTGATCATTTATAAGATTTACTACAGTGAAAGAAGGTTATATCATGACATTAACTATGAACTTTGCATTTATCCGCCATCAGAAAAATCTGGAGCCAGATTTCACACTGGGTCAGACTAACCCCAGTATCTAACATTTGCACATGTACATGTTTTGAATTTGCAAATGTGTTGTTTTTATTTGCATTTTGAATTTGATGCTCCCGTGCACGAAACGTGGATGCAGCTGTAACAGTTGCGTAAGAGACGCTGAGGCTGAACAGGCACCTGCAGTTGAAAGGACTTTGCTAAGGATCGCTGGTAGAAGAACAAGCTTATTTAGCAGCAGGAGAACAGTCCGGGCTGACAAGTAAGTCTCATGGGGCAAGGCAGGTAGGCAGCTCAGTGGGAATGCAGCTGGTCAAAACACAGACAGCACATAATGGACAGGTTTACAGAAACAGGAGCTGGGACAAGATCCAGACTGACAGGTTCACGTTCACTCATAGTACAGGCAGACGTGACTTGAAGGCAATTACAGGAAAATAACAGAAACGAAGGGGCTTTTTTTTATAGATTTAAAAAAAGTTGCTTAAAAGACTTTTTCACAAATAACGAGAATAATAAAAATTCACCTTTAGTGAACTATGACACATATATGACCACTACCAAAACAAAAAAACTGAAAAAGACACATTTGAACAAATTGTTTGAACTCTTTCTTATCTTTAATGTAAATGAGCCATTATTAATGTCATCTTTGCATTTCCTGATACAGTTAACAGCTGAATTAAGAACAGGCTTCGTTCTTTCAGCATTCGTCCCTACGCGTGTCCCTCATGACGTCGTTCACTCATTTTACATGTGGTGTTCAGGGACCATACAGGCTGCTTTCATTTCAAAGCTGAATGGTCTACATCAATCACAGAAACCGCTAACCCACTCCACCCCACCTTGACGTTTTCGAGGATGTGATGTCAGAGATACTAGTTCATGTTTTGGGACTGTGACCTTCTTCACTAAGTAAAACTGGGAACTCTGACTAGTTCATTTGAATCTGTGTGATCTGAACTTGCACCACACTGTATGGGTTAATCTCTGAACACCTCATCTAGTCAGAGCTTAGAGCACCAACTAGGATGTGTGTTTGAAACCCTGTTTGCGAGTTCTTCTGTGTTTCTGAATCCCAAGAGACGGGGTGAGTTTGCGCACACAGTGAGCTCAAGTGTTCCTGCGTCTCCGTGGATCTTAGACACAAACAGATATTATGTCGATTTGTGTGTGAGTGTGTGTGCGTGTGTGCTTGTGTGCACGCGCGCTCCCCTGTGTGTTGTGCTTCTGGGGAGTTAGGTGCTAACAGTGATAAGTTACAGCAGCAGCTTCTGGTTCTGAAGTCAATAAAAGCTCATTAACTCAACAAGAGGGTCAGTGGCTCCGTCCACCACAATATACCTCCCACTTTGTCTTCTTCACAGGGGAGCAAGGTGTGTGTGAGGCTGACTGCTTTTTTTCCCCTCCTCATACACATGCATGTGCTTGTTGCTAGATCAATGGGACTACATGGTTCATTTCCTCCGACTTTATAGAGGCAGGGTGGAGGGAGTGGAGGCTGGAGAACAGAAGGAGAAAAATGAATAGGAAGCAGCCACAGTAACCAACAATAACAGTCATTACCAAAGAATTTGACATAATAACCTCTTTTCTAAGTCTCCTGTCAGGCAGCTTACAGTATCAAATGGAAGACATTGAATTTTCTTGAATTACCTAATAATCCCATTTCACAGCTGTCATAGTTTGACCGGCCCTTTCAGGAAAAGCACAGGTGTAATGAAAATGTCTAACAATGAAGCTCTTCTGTTTCTGTTTGACCTGTTCACTGCAGCTCGTTAATTGTGATCCAAATGTGGCACAAGTCTTAAACGAATGAGCAGAAAATCTGCAAAAGAAAATGCTAATGAATGCACGTGTCCTTGCACTACCGCTATACTAACTTCTAACTTAAATTAAGCTTCAAGTATCAGCTTTAATTTAATGCTTTGCAGCCGTCATACAAGTAAAATTTTTTATCCTGCTGCTTTTGTCAACAGTCACATCATCAATAAATACAAAAGACCAGTTCCAGCTGGACTTATATATGGATTAAAACTTTATATTAAAACTTTATAGCCTGTTAGCTACACTTGAAGCACATCTTCCTTCATTTCAAATCCACCGATGACGTATGGAGTCAGAATGATAAAAGCTTTTTCGTTGTCCAAATATATAGAGACCTGACTGTATTTGTCCCATAATGACCAGGACAGTGCTTTTGCACTGTAAACTGCTGCCTGCTGGTCTGGGTTGTGTCGTGCATTGCTGTGCTGCCATGTGCTGTAGGCAGCTGTTTGTCTCTGCTGACTTCGGCTGGCTTGCGTTGGGTCTGGAGAGGTTGTAACTTGTGTCTCATCTGGAGATGTTAGCCTGTGCCTGTGGGAGAACTTCATGAATTTATCTCGGATAACTCTCATTTTGGGTCTAACTGCTTTGCTTTCTGTCTTTTTCACTCTTTGATTCTCAGTCTCATGCTGTGCTGGTCTTTCGTTTATGTCATCACACAGTCTTGCATGTTTTCTGCCCCTTGTTGTTGTGTTTGGTGTTGTGTCCTGTCTGTACTGTATATTTCTCTCAACTGCTGTCCTTCTCTCTGTCTCTGCTTTTACATGTCATCTCTGAACTGCTGCTTTATTGTGTTACATAACATGGCTAACTAAACTGGTTTTTTAATCATTAATCTTTCATTACAGTTCCGTTGTCAGCTCTCCCTAACAAGCTTTTAGGCTGAATTATGCACCAACCTGTGGCCAGCGGCCTCTGATGCAGGGCCGTGAGCATCGCCTGTGTCAGTGTTTGTGTGGATATTATCAGATTCACATTCTCATAGGTCAGATTCATTTCTGTAGCACAATGGTTAGTCACTTAATTGACCCATCTGCTGCTGGCATTGCATTGACAGCTCTGTGGCCTTGGAAGGAGGATACAGAGTTAAGTGCTCTGCCCAGGGGTAAAGTGGCAGGGTTGAGAAAGAACAGAAGACAACTGAACTTTTTACAGTTTCACACCTGACACTGTGGGTTGTTGGCCATCAGTTAACTTAAAATGATCAAACTGGTTAATGCAGCTCCATATCATCAGCCGACACAAGACACTAAAATGTATATATACTGTATATATATACACACACACACACACACACATATATACACACACACACATATATATATATATATTACAGCATGGATGATTATGTTTCAGCTGGCAACAAGTTATTTAACTAACTGATGCAGTGAGTAGCTTCTCATTTATTAAACAACCATGTCTGAAGACACATGGTCGTGGAAAAGATGTTAATCTGTTTAAGACGGATCAAATTATTGACATGAATCAAGCAAAGAAAACATCTGATGAGACTGATGAAACTACTAAAACTGGGTTAAGAACTGTCCAATGGACGAAGGTCATGTGGTCTGATGAGTCCAGATTTAACCTGTTCCAAAGTGATGGACGCATCAGGGTAAGAAGAGAGGAGGGTGACAGGTGTCTACTGTACAAGCCTGTGGGAGCAGTGCTATGATCTGGGGTTGCTGCAGTGGGTCAGGTTGAGGTTCAGCAAAGTTATGTGTCCAAAGAATGAGGTCAGCTGACTACCTGAATATACTGATGACCAGGTTATTATACCAATGGATTTTTTCTTTCCTGATGGCACATCAGAATCATTGGACTCAAGCTGTGAAAGAGGTTCAGGGAGCATGAGACATTTACATTGTACATTTACATTTAGTTATTTTGCAGACGCTTTTATCAAAAGCGACTTACAAGTGAGGTTCAAAGCAAGCAAATCTCTAAGCCAAGGAGATGAACTTTAAAGTAATGTGCTCTAGAATGAACTGTTTCAGTTTCATAGGGTATAAGTGCAAGATTTAAAAAATAAGATTTAAGTGCAGAACCACAGACCTGAAGAGTTTTGCCTAGTATCTTTCAAAGGTTTGGGGGGAGGGGGAGACATTAATCGCTTGCAGAGCACGAGATGGATTGTACATTTACATTTTGTTTATTTGGCAGACGCTTTTATCCAAAGCAACTTACAAGTCAGACAAGGGGTAGGCAGGTGTTGCCTGAGGAACACCACTGCAGGTAGGCCACAGTTGGGTTACGAAATCCCAGTCTAACACATCAGCGATGTCATCACTACACTATCCAGCAGTTGTAGACCAGAATGAGGGAGTTTAGGTAAGCCAGTGCTGTTGAGTTTACCACTCTGTTATCAAGGGTCAGGGCTTTGAACCTGATGCGTGCAGCTGGAAACATTTGAGTTTGACATCAAAAGATGAATATTAGACAAAAGATCATGATTTCAACTTTCAGCTGTTTATGTCTGGATTCGATTCACATGCTCACATGTAAATGAACTATGTATGTGGGTCTAAGGATGAACACTGTATGCTCTGTTAGTTTCGTGTTTGTATCCATACATGTTTCCATACTGTGTGTTTAGTGGTGTATTGTAGCTACAGCAGCCAAAACAAGTGCGGCTGATCGGCTTGGCCCTTGTTACTTTTAACCACTTGTGTTGAGCATGAACCCAGCTGAAATGATGAAAGACGCTCGAATGGACCGGAATCACGATGAAAGAGCACCGCTGCGTGCTCCGTCACATTTGCTGTTGGAACATAATAAAAGTCACAGATTCATGCTTTAATGTTTGGTTTTATTTGTTCTGAAAATGATTCGGCAACAGAGAAGATCATCATATTGTCGTTTAATGTGAAAAGCCAGTTTGTGTAGCTGTCACATTAACGAAATCTGTTCTCCGTAGTGACAGATGAGGTTTTTCCTCTCTGTGCAGAGCACTATTTGTGCCTTTTCAGTGCTCTCTGATTGGTTGTTATATAACGCTGTGTATTCCTGCACACAGAACTCGTAATGCTGCATGGGCACTGAATAAAGCACACATCATAACTGCATAATTCTGACAGAAACTGTGATAATTATTTTTAGAGAATGGCTACATTTGCATAAGCTTTGGGTAGAATCAGAAACGGCCACAGACAGTGGATTATAAACACTGTAATTATCTCAGGAGTTCGGGACGACAGTAGAAAAACTCAAATTTCGCTAAAGTGAAGCGATTCTGCTCACAGAAAATGACTTTTTGTGTGGCCCTTGCAAATTAGACACAGTCAGCATGCAACGGTGCAGACAGTATTTTTCATTTTTGTATTTCAACAAATGTTTCTGGAAGCATTTCTACTCATTTTCCTGTTTTACTTCACCGTGAGGAATCGAGTTTATTGCTGAGCAGGTTGCAGTTAAACACCCACAGAGCTGACAGAGTCATCAGGCACGATAACAGGAAACGGCTGGAATGAGTTGGAGAGAACGTTGATTCTTATTTGTTTTTAATGGCCTTGCAGCTGGATCTAAACTCGCTGAAGCCAGAGGACGAGCAAATGAGGTTTGGTGGAATCCAAACACGCCAAAGTGGAAAAGGTGAACATTTTACAAACCATTCCTACTTGTTCGCTTCAAATATCTATATTCCATGATGACTCGCATGTTTGCCAACAAGCAGCTGAGGCTTTTATGTGACTTGGGGAGAAAACTTCTTCCTGTGGCTCCCCTCCCTCTTGTGGCGGGCGTGTTTGTTTTATCGTCAGGCTCTGTCCTGACGCGCAGGGGGGCTGATGGGAGCGAGCGTGCTGAATAAAACACTGGCGCTAATGTTAAAAGCTTCCTGCCAAAATGATTAGATCCTCAGCCTCCTGAGGTGCAACAGTCACCGAGGTGTGTGTGAATGTGTGTGTACGACAAGGGACGCATTCAGCTTTTAAATGCCTGGAGGATCCCCAACCACTTTACACACACACACACACACACACACACACACAGACACATGCACGCGCGTATGCACACATGCATTTTGAAAGGTGAACAGACATTCCTCGACAAATGCCATTTGTTCAAAGGTCTTTTTAATCACCCCCGTGTTGCTCTGAGGGGACTGAAAGTGAGCTAGTGTGTGAGTGTGTGTTGCCATCCTTTACAATAGTGTGTGTGTATCTGTGAGAGACCAGCAGGGAAATCACCAGGAACAATCGTGGCCACACATCGCTGCCTGTCTTTGTTTTACAGGAGAAACTGACAGATATTTACCACAGCAGAACGACTCGGTATCTGTCTCATTTTCTGTATCTTTCCATCTCACTTGTAGTTCTCTGTGTCTCTTTCACTTCTTTATCCACTTGTTTCCAGCCTTGCTGCACTTTTCCTCTTTCATTCTCCTCACAGCTGTAGCTCTGCACAGTTTAACTAACTTCTGGACTGAAAACTTGGAAGATCCAAATTGAGCGGCTGCATATTCCCTTCACACACTCCCCACTGTCTATCATTTACTCCTCTTCTTTCACCTTCTCAAGGTGTCCTCCGCTCTCCCCTCCTCTTTGCTGTCTCTCCTCTCCAACCTTTATTTCCATCTTTCTCCCTCCATCATCCCAACTTTCCCCAGAGCCTCCTGTAACTTTCCTCCCATTTTTTTTTGTCCTGTCTTAAAATTCTTACCGGCGTCCTCTTTCTCTCCCTTAGATAAGTGCATCAGTCGCTTCCACTCAGAGGATTGCCGTTGTTAGATCGTCTTGTGTGAGAGTGAGGTTGTACCCATCAGAGTCTGTCTCTGGAGGAATTCACTTTACACATGTGCTGCCGCAGTTCAGACTGAGCCTTATACATATTCATCGAATCAACTTTGCATATTTCCAAAAATGCAGGGAGTCTGTGTTCCTGCCCAACTTTATTAGGCTATGTTAACATGCCACTCAATGTGATGAAATACACCAGATCAACACTGGGGATTTTGTGGAGGGTAAACTCACCTGAACCTGAAATTCTGCTACTAGATCGTATTTGTGAAAAAATACTATTTTTGGCATCTATTTCTATTTCAAATGGAGCCAAATCTTAGAGAACCACATCTTGCTTGGCCTTCTTGGCGTGTGCACTGTATGGTGCAGTTACACCACCAAACCACTAGTTGGCAGTGTGGTTAATAGGACACCATGTTGAGCTTCTATGCTACAAAGTTTTTTTTTTTTTTTTTCTTTAGCTATATATTTAGCATCACCCAACTTCTAGTAGCTCTATTCCACACCTCCAAACTAATTTTTTGAACGTATGCTAACACCTGACTCTAACTAGGTTTTTTTGAGGTCATCATTCAAAGCGATCACATATTTTTTTCACTCACACTGTGAGATTTTTATGGTTGTTTTCAATAGAGACATGAAAGATCTGATTAGTTTTTGGTGTTTTGTGCATTTTATGACAATTTAATGCAGAAAACCATGACATTTCTAAAGGGTCACATACTTTTTCTTCCCACTGTATATAAACTATAATACACATTCTAAGTAAAACAAAAAATGAAAAACATGAAAAAGAAAAATCTGTATGAGGTCTTGAAATCAACCCTGTTCTCAGGGTTGTTATTTGCTTTTAATAAGGTCACAGTTAATTAACATGTGTGCAAGACCGTGTATGTTGCTTTTAACATGTATCCAGGGGATTAACTGCACCACTTATTTTCATAGATTTAATCAGTCTAATGTATGACTTTTAATTATTTAATCACATTTTGAGAGTTAATCATTTCCACTAGTCAACCTGTTAGTTGGTTGTCTGCCAGAGTCGCTGATTGAGAACGTCACTTTGCCAAAGTGCTGTTCATTACAGACTCCTTCTGATCTGTCCAACTTTGTTAGCACTGTTCTGTGCTCCACCCCACCTTAATCACACTCCTGATGTTTGTTTGTCAGTAGGCAATATACTGTAGGTTTGGCAGTCACTCAGTGTAATTGGCTATGCACCAGCAACTTAAAGCCAAGACAGAGCCTTATTACGCAGCTATTCGTCACTAAATCCTGTACTAAATTGGGATTTTATCCCGTGTTAGTTAGTAGGATGTGCATTTTAGGATTTGTTGTTGTGAGTGAGTGAATAAATAAGATTATGTGCATGAATTAAAGCATAAGCAAGACAATAAACAAGTACAAAAAGTAGTGGAGAAACACTTGAACCTAACTTTTTGAACAAACAGAAGAGAGCAGTGCTGTAGTAAAGACGTTTCCTCACATCTCTCGCTGCAGCTGATTATCCTCACAGATGCAAATACCACAAGACTGTATATATTATCTGTCACCTGGTGCAGACACACTATAACTATTAGCACAGTGCTTTCTTGCAGTCATTTCACTCCTCACAGCATCCTGTTCTGTGGCACAGACGAGGGAGATGTCCTCAGTGAGCCAGATTTGCTTGGTGAACTGAGAGAGGTTCGGAATAAAAGCAGAGAGTTTGGAGGATGTTGCAGCACTAATGCAGCACAGCACAGTGTTAATGGCTCGGAGACCAGGAGTGTTGCATTTGTAAATACTGCAATTTCAAGTTTTCTCTGTGAAAGAGACCAGAAGCACTTGTCAGTGAAGTCATCAAGAGACACTTTGTGAAGCTGCTACATAGAAAATTTATGACTTTATGGACTCAATCTTAGTATAGAAGAACTTCTGGATATTTGGAATCAAGAAATAGAAAGAAAAATAGACCGACGGACGGAGAAGTAGAATGTGCACAGCAGCTTGGAAAACCTTAATTACTTTCCCTGTTTCTGCATAAATACAGTAGCTGTGTTTAGATTTTAAAGAATAACCACAACCTCAGCCTAAGGAACACATTTGTACATAAATATTAGATCTTAGTTTAATTTATTCCAATAACGATGCTCATAAAATCGGGGAAACTGCACCGTGTGTGTATTAGCTGTGCAATAGAAAAAAGTGTCAGGCTGTGAAGAGTGCACTGCATGTTTGCATGAATGTGATTGGAGGTTACTTGTCAGTTGGTAGACAAGGAGCTAATGAATGAGTAAATTATAGCAGATGTTAGTTATGTTAAAGTCTAAACCTTTGACTACCTTGTTGGGAACCACTGTGTAAATACAAAATCACATATCAGTTTAATATGCCCAACTTAAATATATAGCAAACAAAATGAAAACATTAAGCTGTACACTTAGCTGCTAAACATTTCCGAGGCTCTGTTTCCTTGTCTTAGAGGTCATATGCCTGCAGCAGAGAGATATGCAGTGATAAGAATACAGTGTGATGGATTGCCTACTTGACTACAGATCATACACAGCACTGCAAGCTCAAAAAACTAAACGATATAAACTAGAGAGCAGTCCCAGCACTCGCGGAGTAAACTTTAAGTGTTGATGGAGGTAAAAGAAAAGCATTCGCTGATTGGGACTGACAACTCCATGAAACTCTATAACAAAATGTGTTTTACATATTATGGCAGAGTGGACTGAGATGACTTGTCTTGTTTAGCAGGCACGCCGTTAGTTTATCTGCTTCGATGGCTGTGAATAACACCTATCTTACAGCGGGCACTGAAGCGTGGAAAGCTAAAAGCAAATTAAGCCAAAGCAAATGAAGATATCAGTCGTCTGTTCCGAAAAACATCGACAGCAGCAGACAGTCAATTAAGTGAACTAAACCTATCGGCGTGTACAAAGATTCAGGGTGTAGAGAAGCAACGAGACGCCCTCACTCACTCCACACTGTCATCAGCCCGCTGGTGATGTGGTTGGTTAAAATCTACTGGAAGGAGTGAGGAGTATCAGCAAAAGTACTAGTTTTTTTTTTTTTATTCCGTTTTTGCAGTAATTGTTGTTTACCTGTCTATAATCTCTGGTTTAGCAAACAGATAATCCCATTGTTGGCTCTTTAGTTACACCTGCACATTCGTGTGCATACTTGGTGTGAAGCTGAATTGATTTTCTGAGGAAATGTTACTGTGGAACACAGAGGAACAACTACAACGGCATACAAAGTGGAAGTAGATGTTCTGCTGAGCTAGCATGTTGAGTGTAACCATAGCAACATTTATTACAGACCAAAGATGGCAAATGGCTTTTTTTTTTTTTTTTAATGTCATTTCTCTCTATAACTTTAACCTGGTCTTTTTGCCATTTCTCTTGACTTATTATCCACATGTAAGTGCAAGATCACTACATTTGTGGTCCTTCAATTTCACATGTGTCCGAATCAGCACTTCATGTTTGCAGTTATAGAGCAGGCTGCCATTCTGGCTCATTAGCATGTGTAAAGGGTTTAACTGTCCCATGAGGAGAATGAGGAGAAACCGTCGTATTTCACTGCAGGGTTAATGTGGCCTGTGTGTTCTGGCTGTACTTCTGGGGGTACTCCAGCTGTGACCTCGGATGTGTGATGTTCCCATGAATATTCATTCACCTACAGTCACGTGTCACGTGTCAGCAGGGGGCCAAACCTTTTTGTTCTGTACCTTCAGTACAGCTCCAAGTTCATCCAGAGGTGGAGAAAAGGAGAGAACACACCTGTTTATTGGGTAATAAAGAGCAGAAGATTGATTGCAGGGAATAAAAGACAGGTATTTTTTCAAATGCATTTCCTTTATGGGCAGCTGCCCTGCAACTGGAGGGGTGCACAAATACATAATCAAGCTCCAATTTGAGCAATTTATATCAAACCAGAGAACACACGCACCCAGAAATTCTCAAAGCTCCCCGCTATTAAAGCCAATTTAATCACTGATCACAAGGCTTATCAGACTTAAAAGCCCTGCATAAATTCTGAGAGTTATTTTATTTCATCTCTGCTTTAGATGCAAAGTTGTCATAGCCCGCCTAGTTGGTATTAAACATCCTGCTCCTGCCAAATATCTAGTGCACCGAACGTGTTAAGATCAGAGCTGGATCTGTCTCCAAGTGCGGCAACTTCTGCAGTTGTGGTATAAAAGAAGAGACATGAGCCCTATTATAAGAACGCTTTTTTCCTGATCTTCCTGAATTTTATATTTTTTAGGTATTGATTACTACCTAGGGTGTAACGATTCTTCAAATGCACTGTTCAGTTCACCAATCAACAATCAGTCAGTATTTGGACGAATGGTTGTGTGACTGGTGTGCTGGTTAATTCTCTGTACCATTCTAAGGATGAGGTATTTTATATTAGCTCTAAGATATTTGGGATGAATATTTCCTCTTCTCTTGTCAATAAGTGAACCTGTCACTTATCTTTGTGCAAGGGTTCTACATTGAAAATCATACTAGCTTCTGCTACTCAGAAACACGTCAGTACAAGGTGTTCAAGAACGGTAGAGTGTTGGTCATCTGTGATTTTCAAGCATTTGTCGTGTGAGGTGTTCAGGGACTGTCTAGAGTACGGGTCATCTAAGAGTTACATTTTGAGATGAAGATTAAAAAAAAATTCACATTTTCAATACAAATATAATAACATCAATATATTATTTAGTTATTATTATGTAATATTTATTTTGGTCTGTCCTCTTTTGTTTTCAACATAACATATATTCTTAATAAAGTACAGACAGACAAATGCATGGGTGACACTAATACATTTTTAAATTAACTTTAATGTCATGTAAATATGCTATGTTTTAACTGGAATGTCATTAATATGGGGGATGCTGGCTCCGACCCAAACCAAACCAACCAAAATAGGTTGGACGATGCAGTGTTGTCACTTCTGTCTGCTGTTAACTCGCAGTTAATTCATCTCAAAGAACAACCCGTCAAGGACAGGAACTGAAGGAGCAACGTTTTTCAGCATCGTACGTCTGGGTGGAGTTTCAAGGCTTGCTGGGCGTTGAGGAAACATGGATACACAGTAACACAACATGTCTGCAAGCTGACTTGCTGTGATGAAACCACAGTGCAAATTGCTCCATCGACCGCCTGTGCAGATACATTAAGGCCGCCTGTCTGTCTGTCTATGTGGGTTATGGAGCACAAGATGTAAGAACCAGACAAGAACCAGACAGAAATGGCTCCAAATTATATGTGAAGAAGGCAAATTGTGACGTAACAATAGCATGAGTGACTACACATGACATTTGCATACTGATGATTCTGATGTCTGATGTGTACCGAGCTGAATGAAGGTTGCTGACTCACTGGGATGCTCAGTGCACATTCCTAAGTTGTAACTTATCAAGGGAATTTGGATGTTTGCAGAGTTGATACATCTGATTATCATATGCCTTCTCTGTGTTTTGTGTGCATGTGATCCTTCAGTTTGTATTCTAAGTACAGTTTTATACTTTGAGAAGCGGTCTGATGTTTTAATCTTTTAATTCGCTTAAGCAGAAGCTTCAGTGGACATTTAAGGCACATGCTTCACTGCGTTCTTCTTCACCAACACCGCTTTCATTCTCAAACAGTTAATGCAGTGACTGTTATAACACCACAGGCTGATCTGATGGACACTGAGCACCTTGTTCAGATGGCAATGAAAGACACAGAGGGACTACAGTTTCCTTTTCCAGGTTTAACTCACTGAGGATGTTAAAGGAGCTGTCTGTGAATTATCTTGTAATTCACAATTCTCTGTACAGTAAAACAGAAAAGAGCAAGATTAGTAATCAGCAGAGGGAGACCTCCAGGACTTAAACATTTATCTCCAGCCTCAGAGATGTCAACACAGCTCAGAAGGGGCTCACATGAATAACACATTAGTTTTAGGTCTGTGAAACATTTGTATGTGGATAAAACATGAGCCTTAATTTAAGCAGTGGTGAAAAAGGAGTTCTGTGTGGGAGGACAATGAAGCTGCAAACGACCGGAAAATTAAATGTATGAAGAACCCCCCCCCCCCTCCTTTCCTGTGCTGTCTTTGTACGTTAACAAGCTCTGAACTTGTCCACAGAGTCTCTCTGTGCACATTTGTCCCTTTTCACAGGTTACACACTCCTCCAAGTCAGTTACCTGAAGCCTTTCACTAAACAAGGACCTGCTGATTGGACGCCGCTTTTTCTTCTTCTCTTCTTTTTTTTTTATTTCTTTCATATATTTTTTTTCCCCAGCTTTCATTTCCACTTCTTTCTGGGATGCTGCCCTCCCCCCCTACAGAGATAACAGGCAGTGGGAACGCACACACTGAGGTGTTAATGGAAAGGTAGAGTACAGTAGAAAAGGTTTCCTAGTCACACTGAAGAGTCACCTGGTCTAATTATAAACTGTTATCGTCCACTTCCTATCACGTGAACACCCAAGTAGGACGCAAACACACTCATGCATGTTCTGTACATACAGATAAACTAACGTGCTCTCTTTTTGTTTTGAATGAATACCATGAGAAAACGCCACACACGCGCACACACACACACGCACAGTGCTAGATGTAAACAGTCCCCAAAGTCTCAGTGGCTCATTGTTTCTCACGCGATGAGGCCTGTCACCCTGAGTACCGTCATTAGTTGCACATATATCTTTTAATGAGAAGGAGCATCAGAGGCCAAAGTTTCCATGGCGAATGTTACTAAGGCATCATTTAAAAACACTCTCCGCTATACAGTCAGTGAGAGTGTGTTTGTCTGGCTACCATTGTGAGGAACAGCATGAATGTTTAATCTTCGAACTGAGCAAATTTTTGAGCAATTTCAGGGTTAAGACTAGGTTTTAGGGTTAGAATTAGGTTTTGGTTAGGATAAAGTTTAGGGTGAGACAGTTAGTTGTGATGGTTAGGGTTAGGGTAAGGCAGTACATGTGATAAATTAAAAATTGAAACATAGTAGATTAACATGGCCTCCGCAAGAGTAAGGGGCTAGGGAATGCATTATGTCAATGAGTGTCCTCACACTGACTGACATATGAAAATGTATGTGTGTGTTTGTGTCAGTGTGTGTGAGGCAGTGGTGGAGGCGGTGGGGGGGGGTCACAGAGAGCCACGTGCATCATTCACGGAGGGATTGACACCTAAAGAAAAATAGCTGCAGGTCTAATCAATGTGAATGGCTTCCCCCGAGACCCAGCTCTATGTGTGTGTTTGTCAGGTGAGGTGAGCAGCAGGCATCAGCAGCATTTCCGTCCAGTCAGCAGTGATCCTGCCAGCCTCTGCACGACCAGACTCATGAATAGATCAGTACGTTTGTGTGTGTGTGTATAAATGAGTGTACACTATGGACATGTCCTCTGCATTCTACTTGTGTTGGGTGTTTGAGTGTGTAACATGGCAGCAGCCCTCTCAGAACACTGAGCTGTCAGTGGGGTGTCACAGCAAGGCGCTTTGAATGTGGAGCACAGGGGAAAAGAACAAGTTTGATATTTTTTTCCACCTGGAGCAGAAATGTAAACACCTACTGTGAAACAAACACTGGTAGAGCTGGAGAAGCAGAGGTTTATAAGACAGTTTGACATCACTTTACTCGCTGTTACTACTTCGTACAAGTCACTTCAGTACAAACTGCATTCTATCAGCTAAGTCATGGTGTAGCAGGTTCTGATACAGTTTACACTGAACTGCACTCACTAATACATGAAGCACCTTCTTTTAGATTAATTCAGTAAATCTTGCAAGGAGCAGGAGAAGTCAGATAATAATCATAGTTAAAGTGCCTTAAATTGAAAAACATGTAAGTACCACAGGGCTCTGTTCTTAGCTCTCTCCTCGTTTCTCTGTACATTTCACTGATAGACCAAATTATATGAAATCATAAAATTATTTTCCACTGTTATGCAGATGATACCCTAACCCTCTACATCCCTTTGGAGGCTGATGACGCTTACATGATTACTAAATTAGAGTTCTGCTTGTTGACTTTCAAATCCCAGCTGTGGCCTACCTCCAGTAGGGGTCCTTAGGCAAGACCTCCTCACGCTGCCCTGCCTACCATACTGTTTTGATTTATAAGTCGCTTTGGATAAAAGCATCTTCTAAATGACTAAATGTAAATGTAAATGCTCCTAAATCCAGATAAAACTGCTAAAGCGATGCTAGTCATAGGCCGACCTCGGTACCATCACATGTTTGATCAGTCAACCTCAACTCTAGATAACTGTGTGATTTCTCAGAGCCTGACAGCCAAGAATCTTGGAGTCATATTTGATCCTTGCCTGTTGTTTGAACAACACATTAAAGATATCCTTAAGATTGCCTGCATTCTCCTTTATAACATAGCTAAAATTAAACATCTCTGTCCATTGGAGATGCAGATGCATTTCCACTCCTTTAGAATAACCTCCCTGCTGACATCAGACAGACTTACTCTGTAGAGGTTTTTAAATCAAAACTTAAAACACATTTATATGTCCTAACTTTTAATTAATGACAGGGATTCATACATGTTACTAGTACTTGGTTGTTAGGTGAGTTTCAGTCTCAATGAATATTTAACCCAGTATTGCACTTCTGACTGTTGTGGAATCCCTACAGGTGGCAAAAACTGCAGGTAACTCTTCTGTCCTTGTTCTATTAGACCTAGAACTGCAGCCTTTGACACTGTGAACCGTCAGATTCTTATGACTGCACTCTCAGACTTGGGCATCTCTGGATCAGCTCTAGCCTGGCTTCGGTCATACTTGTCCAAATGAGCCTTCAAGGTGTCCTGACAGGGGCGTGATTCCGACTCTCATAACCTCTCCACCGGTGTACCGCAGGGCTCAGTCCTTGGTCCTCTTCTTTTTCCATCTAAACTTCTTCTCTAGGCTCTATCATCCATGTTCATGGCTTTTCTTATCACTGCTATGCAGATGACACACAACTCTTCCTGTCTTTTCCGTCAGATGACTCTACTGTCTCGTCTCGCATCTCTGCCTGGATGAGAGAAAGTCACCTTCAACTTAACATTCCCAAGACTGAAGTCCTATTCTTCCCTGCCAGACCTTCAACTCAACACAATATCAGCATTAACATTAGATCTGCGCTGATTGTTCCCGCTAAGATGGCCAGAAACCTGGGGGTCATCATTGATGACCAACTGACCTTCAAGAACACATCGCCACAGTCTCTAGGTCGTGTAGATATGCCCTCCACAAACTCAGAAAGATCAGACCCTACCTGAAGGAGTACACAACCCAACTCATTGTACAGGCGTTGATCATATCTCTCTCTGATCATATGTCTTGACTACTGCAATTCCCTGCTAATAGGGTTACCAGCATCCACGACCAAACCCCCCCAGATGTTTCAAAATGCAGCAGCACGCCTAATTTTCAATCAACCAAAAAGGTCCCATGTGACACCGCTCTTCAGATCTTTGCATTGGCTTCCTGTGGCTGCAAGGATCAAGTTCAAAGCTCTATCTCTTGCCTACAGAGTGATCAACTCTTATCTCAGTTCAATCATTTAGGTCTACACCCAACCCCCCGTCCACTGCGCTTGACCAGTGAACAATGTCTGGTGGTACCAGCACCACACAGTAGACACCAAGGAAAACTCTTCAGCTCAGTGATCTCAAGATGGTGGAATGAGCTGTCTATCTCTGCATGCTCAGCCACCTCACTTGCAATATTTAAAAAACTGCTGAAAACAGAACTCTTCCACATCTTCCTTGCTTATAAAAAAAAAAAAACCCTTTTCTACTCTCTTGTACTCACATCTCTTGAAACAGAAACACTTTTTTGATAGCACTTTGCTTTGTTGTTTTTTCTCCTTGACTTAGTTTTAGTTTGCTTGCCTTGTTCCTCACTTGTAAGTCGCTTTGGATAAAAGCGTCTGCTAAATGACTAAATGTAAATGTAAAATGTAAATATGTCAGTGTAGCCAATAATCCTGCCGACGCGATCATAGTATTTACTCTCATAGTAACTGCTTTCATCTAACCCTCAGTTTTTTTCTTTTAAAAGCATATGAGCCTTTAGGCTGCATGCCCCTCTGTCTTTTTTTTTTACCCTCCTACCTTGTGCCTTCTATACTTCATCTTGGGAGGAGGCTGAATTATCCAGGTCATATCATATTGACTGGTTGTACCAGGAAGCTGCTTACATTGTCTGTGATTGTGTTCTGTCTGTGGCTTGTTGTCTACTATCCTTTTCTCTCTGTGCTGTCCATTCACCCCAACCGGTCAAGGCAGGTGGCCGCTCACCCTGAGTCTGATTCTGCTGGAGGTTATTTCTGTTAAAGGGAGTTTTTCGTCTCCACTGTCACCCAGTGCTTGCTTAATGGGACTTATTGGGTTCTCTCTATGAACATATAAGGTTCTGACCTTATTATGTGAAGTGCCTTGAGATGGTTCAGTTGTGATTTGGTGCTAATAAACATAAACATAAATAAATTGCATGTAGCGACAATTACCACAAAAGCCAGTAGTAAAGATAGAAAACACTATCTACTGAATGAACATGAACAGTGGGGCATTATTCACAATGTTGTCTCACTCATTGTTGGAAATGGTCTGTTAGCAAAGTCTTTATATGTAGCACTTTAAATTGCGTTTTCACACGGATGTCAGTCTGAGGAATCAGTTTTCCAGCAACACCACTCTGTTTGGGATCAAATTTTCAGGTTGACTGGTGGATTGTCGTGCTTAGTCTGGTGTGAAACTCAACATGCTGCTGCTTGTTTGATCGTTTGATTTGTCTCAAATGAAACCAAACGTACAATTTAGAGTAAGTCTCTTCAGGCAGAAAGCCTTGCTTTGATCACAAGCTTTATTAGCAAGTGAAATTGACATTGACCTTCAAGCTCATTTGCTGGCATCACTTTGAACAACT
Organism: Anabas testudineus; assembly: GCF_900324465.2. Lineage (NCBI taxonomy): Eukaryota > Metazoa > Chordata > Actinopteri > Anabantiformes > Anabantidae > Anabas > Anabas testudineus. The sequence continues at coordinate 4,485,901 of NC_046615.1, forward strand.
GAAAACAAGTTTTGGGCAAAGTCAACATAAGTGTTTTTCATTTTAAATGTTTTTTGACCTCTTTCTTGCTCTGGCAATGGCTAAGTCTGAAGGAGGTCAGAATGTGTAAAGCTACTGTCTGCATCAGCTGGCCAGATTCTGTGGCCTCTATAAAAAATAATGATACTGGAGATCTTTTGACTTTTCTGTAGCATTAACATAAACCAAAACATCTACACAGGAAATATTAAAATATGTGTAAAATGTGTAAATTTATTAGCACATTCTAACTCCCCAGAGGTTGAACCATTTTGGTTTTGGAGACTGCACAATCTTTCCTCTGGCAAAACATTTAGACTTTTAGTATATCTAACAGCTAACCACATCATTTATGTAGATATATATGGTTCCCACTACTGAACATGGCAAACCCTCTATGATGAATATCAATTATTATCTTGGAGTGCAATGCAAACTATTTACTTGCAAGTACTGTAAACCCTAAAATCACATATTGAGCATATACTGTAGTGGCTTTAAAGTCATCATACTGTGCTCTAATGTATATTCAGGCTGAATGTTTAGAGAAAGCAGTACACAGTATATACTTTATATATATATATATATATATATATATATAATATATTATAAACTCTGAATTAAATTTGATTCAATTTAAATTATTCAACTAACAATAATAATAAATGCGAATATCTCACCAAGGTCAACAAATGTGCTAGATATAAAAATATCTCCATCGTGTCGTTTTGTGATTTTGAAGATAGAATCATGTCTGATGGACTTCAAGAACTAAACATACAGAAACAGCTTATTCAGCCGTCTGGTAACATTTACAAGGTTAACAGAAAGGTCCTAATGTAAGTAGCACTGAGACCAACATCCTAACACCAAGCAAGTATGAGCTGCAGTCTGAGTGTTGCTATGACTGTTGTTAATGTTAATGAATGCTAATCAACACATATTAAGAATACTGACTGATGGAGGAAGGATGATAAAGAAGTACCTTGTAAAGCAACATTTCGAGAGTATTACTGTGGGATCACACTTTTTAATTGACTTGATGAAATGCCAAAGTAGATCAGACTGGATTCACATGCTGATGCACGTAGTACCACAGTGGATTTGCATAAATACTGTGTTCACAGGCCACTTTGTTACAATCCAATATGGTCCAATACAGCAGCTCTATGACTTTATTATATGTTTATTATTGTTTATTATTGTGGTTATAGTGAGTGGAGAATTACTGGAGAGCATTATTTTAAGAGGTGGTTATAATGTTTTGGACACACTGTTTACCTAAATGAGAGGGATTTGATTACTTTGTTGATAAAAATGTTGAATACCACCAGTGACAGCTAACATTTGTCTTATTGGTAATATATCCCACTGTACTGGGTGCTTAAGAGCAATGCCTCCCGACATCAATAGTCTTAAAGAATTCTGCCAAACAAATACTATTTATCAGTGCAATTCATCAACCCCCTCAGAAAATTGCTTTTCTACACTCCTTCATCTCTTTTGATCCCCTTTATCTTTCTCTGATCACAATCAAGTCTGCAAAGCCTCGTGATTTCTCTCGCTGTCTATATCAATCAGTCACTCTTCTCTGCTCCCACTGCTGTCTCTCTCTCTCTCTCTCTCTCTGCTTTTTCTCAGTCTTAGTTCAGATATTAAATATTAATCAAGGGAGGTTGAGAAGCAGTTGATCAGCTGTCCCTTAATGATCTGTGCTCTCCTGAGCTCCGATGTGTCCCATTCAGCTGGTATCATTTATCAAAGCATTTGTAATTTCAAGTGTGTTTTAATCTGTCTTGCTCTTTCATTTTCTCTGCTCATGTCTACATTTCATCGTCTTCTCTGCTTCTCCACTAACATGTCTCTTTTTTTGGTCTATGTCTACATCTTCTTGTCATAAAGCAACATTTTTAAATCAGTGATATTTTAATTACAAATTTCCAACCAGCCGTCTGCAGCTCAGCCCCGCTGGTGTTAAAGGGGTCCATTCACATTCAGGCCAGTGAGCGCACATCTACACTAACCTTGACAGGTTTTTGCCACTGACTAATGGGGATAGTCCTGCAAGAGTTTTAAATTATTCTCTATAGACCAAGATTATTTTAATTCGGACTTGGAAATGTCCTGGGGTTATTCAATGATTTATTTTCTTTACCTGCTTATTCTTTTAAAGGGGAATGAATTCCTTACCAGCAAGTGTTAGCATGAATCAGGGTCAGAGCCTGTACCACTTAAATGCACATTACATTACATTTTGAAACAGAGAGACAGTTGGTCCTCTTTGACCCCAGAAGCCTTTCCTTTTTAGGAACTTTACCTGCATTTCAACTGCAGGAATCTAGTTAATTGGGCTATGGTTCTAACCCCTAAAAAGTTTCTGCTTTGGATGTATTTATTACAGACATTCATGGTCCCCAGAATGAATTCACACATGCAGTTTGTGCATCTGACTTTACCCGTAGGTCCACCACAATGTTGAAATTGTTTTGTGTACTGGAAATGTTAGTACAACTATTGAATGGACTGCCATGAAATTTGATTAATATATTCAAAGTCCACAGAGGATGAGCCCCAGTGATTTGGGGGATTCCTTGATTTTTCCTGTAGTGCCACTAACTGGTTGAATTTTTCACTTGGACAGGCTTAATTCTACATATCCCAAAACAAATGGATGGATTATTCATAGACATTTATTCCTTGCTGATGTTGCATTCAAATACCTTTATTATGGTGCTTACTCTTCCACTAGTGCCACCACGAGGTTGACATTTTTTGTTTTAAATCAACTGTCTCAACAACTATTGGATGGACCGCCACAAAATTGGAACAATGGACATTTGTGATTCCCACAGGACAACCACGAGAACATGTGTCCATAAAATATATACCATTAGATTAGCCACAGGGGCCAATCTTCTTGCTGTCAAACCCAGGTTTTAAAACACTCAGCTGTTAAGGTTAAACTACGATGCCCCGTCAGACCTCAGCATGAGGTGGAAAAGGTTCAATCAAGTTTTGCAAACAAATCATTAGTTTACAAGGCAAACCAGAACCAACATTTTCATGCCAATTGAACAGATGTGGTTCCCTGCCTTGATTTCCCAACTGCACTACAGAGCTCATTTCCGTTTGAATAGTGTCTGGTGGAGCACTTTCATACAAACAGCACTTTCCTGAAGAGGACGTCTTCCAAAGAAGTGTAGAAATTAAAATCTCTGCACCATGGGACTACCCTACATTCTGCTGATGTACATTTAGTGAATATAATGAACTGAATCACACGCAATTCAAATATTTGCATATTGCTACAATAATTCAGAGCCTGTTGGCACAACAAACAGTGCTACTGCTGAGGAGACAACATTTACTGATAGTGAACAGCAGCTACAAGTAGCACTAGTAGTGCTAGTTTAGAATAGTTGTGGTGACATTGTTATTACTGAATATAATATCAGTCTCATGATGTATGTCAGGAAATAACTCAGCTTTAGAATCATATGCAACTGTTGAAACAACAATATTGAATTTTCCCTGTAACTATGTTTTTTTTTTGTTTGTTTGTTTTATGAACCCATGTTTTAACATGAAGGTTTTTTATTACTTTAGAACATTATTTGTCGTATGAGTAAAGCAGGGACACTCTTTGATGACTGTGTATTCTTTTTGTTAATAAAGTGCCAGATCTAGGTCCTTCATTTTTTTAGTGAGTCCTTTGATGAATCTAGCCTTCTCAATCACATTCTCTCGTCTCCTTCTCTGTCATCCGTACCTTCACTTCACCCACATGTCTTCTTTTCTCCTTCTTAAGCAGTTTTTCCTCCTCAGGTCTTCATTAAAACTTGATGGAGATGAGTGAAGCCAATAATCTTCAGGCCCTCTGAACAACCCTACCTGAAATCAATAGGTTTCCTAGAAAAAAACAAAAACACAAAGACAATACGGGTGTGGGAGAAGTTCTGGTTCATCAAATATTAAACAGCAGGTCTCAGGGGAGAGGGGGGAGAATTGTGGTGATGCAGTGTCTGACCCAATTAGCATCTTCTGTTCACCTGCCAGGCTCCAGCCGTGGCTCCACTCTGACTTTTACTCGTCACGACAAGCCACTTCTGGGACAGTCACACACTCTTCAGGAGTTTTATCCCTGTCGTCTTGTACACTAATCATGACACGATGCATCTGTGCCTGTCACACCCTTTAGGAGGGCCATCTTAGCTTTGTGAAATATTGGTTACTAGTAGCTCCAGAGGAGCACCAACTGTCAACAAGACACAATGAGGTTCCTCTGGGATGAGCTAACACTTCGGTAATATTGTCTCAGTTTTTTGTGTTGCCAGTCATGATGAGGAGGGGGTCTTGAGGAGGACTCTTACGGCTATAACACACCAAGCCAAAATCAAACTGTTGTCGACTGTTGGCTTGATGTTAAAATGATCTTATTAGACTTATGACACTTTGCAACCTATACATTAACAATCAAACAGTAGCTTTATGAACACACAAGATATTTGTACCATAGCTCTACAAAGTAGCATCTTACAGTGCATTGATTTTTGTTTTACAACTCCCTGCTCTTATGCGGGAGCTTAGCTTGTCTCCAACAGCACTGGGATATTGTCAGTCAGTGATCTCAGTTGATCACAGTTCACATGATAAACAAGTGATGCTCATACAGTGCAAATACTGAATGAAGAGTAAATCATTGTAATGATTGGTATTGATAAAGATATCAATTTGATCAAGCTGTTGTTATTGTAATGGATCTGTTTTTTAATGTAAGATAACAGGTTTAATTAGCAATATGTTAAGAGAGAATGACAAACTTATCATTAACTAATGTCTAAAAGCAGTGATAACTACTCCAACATCATAATTCAACAGGCAGGTATTCATTGGTGTGCATTTCCTGTCATGAGACAGAAGCTTTGAGATGAATGAGTAAAGAGATGAATTTAAGTAGAAAAGAGACAGAAATACACAGCAGATGGCAAAGGGAAGATTTTGGACCTCCTTTTGTCTCTGACTTGTCCATCACTCGTCCCATAGGGGTAGAGGAGAGGTATGGAAGGAGGTAAAGAGATGATATCTGTAAATCAACCTTAAAACAAATGTATTTCATAACAGTTTGTGTCATTTATTGAATATTTCTATTTGAGGCAGTCAGGGGATCGCTTGATTTAGTTTTTTAATATACATCAGACAGTTCCATGATTCATTTTATCGGTCACCTGTCTCCCATCCATCAGAAGCAGCTTCACTTGTCTCCCACATTATCAGGGATGGGGACATAATCTCTACAAAAATAAAGACAGAAAGTACGAAATGAGGAAATTTACATGAAAAGATTCATGGCATACAGTAAGGTCTCATTCTTCGCCCTAGAAATTGTGGTCAAATGACGCCTGCATATGATATAATGTCCACTTATAGTAACTACAGCACTACAACTCTTTTATGATTATATTTAGGCACATTGGCACCGTACGTTGTCGGTGAATATTCTCTATGTTAGGTCGAAATGTTTCACTACTTATCAAAAGTAAAAGAAATACCACAAAAAATGAGAATCCCAAGAATCCCTCCCTCTGGGGAAGGTGGCCAAATGGTTGCAGCATACGCACATAACTGCAATGTTGTTGCATTTAGTGCCCTGTGTCTACAGTAACTTTTCAAAAGAATGGAAGAACTCTTCTTCTGTGGAGTTTATACAACTACTAGTCCTGTAAAGAGTTAAATGTTGAATGCAAAATATACTGAATATAACTAAAGAAAAGGCAACAATACATTTGAGCAAAAATGATATGAACAATGATTTGATTCCATAAAAACCATAAAACTCGAAATGCAACTTTTAGGACTCAAATACAGTGCACAAAGCTCCACCCAACCATCCCTCTGCCTGCACTTCTATACCCTATACTTCAGGTATTAGTGGTTACATTATGTTAATAAGGTTACAAAGCATTCAAGCTGAATCAATGCTAAATCAGCATCAGTTTGGAAATTCCTCTTTCTCGTCTCTGCTGAAAGTGGCACGCACGCTTTCAAGTCCCTCAGAATAATTGCAGTGAATCATGTAGCACGTCTTCAAGGTTGTAGTAACAGTGTGTGGAGCTCCCACCCTGTCTGTTATTCTGTTACTACTCCTCAACATGATCCACGTTCATTTTGCTGCTGCTTAATAGATGATAAGGGATCAGCTTAATCAAACAGTAGTAGTGCCCAGGTCCTGGGAGGGATCAGGGTATCTGCGATGTGTACCTGAAAGCTTAGTTCACTGTTTCAGACCTCTAAATGCTGGTACAATTTAGTGACGTTAATGACTTCAAAATACATCCATCAAAGCATTTCCTCCTCCTTAGGACACAGCAGCAAACAGCTTTGAGCTTTAGTGAGATGCTGTAAATAGCTGTGTAAGTAAGTAAATCACTTGTGAGACTGAGTTCTCAGGAGTGAGTGTATTTGTGCATGAGGCGTCCACTTAAGGGCCTCATTTGGAAATCCTGGAAAAAGCTTCCGTGGGGGCTTCTTCACATTTTTATGAAGACACAAACAATCAGCTACAGTATTGTCTGGACGTGTGACTTATGATTGAGATTGGACATTTGCCATTCATTCAAGTCTAAATGTATAAAATTAGACTGAATTTTGTAGAGCTCGTAAATAAAAATAAAATCTGCCAAATCATTGTCATGCCCATCGCTTCCTTCCCTTACATGTGTACCTACTGAGGCCTGACAGTAAATACCTTGTCTTGCTTATTTACTGTCAGCAAATGTCCTGACAATTGAAGCTGACAACTGACAGGATGCTACCTGAGCTGCCTGACACGTGACAGATTTGTTGTTACCACTGGTTCCATCCATGTTTAAAAGATGATTTGGGTTTGGGTTAGTTAGTGCGTGCAGAGTTTGAATGCACCTCATGTGCATCTGTTGTTAAATCTGCACGGAGAGTTCTCACTTTACAGTCACTGTGAAGTTCTAACATAAAGTGATCATCTACTGTAGCCTGATGTGTTCAAGAGAAAGCAGCTGAAGGGGTTCTCTAGTGGCTGCTAACTAGAGAAATACTATGTCATTTTAAAAGTTATGCTTTTCATAAATGTAGCTAAGGAATTACCAAGCAGCACGGGAAGGTGATGAATACATGGTGCTGTCTGGACGTTCGGTCTGTCGAGTCAGCTCAGTAAACTGTGTTCCTAGCTCTCATGAGTTTGGGTGATTGAGTCTTGGCTCCATTCAAACATGAAATGTGTTGTGTTGTTTATCTGAAAACAGTCTGATCACTGAGGATAACCTCCATTTCCTGGTCAACAAGCCTTGACGTTTCTCATCTTTGATGTGAGTAATCAATGAGCGACTGAGGAGGGGGGATTGAAGACAAACCCCCAGCTGTCTTTAGCTCTGTGTGTATGACGGACAACACTCAGCGTCTCAGTCTTGAAACAAACAGCTGGAAAGACAGTAGTGCTATTCACTGCATGGTTGCTCTTCTTATCTGTCTTATGTCACTCTGGTCCAACAGCTGTTGACTGTCGATGACAAAGTAAAACAGAAATACATTTATTGTCAACTGATCTATCTGTTAACTGCTCAGATTGACTTCCCAGTTCATGCCACATTGCACGTTCCACTATTCAATCATCTTTCTTGTGTATTGTGTGGTCTTGTGTGTGTGTGTGTGTGTGTGTGTGTGTTTTCCAGTGCTGAGCCCGTGCCCTGTCACTGCAGCTTCAGCCAGAAGGTGTCACTCCATCTATAAGGGTTTTGCTCAGTGTCTGATGGCTCTGGGAGACAGTCTGACAGACAGCGCCCGGAAGGACGAGGACGTACATGAGATACACTCCATCTGCAGGTCAGTGCCATCACACACACACACTGACTCGGTTGAATGGGAAGTCTGCAGAGTTTCAATATTCAAATATGCATTTCTAAACCCCACGGGGCCGTTAGGTCAGTATTAGTGGGTATTGAGGTACTTTAGGAGAGAGGGCCGCAAACACAGACAGAGGCTCTCAGGGGACAGCAAGCACACATTCTCCGAGCTGGAAGTGAGTATGCAGGGCTTTTTGAAAAAGTTTAGACAAGCATTTTACAATCCCACAAAGTCAGTCGGCTATCTGATATCAATAGGGCATGTCTAAGCCGTACATCGCCACATACCACACAGATCGAAGTCTTTGCGCTCCAGTCTCTCCCTGGACTTCCTCCTGACCTGTTCACATACAGTTGGAAGAATAATCGTCAAATAACTGTGTGTGAGCAAAAACTAGATATTGCATAGTTTAGGTAAAAACACATAGATTCATTTGTTTAGGAGAATCAGGGGTTTATAATGTGTTTGTGGTGTAGAATAATGAACTGGAGCTTTAAAGGGGCTATTTTTACTACCTGCTTTAGATTAGACTCTTCAGTGCCTGCATTAATGAGAATGTGTAATAAGTGCACAATATATTTGACTTGAGCCAGAATGTAGCACACCACAGATTTCCACACCAGACCACCAAACGCATAATAGTATAATATAGTTTAACTAGTTAACAATTTTCTTTTTTCCCTAATATGTTGAAGTGGACATTAGCAAACACAACCAGGTTGTTAAACATTGGCATCCTGTGCTAACTCTTCTGGTCTTCTGGATGCAGAATGATTTCACCATTCCCCAGTGTCAGTGACAGTGTAAGGGCTGATGTTTAGCAGGTTTACCATGTTCACCATCTGATATTTGCCCATTAGCATGCAAACATCTGCTAATTAGCACAAATCATACTATCCACCTTATTTTCATACTAAACTTTAAAGGGCAGGACATTTTGTTTTGAGCCATAAACTCATCTGCACACTAGGCTGTGTACTGTACAGTGAGTGTAATCAGCAGTAGTATGACATGCAAGATGAGCACATTACTCATATGAGAGCTCTTAATATTTCTTTAATTGCTTCCTCCCCTGTTGCAAACTACATTTTTATTTTATTTTTTATTTGTGACGTGTCACTGAAAACCGCACAGCAAAGGATGGTGAATATTCTCTTCATTGTGTTCTGAATAGGTTTCACTGACTAAAATTATTTGAGAGTAATACTGAGCATTCATTCACACCAACAGAATGATTGCAGTGCTTCGTGTAGCATGTCTGCAAGGTTGTAATAACAGTGTGAGTTAACAAAGAAATCACTTCCAACCTGTTGATCTTTCTCACTTTATCATTTGATTTATACAAAGGCATCAGAGTGATATGCATGTGTGGAATTTTAACCATCTCAGTATTGACCTGAAATTTAAATTAAACATAACTGTAATGATCTTTCCACTTTTAAAAGTGGGATGTTTTGATTGCAGTTTTGCTAAATTCAGGTCAGGTGATTGACTTGGTCGTTGTATTGCATTGCAATTCTTTGCCTTAGTAAGTTGTGGGTTTCTTCCCAGCTTTGAGTCATTGTCCATTTGCACTGTGAAGCATTGTTCAATGAGTGTTAAAGCATTTGGGTCCCTTTTTTCAGCAGTCACAATAAATACAACAGAGCCAGTTCATCTGGAAACAACACATTTTTCTGAAGCAAGTTGATCTTAGTCGACTCTACGGGTCGGCCAGGTGCTTTTCTGCGTGGAGTTCGCTTGTTGTCCCTGTGTCCTGCAGGTTCTTTCCTGGTACTCGACATTATCCCACCGTCTAAAGACATCTCAAAACAAAATAACCCTTATGTGATTTATCAGAGTTGTTTTCTGTGGTCTTCTGGCTTTTTTCGCGTCACAGGTTATGGTTCAGACCAGTTGCCTGACGAGAAGTGACTTTTTCTTATAAGACAGTTTACCCAGCTTCTGGGAGCAGGCTTCATATTTAGTGAATATACACAAGCATGTTCAGTCCTTTCAGAATTTGAATCCAGCAAATTACTAATAAACCAAACTGACAACCCCGTAACTCTAATATAGGGAGTGTGGTCACTGCAGAAAAATAAATACAACTTTAATTTCATCTTTTTAGTGATAACAAAATAAGCCCACACTAATTTCTTAGTGGCATAATGAACTGTGAGCACTCACTGCCATACAGCCTCTTCTTTCCTACCAGCATATCCTCACTCTGCACCTCTGTTTTCAGCCTCTCATTGTTGGGCTGGAGGCCCGATGACGCTGATTAAACATGCTGAACATCTCTCACTCCCTCCCACCACTCCCCCTTTCCTTTCTCCCACCACTTCATTTCTCTATATCCTGTATCCATCCGTCATTCCTCCCTCTCCCTCTGTCATCTTCGCTCACCACTCTATTTATACATACCCCTGTCATCCATCTTCCAGAGAAGTTGGATCCTCTCGGCCAGGGAAAGAAGACATTAATGTGTGAGGGGTCTTAGAATAGGACGGCTGATTTGAGAGCAGTGTTTCTGTCAGGTGAAATTTGCACAGTGCCAAAATGATATTGAACTCCCAGAATTATCACAGCAGACTTAGACATATAGAGAGAGGAACCAACGGAGTCAAAAGAGACATTACACACAAATGAAGTTCCTGTATTGCAGAGGTACTTATGTGGTTATTTACTGTAATAAAACTTAGATTGTGACCAGCATTCATTACTAACTACATTAGGAATTAGACTTTACAAGCCGAAGAGCACTTGATGATTAGGCAGTGACAGCATACATGCTCCATAAAACACAGCTTCACAGTGGGGTTCTGTCACTCGCCTCCCACTGTGTGAGATACAGACACCAGGGAATTCAGGGAGGAATCTCCTTTTGTTCACAACACATATTTTGATAGAGATCTTCAAAGTTTGACATTATATCCTTGAGGGAAAACCTAATGGAATTATTCTAAAGGATGGGTACCAGCCTCCTCTTGCAGCATCAGTCATCTCACTCGGACATTGATGAAGCTTTACTTGGAGTCCAGCCCTCCCTGCTTTCTTTCCTCTGTTTGGAGGTATGGTAAGGGGTCAGTTTGGTTTATGGCAGTACTCTGCTCAAATATTTCATCAGATTCATGATTGAGTACTACTGACATTAGTGATGATCTAACCTCCCTTTGGTTTCACCACACACTATGCTCACATTTTTATTTTTAGTGGAATATTTAGCTAATTATCAAGTCAGTTGGATGGTTTCCCATTTACTCTAGACTGGACTTATTCAGCAAAATCATCATCATTCACCCTCTACTGTAGCTGGCTTCTTGATGATAACTGTCTATTTGTTGCTTTATCTGCTCCATTATTTCTCTCTTTTTCTCTTTTCAAAAAAGAAGCCAACAACAAAGGCAAACCTTAGTCATGTTTATTAATTATTGTTTTAGCATTTTTGCCTTTATTCTGAAGTGTTCAGTAGTAAAGAGACAGACATGAATAGAAGGGGGCATGACATTCAGCAAACCAGGAATGCCACATCCCCATAGCATGCACTGTAACTGCTACCCCTAACCCCCTCCAACGCTTTAACAAGCAATGCAAAATTTCCACCTGCTGTCTATGACTCCTTTAACTTTAGTTGACTCAGCCACAAGCAGATCTGTGATGAAACCCACAGGAGGATTATTGTGAAATTTACCACAAACACTTACCAGGATATATGGAATTGTTTTGGCGATGCCCTGTCATCAGGTCAAATACCTAAAGTCAGCCTCTAAAGGCATTCTCAACAACTTTAGCTGTAATTTGCTGTTTGTTTAGTGCTAATTTGCAAATGTGAGCATACTACAATAGATAATATGTAAACATTTAAACTTTTAAGCTTCATCATGTACACTTGTTAGCATATTGTCATTTACCACCCCTGTGTTTAAGACCTGGTTTATTTCTGAAGGGAACTAGTTTGTATAATATGTTGTCAAACCACATAAACAGTTTTTACAGTTGATGCAAATGGTCAAACTTAACCATTTAAAACAGGCTATGTGCACATTAAGGCTATCAATTGTTGGACTTTGAAACTCAGGTCAAACTGAAACAAGCAAATAATTCAACAACAGCCATATGATAACGAGTGGCAGAGAGTTCACAACCCAACCTGACTTCAGCGATTTACACTCTTTAAAAAGCCCCGTTTGGAAACACTTCAGACTTTGGTGAGCAGAAGGCAAAACTCCAGAGCTAACATTGTATTGGGTACAGTTAGACGGCCCTTCAAGCACTACAGCAGCAACCTGAGGGCACATCCCAACAATATGTAATGGTTGATTGTTATTTAAGCTCTGTGTAGTAATGTAATAGTAGTACAAGTAGTAAAGTAGTCCTTGTATTGGTTTGAAAAATATAGATTTGCACATGATATTGTAATAGTCAACAGAACAGTACAACATCTCCAGTAACTTACAGAAACAGGTGGAGACAGCTCCTCTAACAATATAACCCTGGATGATGTCTTATGACATCAGATCTGTAAGTTATTCAACCGTCTGATCAAGTAATGTTGGCATCACACAGGGCCACTGCGATACCTGTAGACTCCTGTTCCTGCATTCATAGCCGCCATGTTCCCTTTCTTAAAATGGTAGTTAGTTAGATACCATGGCTGTGAGGACATTTTGATCAGCCCTCACTACTTCAAAGAGTGTTCGAGGGTTATGAATTTGTTTTAGAGTTAAGGTAAAAATTAGGTTTAGGTCAGGGGAGGAATGCATGAAATCAGTAATTGTCCTCGCAATTACAGGAAGACAAGCATGGATGTGTATGTATACACTACATGTGTATGTGTCACCATGGCCCTGCAGCCCACCCATGGTACCACTCCACAGTTGTTAAGTCTCTTCTATTCCTTGAGGTACCAATTAAACTACTAATCCTGCAATGCAGCCACCTTAGTGTGAGTGTTGCCGAACGCAGGGACATAAGAGTTCACTCACACTCACACACACACACACACAACCGAACTCCACATACACACTCCCCCACTAATCTACACTCACACTTTCTGTATCCTCGCCTCACTTCTTTTCTCTTTCGTTTTTTGTTCCCTCTCTCCATCCCTCCACTCCTCTCTCCACCTCCCTCCTCTTTGTCCCACTCTTTTACCTCCCTCCATCTCTCCACTCAGGAACATGGTTTTTAGCACTTCTATCAGAGCCACCTAATGAGGAGGTAGCGTAACGCTCCCCTCTTAAGATCAGCAAGCGCGCTCACTCACACGCATGCACATGCACGTGCACGCGCTCCACAGTGTAGTCTGAATAGGAGGCTATGATTTGCATCTAGGCCAAGGCTGCTCCATTGTCAGATTTCTCCCAGGAGTGCAGCGCTGCTTTTATTCCTCATATTCACAATAGGCATTATGCTGTTGCAATCATTCACTGTGGATCCAGTGGAGGTAAGGTGAAAAGGAAATATTTAGGGCTAAAGATACTGATGAATTAGGCACAATAGAATTAGGCAGTAACATTTTGCAGCAGTTTAAAAATAAACAGAGGATGTTCACATCAAAAATACTTATACTGAGCTTAAAGGTTATCAAAACGTTTATTAATGGTTAAATCACTTTGTCAAATTTTAAATAAGAGCCACAAGCCATCATAATCTCTATTCCTGTGTATGCACATTTCGTGCAGAATGCCTTGGTGTGTTTCCTGCTGTGGATCCTCAACGTGCACTGTTTACTCACCTGCCTTTTAGAAGAAGCTTTGCAGCAGGTACAAAACCTTTTTATAGACGTTCATGTGTAGCTGTAGGGTAGGCAGCGGAGCATATACTGGAAAAGACGTTCCAACCCCATAGGTTACAATCCATTACCAGTAGGACTGTTTATCACAGATGGTTTTAAATGTCTCACACAGTCACACAATTCCATACAAAACCAGTATAGATATCACAAACAAATATCCTACTTTATTAAACATGTGTGTCAGTGCTCAGACCTTCATCAGGTACCACACAAACAACATCACACGTGGAATTAAATATGAGTCTGACCTGGGGAAAAAGCAACCAGTTAGTGTGAATGAGGGTCAATGAGCTTATTAAAGAAGGAGTGCAAATTCTAGTGCTTGAATGGGTTTCTATGTCAGACATGTAATCAGTTTTGGTCACTAAGATTTTCAAAAACCATTAGATTAATTCAAATAAAATGTCACAAATTACAAAATAATAATTATTATATAACAATGTAGACATATGTTCCAGAGATTATATAACCTCTGAACAGACCACAAAGTAGTCACCTCCACCGCTGTGGATCCCACCCTGCACAGTTTGCAGCCATTATGATAACTGTGATTCATGGCATTGTGAACCAAAATGACACGAAGGTAGCATCGGGTCGGATTTTGGGTTGTTGTGTGTGTGTTTGTGTGTGTAAGAGAGAGAGAGAGAGCGAGATCTTTTATGTGTCTTTGAGCAAACTTACACCCGGTGCATATTTTATAGGTTCAGTCATGCATTTTTGACTAAATGAGGCGGCTGACAGAAGTTTAATGATGAAGTCTGGTGTGTAGACCTTAGTTAGGTCAAAATCAGACATGATGCAATTAGTCATCAGCGGGGAATCCACCAATCAGAGGGCAGATCGCTGAGATCTTCTCATTACAAAAGTGATTTGATTAAACATGGAGCGTGCGCTCAGTAGTATCAAAGATAAATCGTCACCGAGGGATTAAAGATTTATGCAAGTCTGTCATCAGAGGCATGTCACAGAATAAAATCAATTACCTCACAAGACACAAACTGTGCAATCTGTTAAAAAAAAAAGTGATACAAAGAGATGCCAAATGTTACAGTTTGAAGTAAAGGTCTCACTGGAATGAGAAATTATTTAGTCATAGCTAAGTAGAAAACTCCTCATTCAGCGTTCCCATTTGTTTCCTTGGTTACAGTTGCACAAACAAAAGCCGAAGTCTACCGATTGCTAAAACGGGTGTTATCAGGAAACTCTCCCTCACAAGGTTGAGATTTCTTTCATTCTGTCTTCTTTCAGAGCAGCCTTTCTGTTTGCCTTTATATTTTTATCCTCTACAGATTTAGATAAGGCCATTCATGCTTTCATTGCAGGTTTTTCTCTCCCTATTCCCGCCACAGTTTAAAGTCACTTTCAGCTCTGCGGCTCATTTAGGATGCAGCTGTTAGGATTTAAGCAGCCAAACAAAGATGCGAATATTCCCCCAAGTTCAGTACCTGTCACTGGTTTGCATGTAGATTTATATAGAAATTATTTAAGGGAGGGAGGAAGATTTTTACATCACTTTCAACAACAGAGCCATCACATATAAACATATGATCAAATACCTGTAAAAGCCTCTCTGCACCATATGAAGTGGATAGCATAGAAAACAGTTTACAGAGTACAGCCGTCCTAAACCTTGCAAAATATAGATCAAGTCTTGTTCAAGTGGAAGATCGTTTTATTTCTTTCTCTGCAGCAAGGCAAAGGAAGCCTTCTTGAAGCATGTCAGCCAGGTAACCCTGATGAAGGCCACTGCAGCTGTGTGTGTGTGTGTGTGTGTGTGTGTGTGTGTGTGTGTGTGTGTGTGTGCGTGTGTGTGTTGGTTTTAATAAAAAAGCTTTGTCAACTCTTGCCCAAGAATAGCTGAATCCTTTTTCATTTCTTTGCTTCTTTTCAATTCACGAAGCCGCTGGAGCTGAGAGGCTGTGGTGGGGATCGTTTTTTTTTTTTTTTTTTTTACCTGTTAGTACATCAACCTTGGACAGAACAGTCACGATGCTTTCTGAACGGTTTTGCAGGATATGAAGAAAAACAAGATTTTTCAGACAAGATTTTCACATTAATGTTGTCTTATTTCCAGCTCCGATATTAAATATGATAGAGAAAGTTATTTCTTGAATGTTTAGGCTATGTGACACTTCTGTAGAAGTAAAATAAAAATAAAATCTTTGTTGTTGACGTTAATGTAAAGAATGACCAGCCAGTTAAAACAATTTCATCATTTGTTGATACGTACAGATGGAATGAAGTCCTTACATTTTAAAATGTCACCTTTGCAGAAAGTTCAAGCATATACATTATCATTAGCATTAAAACCACCTCCCTAATATCATGTAGGTCTGAAACATTTCAAAGAACATAAATGATACGTTGGAAAATGAATTACAATGTAAAAACTGAATAATTTGGTATCGTTTTATTTTTTATAATTCTTTATTAAGACCAGAAAATACTTACTTATACTACTTTTATAAATCTATCTTTTTAAAAGGGAGCTCTTGCTCCTGAGCATTGAGCAGATTTTGTGTCGTGGTGTCATCAATATGCTGCTTTAATGCTCTGTACTTCCCTCCTCAGATTGAGTCTAAGTGTAACTGTGGTTTTCTGCCACTTTGTGTGTCCTCTCATATAGTCCAAGCTCTTTAGAGGAGAGGAGGCTTAAATATCTGCTGCTATTAGACCCAAACTAAGCTGCTGTCAAGGGGACTATAATTTGTGGCAAGAAAAACTGAGTCAATTGGAATTTAATGCCTGTTTGTGAACGAAAATACGCTCAGATCCTTAATTTAAGTTACTATTATGAACTAATGTGAAACACCAATCTATTTTACCTAATAACACACAAATGGATCAATTTTCTTCATCATGGTATTTCTCAAACAATCAGGAGTTAACAAACCTGAAATCCATTCAATCAATAAACAAGACTAAAGATTAGGTCGTTTGAATTAAGGCTGAAAAGGTTTACAAAGTAAAGACTTTATCCATTCATCAGTCTCCAGTTTTGCAGTATTTGGCACTGTGGTCCTCTCTGCGGACGCCCAGCTAAGATGATTCCATGCAGCATGATGTGAAAATGACACTGCATACCTAAATGAAAAGGTCATCTCTACGGTAGAGTACGTTGGAGAAATCATTGTGATTTGGGTCGGTTTTGCTCATCAAGGTAAATACAGACTATAAGATTGCATGGCTGCATGGCTCTAATAAACTGGGGCACGACATTAACTTTGATGTATGTGAACTGTGTGATGATAGCACCTAGTGTTGTCGGCCATATTGCAGGTCAGAATACAAGAATAAAACATCGTCTGTGCCTCTATAGTTGTAAACAATGAAGCCTCATATTGCACTGACAGTACATCACTGGGACAGCGTAACATAATACCAGGGTGGTAGCACCACATCAGCACTGTGTGATCACTGTTTAACTGACTCCACCTGGGATCCTGACCCTTCAGTTTAGAAACCGTGTTCTCAAATGGACTCCCATCCACAGTATTCAGACTGTATCACTGCAGGTGAACACACTGTACCGTACACTTTCTGTTCCTCACGTTCTCCAGGCTCTCTTGTTTCTCTCTCAGATGACGACACTGCTGAATTTCCACTTCCAGTCAGAAACTAAGCTCAGAACTGGGGTTTGGAGGTTTCCACATATCAGCAGCAGCATGTTAGCAGCAGAACACATATACTCTCAGGAGGTTTTATTATTGTGAAAGCAGCTGGTTGTCTGTCAGTGTCCTCACTGTGTTTCTGCTGTCTCTGCACCACCTGTGACTTAAGCAGAGACCTGCACACCTACGCCCACACACACACACACACACACACACATGCACACACACAAACCAATACCGGTGAAAAACTCTGCACCACTGCACATCACTTTCTCTTACTTTGTCATCTTGTGCATGCACACACTTTTTCCTTTTTCCTCAGTAGCCAGATGCTGCCACCACCCCCACACACCCCTCTCCATCATCTGCTCCTCCCACGGCAGCAGGTAAGCAGCCGTCCTCCTCCAGCAGCTGCTCTGTCAGAGGTGGGCCACTGGAGTGTTTAGGCCCTGGACACAGGCCAAGCACACATACTGCACACACACACACACACACAGAGTCATCAAGGGAGGCCAGGCCTGCAGTAGTGATGGTGTTTTATATTTTATTTTTTATGAAGCTGCGTATGTGTGAGGGAGCATGAAAAGAGAGAAAATTAATTGACTAAAGATGGGATTTAAGTAATATTTGTGCATGACAGCAAAGAAGGCAGATGTGTGCTACAGGAAGACAGAAAATATGTTTGTGCGTGTGTGAGTTGCTTTTTAGTAATTATGATCAGAAGCATATGTCCTCAAACTGACATCCAGCACAGATGAGAGTCTCCCAAATGAGAAAATCCTGTCACTTTGTATTTCTGTAGGGGGATTTCTACTGTGCTTTTAGGTGAGAACTACAGCTACATGTATATATTTTGCAAGATTAGTAAAACTGTAAGACCTCAGGGGGATCACAACACAGGAGTGCAACAAAAGACAGCACAGCATCCCATCATGATTTATCTTATTAGTCTGAATTAGAGTGTGGTGATCAATCCTTCACAGTGTACAGTGATAAATCAACACTGATGAGCTGCTCTGTTCATTACATCTCGGTGTCTTGTATTGCTTCTCTTTAGTATGATACATCAAATGGTGATTAAAGACTTGATTTTGTGTATTGCACTAAAATAAACGCTTAACTTAACTTGTGGTTGTGCACATTAACTGTAGGACAGAGAGAGAGAGAGCTGTCAATGGTTGAAAGGCGGGCGGGTCAGATCACCAGTCTATCACAGATCACAAATGACTGATTATTGAAAACGTAACAATTACTTGATAATGAGATTTATCAGTTGTAACATTTTCATTGAAAACCTAAACCTATCTATGGATTAAATCAGGTCTAATGGGGACAGGTTGTACTGAGCTCTAATTTCATCCTGGTTAAATCTACCCTGAGGACACACAACATATAGCAATTACCACAATATTAGCTATTGCAAGCTCCAATTATCCAGTTCAGCAGATGGCGACAGCATGACTAAAAGGGGTCAAATGGCATGGCAGGCGTCGGTGTTTCCGCTTTCCGTGCACTGCTGCACATTGTCATTGCTATAAGTCTCACAGAAGCAGCAGGCCTTAGGCATTAGGAAGGAAAGAGGAGGATAATAACCTAGTGAAGGCAGTATTTTTATCAGGTCTTTAGGAAACAGGAATTAATGGCAGCATTTATGTTACATTTGTCTTTCTTGGTAGTTTAGCTTTTTAGAGCTAATGTCTTGAGTTCTTAATTTGTTACATAAACCTTTTATTATAAGATCTGTGTTTATTAGTGTTGTCTCCCCCAGAAGGCGAAAAACTGCTCAATCCAGTGTAGAAGATATGTTGCTGATGAAAAAACTAAAGTAGAGGTTTTGGCTTGATGGATCCAGTTCTGTTTTCTTTTTTTTACTTTTGAGCTCGATTCCCCAAAGCTGCCACTGATTGTGCTAATTGGCCTAAAGACTTCGTAGACCAACCTGTTTTGAAAGTATAAAGATTAAAAAGATATTGATCTCTGACCACAACTTATATAACCAGCATCTCCCAAAATGCCAGACTGTTTCTGTAAAGTTCAGACAAAACCTTAGTATGCAGTGTGTGTGTGTGTGTGTGTGTGTGTGTGTGTGTGTGTGTGTGTGTGTTCTTCCAGCGTGTCACTGGCTGGTCTATTCCTGACATGGGAGGGGTTTTTTTTGTGTCGCTTCGAGTCGTTAGCGTGAGTGTTTAGTCAGGGAGATTTTGAACAGAGCCATCTCATTCTGCTTTCTCCACTAGCCCTCCCTCCCTGGTCGTCTAGTTAACACTCAGCCAGTATTTCCTCAGAGACAATTTAGCTAACACATTCATGATGAGAGGAAGAATTAGCAGCCAATTATATCCGATAGACTCAACTTTGGATGTGGAGCTTGAAGGTTATTAGAATAAAGTTTAATGCTGTTTCACTGAAAAAGGATATGTGAGTTCATTTATTCTGTCTCCCCACATTTGCCCGCTCTTCAACTCTCCGTTCAACACTCTTTCTTATTGTTTCTCTTGCTTCTGATCAATATAAACCAGCAGTGATTCAGCAAACGCCCATGTCCATGACAGCCTTTCTATTCTCTGGACTAACAGTGATAGTTTCTGCACGTTTCATTCGGACCCCCAGGCTGACCTTTGCTCTGAGAGTGGTGACGCTCATCAGATGGCCTCTTGGCAGCTACCAAAAGGATCCAGGGAGCAAAGAAATATAGATGAATTTAATCAAAAGAAGAACTTAAGTTTCCCTGTGAATGCTTCTTTCAGTAATCGTTGAGTGGACACTCCCACACTGGATATTATACTTAAGTACGAATGTATATAGACTAAAAGGGTAAAATCACCTAAGGGGTGGGACACAACATGACATGATATAGTATAATACTGGGTTTCTTCCCTGGTCATGTTCTGCCAGGTCTTTACTGCAACTGGCTTCACTTCCTGCTTGCTTTGGGGCTTTTTGTTTTGCCTCCTGGAAGAGAAATGCCAGGTTTGTTGGCAGCCACACTCGCCTGTGTCATAACACTACCTCCAACAACACCTCCAGATGAGGTGGCATGCTTCAGCTCAGTTCCTCCCCTTCTCCAAACTGTTCTTCTCCAAACTGTTTGCTTCTCATCATTGTGGCACGAGTTAAACATTGTTTCATCTGCGAGCGTTGTTTTAGAAGTACTGCGCCTCCTGGACAGTGTCCTTGATCTTAAATGTTATGAAGGGGGTTTCTTCACCATGGAAAAGAATTATTCTCTCAGTCACCAAGGTTGTTCACCTTCTTCCAGGCCTTTTGGTATTAAATGCGTCCAGATATTTCTCTCCAAACTAAAATTCAGAAATAAATATCTGAATACACAGAATCTAATATTTCATGTGACTATGATTTAGTCATTAAAAACAGTTGCGGTTTCCTCTACTTGTACAAATTTAAGAGGTCACAGGGGCGGTCATATAACAAGTGTTAAAAAGGCATTTCACCACAGATCCAAGGACAGTACTCAGAGTGCTGTTCTTTAAACTAAAGTAATACCAGAGCTACTGCTAAAAGCCCGGCAAACTATCAATATGGTGCTAGCCGGCCTGTGTTAAACCCTTAGGTAATAGTCATAATAAAGTCATAACTTATAACAATTGTTATATATAATACATAAGAAAAGAGAACTAATCAAGGAGAAATTGTTTAAATTCTGTCGTTGGTTAGAAGTGAGCCTTAGTTAAAACATTTTAAAAGCAAATATGAACTGCACTGCTGGCATCAACAACAACTCTCCACATTAGGATTTAGTCTCTGGGGACCATGATTACATGACATACTAAGACTAAAGTGATGAAGTGAACAATCAACACTTTACTTGAGCACATTACTTTAATGTTTTTCTCTTTGACCTAGATGTTTTGCCTTGTACCTCGCTTTGCTTCGCTTTGGATAAAAGCCAAATGACATTCAACACTGCCATTAGACCTTCCTAAAGCCATTCTGCCCCTGTAACAGTCTAAAAGAGACTTCAAAAACCAGACCTATTATAACTTGGTTAGTCTTCTGGATTGAGATGTCATAAAAACATTTTCATTTCTTACATTTGACTAATGCTTATGGCTCTTCGTTGCTTAGTAGGAAACAGATCGAGGGTATCTTCATGTTGCTCCATGTCCATCTCTTTCCTTCTTCTGTCACTTCCTCAGGTCATGGGATGAGTTCCATGATTGTGCAAACGTGGCGATGGCTGGCTGTCCAGAGGAAGCAGCGGCTGTCTGGGAGTCTCTCCGCCAGGAGTCCAAGAAGATGCAGTTCTCTGGAAACCTCTACGACATGTGCTCCAACCGCAACAACCACCCAGTGGCATCGATCTCCCCGCATGGTTCGCCCAACCAGGAAGAGCTCAACCAGGAGTCTCTAAGAGGCCGCGCCGCCCGTCAGTCAGCCTGGCTCCACTTCCTCATTCTACTGTCTCATCTGCTGCTGCTGTTGTTTTGGATATAACTACCAAAAAGAAACGAGACTAGTGAGAATAGATGTAAACTTTGTGTATTCTTACTTCCACTAGTCCGTCCATAGACTTTCCACTGTTTTTTTTTTTCCTCTGCTCTGCGAGAGGTTGAATACTTCTAACTGCATGTTCAGAGGCCCAACAGTCTTTTTGATAATGTATCTATAAACTGCCTGTGTCGTTTCATGCATATTCTCTGCCTTTTAATTTATGTCTCTGTTGGAAACACAAATTACTCACACAGAGATAGACAAACACTGTACAACAGCAGCCTCATGTCATCCGTCTGTATGTCCTGCCACATTATATATAGTTAGTTAAAGCTTGTGTGTGACGGTTCTGGGGCGAGTCTGTCTTAATGAGTATGATAGGAGAGATGTAATAATAATATAGTTAATAAATGAAGTGATAATGTGGTCAGAATGACACGAGTAGTTCCAGCTAACACATCTTGCTACCTCGCAGTATGATTCAGTAGATGTGGAGTGCTGCGATCAGTCTAAGATAACTAATTTCTGCTTTCTTTTTTGCTTTTCTTTCTGCCAATGGCAAAATTCAAATTTCTGACACCAGCTCCTGCCAAGTTTCCACCCAACTTCAGAGTTTAGAGAGAAAAACTAATTGTGAGTATCCATACACAGCTGTTTATTGATTTTTAATAGTCAGATCCTGGTAACTGTAATTCTCCAGTCGAGCACCATTAAACCACTGTGGAAGAGGGGACAGCAAAGTAAGTGCAGCTTTCAGGTTGTTCCATGTATTAGTTTGAGAAAAGTTACAGTTACAGTCATTGAGCCACACAGATCTGATCTCTCAGACTTCCTTTGACTGCTATACTAGTGTGTCCATAATGGTTCATTTGATGAGTTGGATTCTACTGCATTAGCAGAGATTTGAAGTTCAGCTGGCAAAAACAAACATGAAACGCGAATCAACTGCAAACTGAGTTGAAAGTGAGTAGGACTCCTGTCACCTCCAGAAGGAACTGGTAGGCGCTCCGCACTGTTTGCCTAAATGTACAAAGTGTTAGCTAAGACTTGTGCTGCAGTGTAAATTGGTTTGGGGAATACAAATTTGTCTGAAAATGCTCTGGGATGCAGTAACGCTTTTATTGGATGGGGTGGAAATCTAGATCAGACAATAGCTCTTCTTTGAGAAACAACACCGTCTAAGGGAATGTGAAATATCCAAGTCATCAAATAATGGCTCCTACTTTTGCTCATACTGAGCATCCCATAGGATCATATAGAATGAAAAACAAACAAATAAAAATACATTTAAGATGATAAAGGAACATTTTCATAGCTGCACATCTATATAGAGAGAGATGTAGGGTAGTTCTAGTTAGTAGTTCAGTTGTATGAATGCTGAACTAAAATGAAGGTAAAGTCAGAGTGTGCTAGGGTTGAATTTTATTTGGTGTTTGCTGAGGAATCCTCGGGGGTTCCTCCTTGGCATCCTGCACCGTAGCCCTACAGTATGGGACCAATATGTTCTCCAGTCAGGGTTGCAGTCCTCATGCATGCCAAGTGTATTTCAGGCTCCGGGAGCCGTAGTTTGGCCCCGCTGAAGCTGCTTGTTATTCTAAGTGGCTGCTGGTAACAGTTGTTTCTGTCTGGCCCAGGATCAGAAATACTATCAGATTAGAGACAGACAGAGAGCGAGTGAGAAGAGTACACCTGGAAAACAAACACCGTTCTGCTTAGTTGAAGATTGAATCCACCTGTCTAGCAGCGTGTGTGCTTTACACAGGGGGGGCTTAAGGTTGTAGGTTTACTGTTCTCACTTCACAACAAATAAATCAAAGCTGGGCCGACTTTAAAGAGTTCCACTAGAATGTGAAGAAGCACAAAACAAAATCCTCAAAGGCTGCAACAGTGCACCAACTTTAGCTTTTTTAAAGGGATGGAAATAAATAAAAATGGATTAGACAAAGAGATCCAAAGAGAGCGAGAGTTTTCACCTCTGCCTTGCCAGTAGCAAGTTTGTTCAACAACCAACAGCAGATTTAAAGACAGATATATACAGTAGTGGCATTTTTATCAGTTTTGTTTTATGTTATATGGTTTGGGACCACCACTGTCAAAAGACTTTTCACATTGAAATAAACCTTTGACTAATCAAACCTGGCTTTAAGTCAATTGAACGTTGAGAATAAACTCAGTAGCTGTGGGACTCACCAAGAAAACATTACGAGGTAAATCTAAGTGCAAGGCTGAAGCAGAAATAAAGAGTGTAAGCTTTCAAAATGGAAAAAAAACAACAACTCTGCAATCAGCCCACAGCATTTTTTTTTTTTACATAAGGGACTCCACCCGGAGATATGCTTGGATGGTTTAAAAACGGCTGCTGTAGTTCTGAACTTTAATTAAACTGACAGAAACAGCAATTAGAGGCCTTAATGGCTGATTCACCGAGGTGCAGCAGTTTGAAAACCACCTCCATGGAGCTCAGATAAGACGCTGTCACTGGAGGCTAAATCTGAGTGAATCCTATGTACAGTAGGAAAATCAGACTGGATATTTGGAGAAATCCTACAGTGACTTCAGTCATCATAGCCTCAAAAACAGCGTACTTTTATGGAAACATAACTTGTTTAGATTAGATTTGAAAGTTTGTTTTGCTCAGAGGTGTTGTGTTCGAAAACACACAGAAAACCAAAATCCCTTTTTATGAGTAGATATGTTTTGTGTAGGGTAGGAGGACAAATGTGATTTCACACTGGTTTTCAATAACGCTCTGGTGTAAATGCAATGTTATTGACCAGAGCAGAGCAGGGGGTTATTTTCCAGCACTGCATTAGAGACTGTACATCTCTTTACCTCTGGAAACAGCTCGGCGCGCTGACAAATAGGTTAAATTGGTCAGAAACGACTGCAGGAAAATAAGAAACATTCTTAAACACCAATACATCATTGTCACATTAGTGGTGGAGTACATATTTGGTGTTATTACTGTGAACAAACGGCTGTGGAGACGTGCTACATAATGCTATTATTTGTATTGACGGGTTTCCTGTTTACACTCGAGGATGTGTGCACACCGGTGGGATAGAAAACATTTATACAATTCATAATATCTTGCATATGAATATTTTCACTATTTGGAAACAAAGCAACTGATTGGGAATCTATATGTTGAATATGTTTGTTTGCATAATTTTTCTAACATCACACCACCTTTAAACAGACAACTCCGGCATTTCTGTGCAGCTGCAATCAGAAATAGGTTTTTGAAGGAAACGTAAATAAGGAAATGTTGACAATAAGAGTAAAGACAAGTTACAAATATGTTGATACTGAATAGATCAGTAAAACTTCACGTCACTTTTTTTTCTGCAAAAGAAAAATTATATATATTATTATATTATATATTATTATATATATATATATATATATATATATATATATATATATATATATATATATATATATATATATATATATATATATATATATATATATATATATAGATAGATAGATAGATAGATAGATAGATAGATAGATAGATAGATAGATAGATCTACAACAACCAGTTTTCTTTCCAAATATGTTTGATTTTGCAGTGCAGCATTCACTTTGACTGACCTAGTTGACAACATTATTAAACTCGGTTAAAACGGTTCAGTTAACAACTAAAGTTAGAGAAAGACTGGGCTGACATAGCTTCCATTAGTAAATGTAATAACATATTAATTCTAAAAAATACATTGTATACAGAAATACAGTTGCATTTGTAGTTTAGTATTCTCAAAATAGTTGAACTATTCCTTTAAAACGGACTTCCTGTGTGTTACGGTACAGGTGTGTCTTTCTATCTGCGACTCACCTGGGCTTTGTTGCTTAATGGGTAACTTACATGAGTGAGGCTGGGGGAGTCGCGGTAGAAGTGTGTAACACTGAACGAGCAGAGACAGACCAGCTCTCACCCGAGCACTGGATCCATACACTCACCTCCACCAAATTTGTGCTTCTGTGTGTTTTCAGCCTCAAAACTCAAACCTGAGACTTCCCAGTTTTAATTATTGATAAGACTAAATAGAAATGACTAGACACTGAACACTTATGAATGTAGAAGATAAGTATGGTCTGACCTACGGTGTGTTAGTAATTGGGAAGATTGAGGAGGTGGCTGATAGGAAATAATTCAGCTTTTCTCTTTTTATCTTACATTTATTGCAAATAAAGAGGAAGAGTTAAGTATTCAAATGATCCTGAATGCCTCCTTCCCTCATTAAACACACATGCACACACACACACACCATTCAAATAAACTAAAACAGCCATTTCTAAATATGGAAAGTCTTACAAATCATTTTTTATTAGAAGAAGTGCACAGGCTGACAATGACTTTGATCACATCACTGTGTATAGTGTGAATAATTTCAGTTCTATGAATATTAATGTATATATCCGTATTTTACATGTATATAGACATTGTCATATACCCTGCAAGTGCTACTTTTAAAGCTTTAATGTTTTGTATTATTTGTGCTTTACACCTCATCCACATTACTCCTATAGCCCCATTATACTATGTATGTGAAGTATGGTAGATGTATAGGTGCTGCATCGGGGGCTTGTGAAATGCATCTGTTGCGCCGTCTTACTGGAGCAGGACTCTCTGCTGACCAGTTCAGGTAGCAGATATAAACATACTTTTAAACCCCTGCCTCCACACTCACATAGGCACACAGGCGCGGATTCCCTGCTCCAACATGGCAGCATCGCGTGGGTCAGGCAGCATTAATGTGTGTATAGTGATGAATGGGCGACACCAGTCCAGCAAAAGGTGAAAATCACGCATGGTATTATGGGATTGGGAACAATATGGAGAGGTCATAGCAGAAAACATGTAACTGTGCTGTTTAAAATGTCTCTAGTCTTACAGGAAGTTAAAAATCCTGTCATTTAGTCAAATGAACAGCCAATTGTAAAAAGCTAAAGAAGCTCCAGATAAAGTCTATGGTGATGTTTAACTCAATCGCGTGTCCTCTTCTCACTATTTTGTCGTCTTTGTATCGCAGATGGTGATGCTGTGTTCAAGGTTGTGTGTAAGTGCGCGTGGGGGACTGATAGACAAGATATCTCACTGTGATGTAAATGAGCTTGCTGAATCAACCATTTATCCGCACATCATGTGCATTTCATTGTTAGTGAATAAACTGCTCTTTTCCAGAGCTTTCCAAACAGAGTCCTGCTCCCTAACCTTGTATGTTGGTACAAATAGCATGCAGAGCTTTATTTGTCTTCTGATGTGTGTGAAGCACGCTAGAATATGGCAGGACTAAAGCCATGTGATCCTGTGACACATGTTAACCCAGCACCTCCATCACACGACTATGTGAAGTTGGGAGACAGCGAAACACACACATCATGGAATGGATGGACTTTTCCGGCAGCGACAACAAGAAGCTACACGACAGAAGCTCTGTGCGCGCGCAGATCCCATGGCTGCGTTTGGTCTGCGGACGTAATGACCAGCTCCGCCCTGTACAGCCGAGAGTCTTTTGAAATGATGCCGACACAGCATTTCCTCTTTTCAAAGAGGGTTTTTTCGTGTCTGTATTTGTCCTTGTGGCTGTCTTCAGTTATGCCTACATGTGTCTCTCTTTTTCCTCCTCCTCCCTTTCCATGTTCCTTCTGATTTTCTGCAGGTGTTTTACTGTATCTATCCACCGGGCCTTATATCCATCCATGTCATATAGGTTTTGCTACCTTTATAGAAAATCATTAAATCGGTGCTGACTGACTATTTGACTCTGTTCAGATCGTTCTTTAATATTCAAATGAATGCTTCTGGCTATTAAGTGTGCTTGGGGTGAAAACAAGGTCGTTTACATTGCTGAAAAATGCATCTAATTATTTTATCTCATAAACACGGTAGCTATAGTTCAACAGAGAATAAAAATATATTATGTGCTGTACTCATTCTCATGGCCATTGAAACCTTTGTAAAGGTTGCGTGTTCCCAACAGCAGCTGGAGTGGTTTGTGAGCAGGTCTTACGAGCTGCATCTGGTTTATTTTGGGTCCTTTCTACAAACGTTACTCTCATTTTGCTCTCACCATCTAGAGCTCTTCAGTGTGAATGCAAGGCCAAGTGTGGAAGTTCATTGGTGCTGCGACTATTGAAAGAGCGAACCCTAATTTAAACAGAAATATCTGCAAGTCAACACCGGGGAGCAAGGACAGATTTGCAAGCACACTACAAGTTTTCACAGCAAGCAAGGTCTAAAATCTCACTTAAATACATGTTTTTGTGAGAGAAATAGCTACAGATATGTAGAGGTTTTTTTTTTTTGTTGTGGACTCTGCTATTTAAAAAACGTTATACTACATTTGTATGAACTCCAAATAAGAGAAAGATTCTTAGAATTTAGCCTAAATATAAAACAAGATGCCACTACTCAATTTAACTGTGAGTTTATTACAACCTGGAGCTTATTTTTTGCCGCAGTGTCATTGGACACTCTTGGTTATTCTAGATACACTTCATAAAGATCTAACATCAGAGCGTGAAAGATATTTAGTTAGGCTGGAGTTTAATAAATGATGTGATTGTGTGAGGTAACACCAGCTTCCACTGAGCCATTACCTTTGGTGAATGGTTTGCTGCACATCAGAGGATGCAAATGCATCTACACGTTTCCACGAATGTGGCTCAAATTTTGTTGACCATAGCCAAATAATTGAGATAAAAAGTTTTAAAACTAAGGATTTGATCAGCCAATCTCAAACTGAGCAACCTATTTACAGATTCATCCCAATTTTAGGCCAGACTCAGTTGCACTGATTTAGCAGCATCGTATCAATCATCGAAACAAACAAGGAACCTGCTCCCGGACAAATGGATGGAGTTCTGGCTTCTCCAAAGAATTTGAGTAGGTCCAGGGTCCAGTGTCCCGCACGGCTGCTGGAACTGTTTTCTCCTTTTTGTTCTACTTTTCCTGCTTTTGTCAGGACTAACACAGCCATGTTGTCAGAATAGGGCCAATTAAATGTGTAGTGTGAGTTGATGCATCATCCATTCCTTAGCAAAAGTCTACCAAAGGTTACCATCAAATGTGTTTTTCAGCAACGCTGTGATGGTCATGGAGATATTTATTTCTACAAACACAGACAGTGGTTTCTTGGCTGCTCTCCTCCCACAAAGATCATTCCTAATCGAGCTTCTTCAGACGGTGGAAGGATCAGTGTCCAGATGAAGCTGCCAGATGCTGAGCCAGGTCCTTGTTGGACTGCTTCCAGTCTCACCAAGAAGAAACTCTGAGACACTTCTCATCAGATTTAGACAAGTCTTCCACTCACTTCCATCTTTGTCCTTAAGCTCTCCCGAGGTCGCACTCAATATTTGTCACTTTAGCCTACACCTACACTAGCTGTTGTTTTCTTATATTTCTGTGTTTTTCTTAATACTGTGCACATATTTCCTATATTTTCTAGCGTTACTATAATAAAGAGTCATAACAGTGTCAGCATAGTGTTGCCAAAACAACAAATCTAATGACTTTTGCACAGTACTGCAAATGATAAGCAGAAAATAACAGTTGCATAATGTTCCCCGACTTTATTGAAGTTGGCACACGCAGTGTCACTAATATGATACTTTCAGTTGTTATCCAAAATATGATTGTTTAAAATGTGTCTCATATGATGCACTCATGTTTCTAACTATACACGTTTCCTATAACATCAACCTACTTTGTACTATTGTTCGTCAGATTTCAACTCTGCAGCCACAACTGTCAACTAAATAATGACCCCAGCTGAGTCAGACACAACACTGAATTTGCATTGTTCCTACTCAGTAGTTTTCTAAAAATCCACCTGTTAAAAAACATTATTAAGGCAACAGTTGGCAGGAAAATCCAACAATTTGCTCTCTTGCTGGGAGTCAGATGTAAAATCAATAGTGATCCTATAATTATTGTTAAATGTAAGACTGTAGCTAGCAGTTAGTTAGCTTAGCATAAAGAATACAAAGAAAAAATAAGTGTGATTACACCACACGTTGGAGAACTGATTAAAGACGATGCCTCTAAAACATTGGATTTGTATTTTCTCTCTGACCTTTCATCGCTCCAGAATTAAAGCGTCACCGGGCAACTCAGCATGTTTGCTCTACAAATGGTTGCAAGAGATAAGTGTTTGAACATTTTGAACTTCAGTACCCAGAAATCCTTTAAGGTGTCATCAGTAAGCAGCACAACAGTCTCGCCTGGGATGCTTTATACCAAAGGAGAGCAAAGTGATGGCAGCTGAAAAGGTCTTACACTGCTGAGTGCAGCTTTTTCCAGACAGCGTGCTGCTCGCTCCTCTGTGTGGGAGTCAGATTGCATTTCACTCAATTGTAATTCTTCATTTCCTGTGGCCAGAAAAGTCCACGTCCAACAGTAGAGTTTTATTTTGGCAGGAGTTTCAGCTCAGTAGTAGTTCAGGGTTTCCTTTGTTGCAGCCATACTTAATGATTTATTCTCATAAATAAGATATATTCGTCACTTTAAGTTGTGTCTGGTGCAGCTTGAGAGGATGTGTTTAGATGGATTGTGTTTGCAAGTAATTTGTCGTTGAATTCTGAGATTTTTCTGCCTCAGACATCATCAAGGAGGCGAAACAAAGCGAGCATGTGCCTGATAATATCATCTAAAAAGGAAAATGTTACACAGACTTTTGTGTAAAACCCAAACTCTAGGTTCGATGGTTTCCTGCGGGTTAGTACTTTAGAGTGAGCTCCAAGAACACTCATTTTGAACATTATGACCATTTTATAAAATATATATAGTTACATACTTAAACAGTACCTCATCTCCTCATGTTCCTGTGAAACCACCACAGGGACTGTCCTCCCATCGGGTCCTCCTGAAATATCCTCTGTGTGAATGATGTAATATATGTTGTGCTACACTGAGAATAAGGCCTCCTGACTCCTGCTTTTGCTGCTATTTGCAAACAACAAATAAAAGAAGTGCACGCTAAACCATATGTAACATACATATGGTTTAGAGTCACTACAGCAGTAAAACATTTAATATTTTTAAAACTATACACATTATTTTTGTAGTGCTGATGAATTAGGTCTGGGAACACTGTCCCTTGTATTAATTTGAAATTCATCACCTCTGTTTGATTGTGGATTAAAACTAAGATATTTTTATAGTGAGGAGAAGTTTAAATATCAGTATTTAAAACTGGATCTTACAGTATTTACATTAAGAAGTTGATGTAATTTTGTACTTAAACACAGTTGCTTCCTAAAAGCATGTGCTACTTATATATGGAAGCTTACAAAAGCCATAATATTGAATTGTATAAAATACGTATTGTATATATGCTGAACTGAAAGTAGTTTTTAGTCTCCTCTGTGGATTCCTGTGTGATTAGCTAAAAGATTTCTTCTGCTCCAGAGTCTGGGAGGAGCTTAGATAGTCACCACGCAAACATAATGTAATTAATTACTTTTTAATATACCGCTAATAACTTTTTAATATATTGAATTAGTACAGAATGCTGGGTACATTTTAGCCATATGACATGAATAGTTTATTTTGCTAAAGTTGGATTAGGATAGTGATGGATATGAGTGATCAAGCACTCCTTTTTAAATCCTTAGGACCCAGTAACATTTGCATATTACTTAGGTTAGGCCAATTCCTGACTCTAGTAACACTGACATTATGCTGCGTGTGTTCTATTTAATATTTCATAATCACTTGGGCTGGAGAATGCTGATGTTCTCCGGCTCTTAAAGTACACAACTACTTAATTACTGTAAATGCATATGCCTAGACTAAGAAATAATTTATTTGCAGTATATTTAAACTGATGAGGGCGAATTGGCTGAATTTGAATAATGCTGCGCGGTGTTTCATTAGTGACACACGTGAACACAGCACAGAGCTTTAAGGTTCAGTGGGACACACACTTCACACCTGCACCACCATGTGGGATACAGTTCAAATTGTATATCCTTAAAGTTTTTAAATCTTTGTGTTTTCAAAAGTATTTAACTTCACAATTTTGAATATTTGATGAGGTTATTTTTAGTATGATTTTTTTTTGCTTGGTTAGTAATATTTATTCTACCTTTTTTTCAAATTGACTAATGTGCCAAGACGTCAAAAGTATTAAAGCAAAGATTAGATTCGTAAGAACTTCAAACAAGACCTTAAGCAAATGTACAATGGAGCAAAACAAGGAGTAGGCACCAGAAATGTTGTGTGTACATCGATAGTAAATATAATGACTGTGACATGAGTCTTACCAGATGATGTTTCAAGTAAAGGTCATGAATCAGACTTCACATTTGAGACCTCATGGGACATAAGTCTTTTCCAGATGATGTCTCAATTGGCACAATATATGAACTATTTTACCTTGACACTCAGCCCAAGCCACAGTCTGGAGGAGCTGCCTCTGACACTGAGTCCGACGGCGAGGACGATGATTTCAGCTTTGAATGCCAAAATGAGATTATTGACTGTTTCTGCCAACCAGTCCCTGTCTCATGAGCCCAGTTCCGCAGGTGAAGACCAAAACCAGGACCAGCTCAGTTTGCATGACCTAGTTATGTGTGGGCCAAAGTACATTTGGGCCAAACACAGAGGCTGAGTTTGATCAAAATGACACACTGATTTATCAACCTGAAACACCTGACCATGCACCTCAAACAGAAAATGATAAGTGTACATCATGCAAATTGCTTCAGTGACATGTTTTCTGACCTAGAGACTCTCTCCAGACCACTGGCAGTGAGG
Organism: Anabas testudineus; assembly: GCF_900324465.2. Lineage (NCBI taxonomy): Eukaryota > Metazoa > Chordata > Actinopteri > Anabantiformes > Anabantidae > Anabas > Anabas testudineus. Next base: position 4,518,401 of record NC_046615.1, read on the forward strand.
CAATTAATCCCACATAATACTGAGGAAGCTGGGTCAGGGGTCCTAAGAGATGTCTGATGTGAAGTGTTTTTTTTTTGTGCAGTAATTCATGTCCAATCCCCTAGGACATGATTTGACACTTGGAAAATCATTGGCAACACTGCCTCTACCTTCCTATGAAACGTGCATCTTCTTTTGTGGTAGTGTTATTTGTAACTGTGTACAGTGAACTGACAGAAGCATGTCCTCTGTTTGTAAGCTCCTCAGGTAGGTCCTCTGATGAACCTAAAGACCTTTGGAGGTCCTGGACAACTACAAATGGAGAGAGAGGGCCAGATGAGTCTGTATGCTGACCTTAAGTCAATGCCTAACAAGATATTAAGACTGTTGAAGTTCCCAGCACATATGACAACTGAGGTTAATTACTTACCAACAGAATCACATACATCAGCATTCTGTACATTTATGAGTATTTGTCTTTGTGTTGCGTGGTCTACTATGTTTGGGAAGCAGAATTGGATTTGAGTTTTATCCAAGAAGAGAAGATAGAAATACTCGTCATCCTGGAGAGTTTGGAAAATGTTGAGCCAAAATGGGGAACTTTGTTTTCTCTAGACTCGGCACCATGGCTCTATCTGTGGGTAGATCTACGATCTATCTCTCTAACTTCTGCCTCTTTGAAAACTCTGTGTGATTCAGAAAGCACAGAAATCATCTTTTCAACATGTCTGTTTTCCAGCCTTCTGTGAGTGCACAGTCGCTCCAGGCATCCTCCCAACTGCTCAATGGATGTGATGTGATCTAATTTGCTATTACTTTAGTGCTGTTTGTTGACTAAATCTATCAATACGACCAATGATGGCAATGCCATATGGCTTCAGCCAATTTGTCATATGAATCCATGTGCCATTATGCATTAGGGTCGTTGCTAATGTAGTGCCTGTATCTCAGACGCCTCGCTCGCCTGAGCTCCACACCCACAGGATCAACAGAACGACTAGATCAACTAGTGTCTTGGGTCATAGCAGTGACTTTTTTTGGAGCTACTTTTGCGTTCCCTTAAAAAATGTTTGCATTACCTTGCAATTTTTGCTTTCTCTCGCTATACTTTTGCGTTATCTCTAGTCCATAGCTATCTATTCTGAAAAACCCCCGCTGGCTGTAGCCACAGAGTGAAATGTATACAGTTAGTTAACGAAGCTAACCAGCTCTTAACACCGTGTTATTGAGCTGTGACATGGCAGGAGCTGGGTTAATGGTTGGGATGGTGCTGTTGATTGTGACTGTAGCTGTAGCTGTGCTTTAGCTGTTATCATTGTGACTGTATGAATTAACACTATATGAACAACTTAGTAGAGTTAGACAGAGAAGCAGATCACCTGCATATACAGTAAATATTGCCAACCAAATAATACCAAATAATCTATGACATAACTTATACATAAACTAATTGGATTTACTGTTTGGATCATACAGATTCCTCAGTCTAATCAAAAGACATAGTTAAAGTCCGGTCTAATGAGGTATCTACATAACAGACCACAGAGAGATCTACAGCGACCCGTCCAGGCTGTACCCCAGTTTTCACCCCCTGACAGCTGGGATTGGCTCCAGTATCCTCCGCAATAGTGCAGTGGTATCACTTATGGCTTCAAACTTTGAATACAACCCAGGGTTGGGTAACAAATAATCAGAATCAGTTTATCTGGGGGCTTTAGTCTTGAAGTGAAGCAGAAGTCCAAAAAGTGGACTTTGCATAACAGGACCCCTTTAAACATTAGAAACGTTTAAAAAGAGTCATGTACAGGCTGTGACTTAATAAACACTGTTGTTGAAGTTATGCATGCAACCTAGAGGAAAAGAGGGGCGATGAACAAAGTCATTAGAATCCACGTTTGGGCACGAATGTCTGTATAAATCATCAATCCCCATATCAGTCAAAGCCAAATAGAGCAACCAGCACACTGACAGGGCCCTCAGTAAAGTTTGTGCTGCTTAAGACACCGTAAGAAGCAACATCTATGATATCCATATTTATATTTATTTGCAGAGAGTAAATAAGAGCGTAACTAAGTGTGTCACGCCGTGCAGCACTTCATCACCACAGCATAGTGAGAGAGAGCATTGGTGAGCGTCTCAGGTGAAAGCCATGTATGTTATGCAGGAGTTGCTCCCAGTTATTTGGTTGGTTTTTCGCAGATGAATATTTTATTACTGCCGGATGCCTCGGTAAACAGAGAAGCAGCAGCAGTTTATAGAGTGAAGATGAAGTCCCAGAGCTCCTCTGGTTTACACAGTAAGTGCATAAGCATGCGTAAACACACACTCCAATGGTCTAGGACACTGACACACAAATACTTGCAGAGTCAAAAAAGTACATCTGCACTTACAGATAGTGTGAAGGTGTTCTAATATTGGTTAGGACTCAGCATTCTTTTGCAAAGGTCATTTTTCAACCCACAGTTCCTTTGGCTTCCAACAGGCAATGAGCTGCAAACCTTCAGCCGCAGCGGCCTTAATTATAGAGAAAGCTTCTTCTGAGATTTGTGGTCAGACTGTGGGTAGAAATATGCGTCAAAGTTTGTTATTTATTCAGTTTGACCTTAAGGTGCAAATGTTTCCAACACAGCAGCAGCTCTTCTTCACATACTGTATACAAGACAGCTGTAAGAGGATGGTCAGACACACCTACATACTGAAAGCCAGCAGCGAACTGCAGCAAGCTGTACTGTAACAACATTGCACCACAACATAACATCATTTTAAAGGATTCACCTATTTTAAACTAATAAAGCACTCCTTTGTTTTTTGTTTTTTTACTGCATGAACTACTTTTGCAGTGGAGTTCAGGATCACCAGGAAAATAAAACTCAGTGTTCAGATGAAACTTTTGTAGTGTAATGTAATTAAAGAGCTCTCAAATAAATACTTACTTGCTTATTCTGACCTCAGTGTCATTGGGGATCCTATCCCACTATGCATTTGAGTGTGAAACTGCGTACAGCCTGGACAGGTTCTTGGTCCAGACAAAATACCATATTCACTCACACCTAAGCACTTAGGAGTCGCCGATTAATTTTCACCATTAAAATTCGAATTATGCCTACATCATGTTGCAAGGTTACTGTGGTGTAATTCATAGACTTGATGGATACCAGATGGGAAATAAACTCTTTAATTACACAAAGGTCTATTAGGGTTCATGACAAATCCAATAATTACAAAGAAATTATTGGCTGAATGTAACACTGCAGATTGGTGCATAGAAGAAACCTCTGTACAGTGTAACACTGTTACGATCACAAAGACCATTAAAGATTTGTTCAAGCCTGCAAAGGTCTGCAGGGGTGAGCCCAGTTATGCACCACTGAACTATTAAGATTAGTTCATTTGAATTTGAATTTGAAAGGATTATTACTTTAAAGATACAGTATGTAACACTTGTCACATGTCTAGAATTATGCAAAACACACCTTGATGTGGAAAAGTGCTGTCAAATCAGAGCCTCTCTCTTGATGGAGGCTCGCCCTTCTAACCAATCAAAGAATTTCAATTATTTCTGAAGATCTGGTCGGAGCAGAGCACAGCAGTGCAGGGAGAAGGAAGCTTTAAAGTAACACATCCATAACTTAAACACACTCTTTGGAAACATCAACATTCACCACAAGTAAAAGAGAATAGAGAAGGCACAGAGAAGAGAAATCCATGAAGTACAAGGACTTATCTCGTCTCAATATTCATCTCAAATTACTTGCTTTTAAAACATTATTGCAGATGATAATGTGTAGTAATGTACACAGAGGAGGAAAGAGTGGATGAAGATGGGTGGAGTGAGTGTAGTAGCAAATGAAACCAAGGCAAAACCAGGAGAGGAAATAGAAGACAGACAGAAGAGATGCGAGGACTTGAAGGACAGATTATGAAGATATATGCAAGGGAGGAGTGAACACGGGGGGGAAAGAAAGAACTGCAGCAGACTGAAGGTTATACTAATGAATGGTTCTAGTTAGGACAGCAGAGAGGAAGAGCAGGAGAGAAGAAAGAAACAAAAACAGGAGAGGGAGACCAGGAATGTGCGGGCATCAAGGGAAGAAAGGTTTTTTTTTTATAAGAAAATTATTTAAAAAAATAAAGCAGGAGGCTTTCTTTTTATATGTGTATGTGTGTGTTTGTGTGTGTGTGCGTGATACCTTGAGCAGCGAAATACTGTATCGTTCTACATGTAATACAGAGCTGTAAATGCCCTGTATGGCCCAAGAACACGAAACAGCAGGCACAAAAACAGCAGCGTGTGTTTGTGTTTGTGTGTGTTTGTGTGTGTGCGTGGTGTGTGGTTTTCTCGGCTGGAAAAGTGTGTGTCATGGACATGTATCTGTCTTACTGTTGGATGCACTTGTATGTGTACTAGTTTACATGAGATCAAACATGTCAAGCACAAGTGTGTGTGTGTGGGTGTGTGTGTGTGTGTGTGTGTGTGTGTGTGTGTGTGTGTGTGTTTCATTTTTTTATTGCTGCACTAATCCCAGGGACTGCTGCCTTCTTGCCCCAGCTGTGGCCTGACCTTTTCTCTAATTGACTCTAATCAATTGAGCTCTATCTTTCCTATCAAGCTGCTCTAAACGAGGGCGATGCTCCTCGTCTGTCACTGCATGTTCCAATCAAGCTTTTATCTTCTCTTTAAAAAAAAACAAAACTGAAGTCATCACTCGTCTAATATTTCTTCTCTAAAAACTAGATAACTCTGCATGAATCTAAATGCTGCCGACGTGTTGTTTTCAAGTGCAACTTTCTGCCACTATTTTGTTATTTGGCATTTTAAACCTTCCCATATCCCCGAGAGGTCACACTATCTTCAAAAGGGAGTGAGACCATTTACAGTGCAAATCAAAGTTTTTTTTTTTACAACTCGTGAGAGAAAAGTTCAGCACCAGCAATTTCAACAATTCCATATGACGTGGGAAAGATTGTATTTCAATTCAAACCGCTTCACAACCGAACAAACTCTGTCTACCCATGAAAAGTGTGTGACACGGCCAAGTAATGTTGTCAGACTCACAAGGTTAGCGGATGTTTTGTCAGTGCTGTTTGAGGACAGTTCTGAAGAAGACGCGAGCGTATCCACGCTACATCTTTTGAATAAACTCTGTGAACTTGTTCCATCAACGGCTCAGCTTGCACCTTTGCTCAGTGGGCTCTTTTTCCTTTTTCAATAAAAATCTTCCCAAAAGAAATAGATGAATATAGAAAATGCAGTGGGACAGTACAAGGCACAGTGCATAGATAAGAAAAAATAATAATGAGCTGAGCTGTTCCCTGATTTATAATTAGAAAAAATCCAGTTTGGATCCATATGTGGTGGTTTAACCAAATTGTCATGTTCATTTTTTCCACAATAAGAAATTGTGTAAGTTTTTTCACTAACCTGACACCAAACTGGCCTTGAGGTTGCAAATTACTACTCTCATGATGAATTAAATTAACACTGCATCCAAATGTTAATGTATGACCTTCTGTAGTTCATGTTACATTAGTAAAGAGGCTGTGTGAATTTCTAAGGAGAGCAAATCTCAGGAGATATCTCCCATAGCACTGTATGGTGTCTGGATGTAGAGTTCACTGTACCTGTACTGCAAGTGTGATGATCCAAAGACACACATACACACACACCTCGCTCTCTTTCCATTACTCCTACTGTACCTGCACATACATTATCCTGTAAATGTGTGCAGCGACGTTCACTGTGCTTCCAATCCCTCCTCTGGTGCTCACGTCGGGAGCCACTCGATCCCGGATCAATACGCTGCTTTTCCCTGTTCACACTCTCTCACTCACGTGTTTGCACTTCTATATTTGTGAGGACACTCATTGACCTAATGCATTCACCAGCTTAACCTTATGGCCAAGACATTTGGAAATTATGCCCGGCCAATATGTTGTCACGGCAGTATCAAGCTAAAGTCTGTCCACACAGCCACAGATGGACGTTGTCTGTTTGTTCCTCCTGTCATCATCTCCATTTACTCTTCTTTTTCTGTCCTTTGACTTCTGCCATTTTATCATATCGATGTTTATCGACTAAACATCTCCTGCACTTCTTCTGATAGCAAAAAAATTCTGATGTGAAATATTTAATAGCTGCATGTTGGTTCCAAACTATGCGTGGACTGTGTCTCTCTGTGTGTATGTGTGTTTATTCATTTGCACTAAAAATCCATAGATTGCTGCATTCAACATTTACTTGAGCGGTGTAAAACAGTCATAACAGTCGGTGCTACAGTCCAGGTACCCAGGCACTCAGCCACGAGGGACACAACTGATCAAAGCAAGCCTGCAGGAGTGTGTGTAAATCTAAAGTAAAACAGAGTTAAAACAAAAGGCAAGACAGAGAGTGTATATATTAAAAAAAACAGTCAAAGTTAAGAAGCAGTGTGTGCCTGCATGTGTTCACGTGTGTGTTTGTGTATAAGGGTTAGTATAAGGTGGCTGTGATTAATTTCCCTCTGTAGCCATGGCTCTAACTCCCGGCTGAGGTGGGAATAGTCCCCGAAAGAGTCCCAGCGGAAATCACAGTAGGCAGGCAGGCAGAGAGCAGCTCTGAGAAACACTGATGAATTATCCATAGAGAGAGAGAGAGAGAGAGATAGAGGGAGAGATAGAGGGAGAGAGTGTTGGGAGGACGGGGTGGGAGAAATACAAGGAGCGAGAATGAGAGAAAGAAGGAGAGGTGGAAGGAAAGCAAGCAGGCTCAAGATAGACAATTAGATGAGAAAAAGGGAGGAATCAAAAATACAGACGGGATAAGGAGAGTGAGAAATAGGCTACAGAGTGAGTAAAGGAAATCTGAGTGACAGAAGCGGAGCGAGCGTTTTTGCCGATGGACAGAAGCAAGAGTAAAACCCCACAGCATGTTTTTTTTTACTGCTGGAGTCAGTTTGGACACATAAATCTTCAGGTTACATCTCAATAACAGCATCTATCCAAATGTTTTCAGCTGTCACTGAGCTGTACCGGAAAATCCTCCATCACCTTAGAGCACAAAGGTCAAGCAGAAACTCGCATGAGGCATTTAGGTGCTGTATGGAGGGATCAGCATTAATTGCATTAATGAGGTCATTGATTTTGAATTTTATTATAGTTTCTCTCATCGACAGTCAAGAGAATTAGATTTTAAATGACAGTATATGTGATACTGGAGTACCATGAATGTTTGCTGTACAGTTAATGAGTGTGCAGAGTGTTTGTGCATTTGATAGTAAATTTTGTCAATATGCACAATGACTGAATATGTAATTGACCTGCCTGTGAATCATTTTAAGTACAACATGTTTGACCAAGCAATAGCTGCTGATAGCTATCTGTGTATTTCTGTATGACCTGGAGTCCTTGGCTTACATTAAGTGCACTGTTGTGCGTCATTATTAGTACATTTGAAAGTAACATACAATCTGTCATCATAGACTAGTTTATGGATCTGTAATGACTGTGTTATGATGGTTCCTGCAGAAGTCAATGCCTTGAGGTTTTAGACACTGTGCAAATTGCACAGAAGATTATTATATTATGATCATTAGGCCTGTAATGAACTCATAAGCTGCTTTTAACGTATAATGACCAGTGCTTAGAAGAGAAGGGCACAGGCATTTACCAAACTAGGGGACATGAGGTATTGCGCACCTCTGTTGGAGCTCCACAGATGAGACAGAAAGAAACTTTAGTGCTTGCCGTAGGGAAATTAGGTATATTTTTAAAATTAGCCTAGAAGTTGAAAGAAGTGGTGAGTGCAGGTATATGTCAGTGTTTTATTCCTGGACCTCCATGACAAATGCATCATCAAATTATACCCCTGACACCTCCTTATTTACGATGCGGCCTCCTTCAGAAGATGCCTGTGTGCCTGCTGAAATCCCAGGCGGCAAACTCTCCACCCCCTCTATAATGTAAATGGGAATATGTAATACAGAACATCTCATACGTCTTCCCACAGCAGAGTGAGTTCTACAGGATAAACAGGCCTTTGAGTATTGTGTCAGGATAGTAGATCAAATGTTTAACTGGTGCTGACTGGCTCAGCTTAGAATATACTGGTCTAAATATATCACTGCTGCTACTCCCAGGCACTCCAGATAACAATAATACACCTCATTCTCCATCTAAAGGCAATGCTTCAGGTTTGATGAATGTAATAGTTTCCTTTAGTTTATGTGTTGTCTTGTGTCTTTTTGTCAGAGACTTCATAGCTGCATCAGCAGAAAACACATGACTGTAAAATAAGAAACACTGCTGGGAAACACTATCAATGCCTGGGATGATCCCAACTTAGCATTTTAATCCATGACAATTACAGCATGGTCCAGTGCGAGGCAATGGCCAATTAGGAGGTGGAGGAAAGTCCTACTGGCATTCATCTCTGGTCTTGTTTACATCTGACATCTGTTGGTGGTTTGTGCATGTTCAAGTGTCACAGGACAAGAGACTGAACCCTGAGCTCTTGGTGCCTAAAATGCAGCTGCCTACAATAGTGTGAAGCTGCATAACCAACAGCACCCAACATTAAAACCACTAGGCGGTATTAAAGTTATAGCTGTTTTTAACTATAGGCTGAAGGTACGGGTCGGGTAGCAGGTCTACATTATTTGGTAGATGGGGTGTAGATTTCCTTTAGAGATGAGTGTGGGTACAGTCCTGAGCTTTGCAGGTGCAGGTTTGCAAAGTTGGACCTGTGCAGACTCAAAGAGCATCTTTAAGGTTGTAATCTTTACACGATCATCCACTGACCCAATTTTAGTTGAAATGTTGCCGAAACATTCAACCTTCCCTTTCCTCTCCATTAGCTTCCTCACTTCTAAATGTGTTGTTTTGTTTAAGGTAGGTTGAACGTTTTCAACGCTGCATTCGTCATGTATCTAAGTTCAGATTGTGCTGGGTGGACTGCCTCTTCAAAGTTTGATTTCCATTGAGTAATGAGATCATGCCCACATACTGTCATTTTTCCACTCTGGCGGCATCAACTCCAGTCAAGCTTCAGCACATTTGAGTGTCTCAGTTTAGCTTGAGACAGGGACAAGTCAAAGACTACACTGCAAAGAGAGGCTGTGAGCCATTTCCAATTGCAAATACAAATGAGATAATTATTCACTATCTAATCTAACACTGACCTCCCTGTGCACTGTGTGTTGTCTGTAAAATCCTCTTCTCTTTCAATTTTCACATTTTCTGATTAGTTGATGCTTCTGGGTTTAGGAATGTGTCCAACCTCTTAGCTTCACATATCTCTTCAAAGCAAATGGATGGTGTCAAAAATGCATCATCATAAAGCAGCAGGAACGATTCTTTCATGCAGTTTATTAGTTGCAGTTTGATGAAGATGAAAAATATACTTTAAATTTAGGAATATAGTGTTGTACAGCATGTGAACAGTTAGATTGCTGTGTCCTGACAGTCTACTTTACCCACATTTCTGATCATCGCAAGCAGCAAAACATAAAAGGGACCAAAAGATGTCTTGAACTGTTTTTTAGAGATGCACTGGAATCCTGACCTTGTCTAGACTTTAACCTGAGCAGCTGTGTGTGAAAAGGCAAATGCCCATTTACCCGGACATTAAATGGATATTTCCAGCTGCCAGCTGGCAGGTAACTGTCCAGAGATCTTTTCTTTCCGGTCAGTAACCCCTGTTTCCTCTTTAGATGCAGAATTATTCCTGTCCAGATTCCACCCTCAAATTCCTGCTACTCATCACGACCACAGCGTCTTGAAATAAATCTTTTAACCAATCGTAACCTGTCAAGGTAGAAACCTCAAAACACCAGAAAGTATGGGAAATATTTATAATGCCCTCTGGTGTTGTACCGTGCTTCTTACCTTCAAACTAGTGTTTGTTTCTAATCATGTGACTGACTCTGGTTTGATGTGCTGTACACAAAATCACATCGAGCCTCCTGCACATTCTACCTAGAGACGCCAAGTGAGGAATCGTCCTGACATAGACAGTCTACACTGTTGTGTGCTGCATGTGTGAAAGATCAGCTGTAGGTAATGGCCAGACCTGATTCTCCAGACAGGCTCCAGGGGTTCATTGGTGAAAACATCTAATGAATTCTCTAGGTCTATGAGTACATCCAGCATAATTGCTTGTGCCGTTGTCTGGTTAAATACAAGAAAATGTTCACAGTGAAGTGAGATACAGTATATTTATTTACATTTAGTACATAATCTTTCCCTAACCTTAACCAAGTTACTGTGAGAGTCACTTAAATGCTGAAGTCACTGTGAGTGGATATTGAACAGCAAGATATTTTATTATTATTATTTTATTTTATTTTCTCATTGTTAATAGAATAATACAAAACCTCTACCAGCTGCAGTTATGTCTCCACTTACATACTATATTTGTCATTGTTGCTTATCTCTTAGTGCTCACTTCAAACACACCATGAAAAAACCATGAACAGTAGTGTTACTTACTTACTTTAAGAAATGATCAACTAATTTATGGATTAGTTGTAATAACAAGTTGTGGGTTGCCAGGTTGTGGAAAGTCCTCCTCAAGAATCGACACCTGCTCTTCAGCTTATGGAAAAATGTGTCTCTTTAGATACCGTCAACAGTTGTAATGGGGAATTTCAACAGAGTTGTAACAAAATACAACAACAACATATAACTGATGCTTATATGAAATAATACCAAAAAATGAACCCAATACATTTTGACAGTGTTATGACTATATAGAAAGAAAACTTTGTAAAGACAAAAAATGCTGTGTCAAGTATCAGACGAGATTCAACTCAGTGGGCTGTTTCTGTGTTAACAGGATGACAGATGTTGTTGGCTTTCAATGTCTCATCTACCACCTCAGCTGAGAAATAGGAAGACTAGAGAAGTCTTGGTGTGAAGTATTTTGAAAACACAGCATCAGGCCTTAAATCTCTGGGCTTCATTTTGTTCTCTTTGCTGTATTTCAAGAATCACATCAGTTCTACAAAGTTCATAGCCCAGTCAAGCTTGGTCTGAAATGTCTAATGGGTTAATACAATACTTTGCTACCAGTGTATCACATTTGCATTTACCTGCAGTGCGGCTGATACTGTATATGAAATTCTCAAAATGGTTAAATAAAACAGTAGTAGAGTAATGTAATAAAAAAAAATCTTAAAAGTGCTTCTCTTTTTGTGCCTGTGGTTTCTGAAACCCATCTGCTCTATTTATCTCTGCCTGCCTGTGGATCCCTCTGTGCCTGCCTTTCTACTCCTCTGTCTCCTAAGCTAGAAACTAATGAACTAACATCTACATCTACATCCACACTGCACTGCTTAAGGAGTTCTTAAGTACTCCATCACCACAGTCTCTTCTTTTTCATTTCTACTATACTGCGTGCTTTATCGGGTCTTGAGTTTAACTTGAGAAACTTGGTTCTTTAAAATACTAATTTCTCACCTCTGCAATTCGCCCCACTTTCCCACTGTTGACACCAGACTGTATTTGGCCCGGACTTTGTTTCATCTGCCACGGACGCTATGTCAAGTTGTTATTAAATACTTATACACAAGTGGAAAGTGTGCCCTTTAGCTAATGTAATCCTACGTAGTTAACTAGTTATCCCTAATATTAGCTTGCTGAGGTGTTGTATGCCTTATTTAAAACTAATAATATGATTGACACCTGAAACTTGAGCAGAAATTTAGCATGATGTAACCCTTTTAATTAAAATTAAATTCCACTATCACTTAAAAGTTTTGAGTCACTGAGGAATTTACCAGTTTTCCATGGAAACATATATGAACTGAGTTTGAGTAAGAAATTAAGCAGACTGAGTAGGAAATCCAGTCATTGTCATTTTGTTGAGGTAATCTGAAGAGGTTTCATCCCACGCTTCCTTGAAGCACCTCCCACAGGTTGGACTGGCTTGATGGACACTTCCTACGTGCCATAGTCAAGCTGCTCCCACAGCAGCTCAGTAGGACTGAGATCCGGTGACTGTGCTGGCCACGACATTATAGAAAGAATACCAACCGACTGCTTCATCCCAAAATAGTCCCGGCATACATTGGAGCTGTGCTTTGCGTCATTGCCCTGTTGTAGGACGAAGCTGGCTCCAATCGAGCATCATCCACAGGGTAGGGCCGCAGGGAATAGCCTTCCTCCTCAACCTTCCTTACCATGTATGAATCTCCCACTTTAGTACCACCAGAGCAGCCCCAGACCCCCACGTTGGCTCCACCATGCCTGACATTGAAGTTTGCATCTCACAAAGGTTTTTTTGTATTCTGAACACCTCAAACATCGATCTGTCTGTTGATAACACTTTTTATCTCCCTCTGTCTAGTTTCTATGTTATTTTGCCCACCTTAATGTTTTCTTTTTCTTGGCCACTATGAGATATTTTCTTTGCAGCTCTGCCTAGAAGACCAGCTTTCCAGGGTCGCCTCGTCACTGTTGAAGGAGGTATGAAAGGAGTTTGATGTGCAGGACCAATACTGACCCAAGTTTGGCTCCAAAGTCTGGTGTCGAGTTTGGCTTAGGCAACAAAAGCACTTTGGTTAGGGTTAGAGAAAGACGGTGGTTTTGCTCAATAAACCACTGCACACCGGAGCCTCCTCCTTTCTTTTTATTCTGGTTAGAGGAAGTTGTGATTACTGTGTTTAGCATAATTTTACCTCCTATAAATTGTAGATTTTGGGATTTATGTAACAGCTTACATGACTAAAGTGGATGCTTTTGAGAAAGTCTTTACTAGGCACTTATTCATTTTTAATGGTTCAACCAAATCTAGTAAATTACTGATTAGAAACCAGCTATTAGTTAGCTGGAAGGGATTTACATACAAACATCAATGTTTTATAATCTTTCGTTTTTTCAGTTACAATAAATACCACACTAATAATACTTCCATGGTAGCTCTGTCAACCTTTTGCTGTTACTGACTCTCTAGCTCCTCTTCTTGTCTCCGTCTCTGTGCAGTGTTGTTTTGATGGTAATTTTAATAATAAAAAACTAACTAACTGGGTGTTTTTCAGCTCTGAGCACCTTCAACTTGAATTTTAAGGACACCAAGGACAGAGGAATCTGTAATGTGGGGGAATATATCCCTGGTGATTTTGAAAACTTCCTGAACTGCAATAAAAAAATTACATCCAGCAGGAACCGTAACTTATTGGCCATAAACTGAATTATAAAAGTCAGTACCACAGGTGTTGGAAACATGCTCAGTTCACCACATGAAAAGTCTAGTATCTTGGTGACACCTGCTATGTAGATGCACTGTCTTCTACCAGAAATGGAAACATCACTGTAATGTTCTTATAATATCCCTCTGGTAACTAATAGCCTAATAATATCCTTACAGTGAGCATGTTAGCATGTATTTTATGATATTTATATCTCCTGTGGTGTCAGTGTAGTATTCATACAATATTCCTTCAGGGACTTTTGCGCCCGCTGTAATCAATAGTGAGTTTACTATGACCTGAATGAACTGATGTTATGCAGTCTTTTTCGATGTTACTGTACTACTCCTGACTCTCTAGGGGAGTCCCCCTGCTAGAGTTGGGGATGGGGAGGACACAGAAATAGCCATATCCTCCAACAAATATCAAATCAGACACAGGATGTCATTTTCTCCTCGACCTTGACCCACATTGCGCATATAAAGTTGTCCACTCACTGTGAACTGTCTTTAGCTTACTCATCCTCTGCAGCCTTTTCAGAAATACACAGGAACACATGGCACATGCTGGCACACACACACACTTATTAATTCACTAGAACTCACACACACTCACACGCTGAGATGGAACCATCATGGGGATATTAATGCAGCCAGAGACACAGACGGAGTCAATTGAGCTTTTAATAGAGCAGCTCCTCTCCCTCTCTATATAAATAATACAGCAGTCAGCAAATCTAGATCTAATAGATGATATTGACCTTTGGGGGTGGGAAAAAGGGAGAAAGAGAGTGAGCGACGGGGATAGTGTAAATGGAGCAAGAGGGAAAAGCGGGGGGGGGGGGGGGGGGGGGGGGCAGGGATACATGGAAGTGTCAATAGAAGCAGAGTGCTTAGACAAAGCATCTTAATCAGAGTGCGACAAAGCAGTGATCAGTCACGAGGATGACAGTGTTAGAGAGCCGGAGAGGCCCTGACCCGCGCTGCACTGCAGATAGAGCTGAAAGGCTGGCAGGGCAGCACTGCTCCTCAGAGACACTCTTTGTCTCTTTCTCTCTGTCCCTCCTTACCGGCTGCATTGTGTCTTCTTTCCCCTTTCTATCCTTCGGTTTCTCCCTCTTTCCATTTTGATTACTCTGCTGCTTTACCCCCTTCTCCCTCCTTTCCTTCCTTTTCTCCCTATATTTCTGTCTCTTACCCACCATCTGTCATCTGTTGTCTTCTTCTGTCACCCCCTCCCCTCCCATCTCCCCTTCATTTTCTCTCCCTCAATCCAATTCAAGGAGCTTTATTGGTATCATAAGATGAATTTTACTGTCTCTCTCTTTCTGGAACATTTGTCTTCCACTTACTAATTCTACACTTTTAATGCTACAAAATGCTGCTGCATCCTGTACAGGCAGTACTTCACCAGTCAACTCTGTCACATCAATATTGAAGTCAAGGCCATGTATTCTTTATTACCATGCTCATGAACACGCTGGCTGAAACTGAATGCTACTCATCGCAGGCATCTTTACAAGTACTGTAGAGGTATGAGTGTGGATGTAGAGGCCGTGATAACTCTGACATGGCCTTGAAAGCGACTTTCATGTGTACAGTGACACCATGTGGAATTACCCTGTAACAGATTTGGTCCAGATTTGTTTGACAAAAATTCAAAGTTGGAAATTATGGGAAAGAAGAAAATTATAGTAATGAATTTAAAAAAAGGGTCAAAGATGTGTATAGAGACAAGAACAACAGCTGGTAAAGGTTGAGCCGATTTTACCCACTTTATGTACTGACAGCCGCTTAATCTATTAAAAGCACTTATTAGTTCATTAGATTATTACAACAATATTTATTCCTACATCTGGAAAAGTAATCAGTAACTAAAGCTCTAAAATAAATATTGTGGACGAAATGTGAACAATATTTGAATTTGACTTGTGGAGTAAAAACATAAATAAGCACAGATACCTCAAAGTTGTACTTTAAAATACTTCTTAATGTAACTGAAACACACTTTTTTTTCCACGTTTGCAAATCTTTATCTTTGAATGGATTTATAATATTGACTCTGAGCACTCGAATAAAAACATATGTGTTTTTCCAGTTCCACGATGAAACCCACAAACGTGAGTCTTATATAGGCTATGGTGGCATTGGTGGTAAATATAATATGGCTGTACTGTGTAAGGAATAACCAAACCAGATACAACTGCATGCCTTCACTGAATTAAATGGCTTAGTTGGTCCCCCAGAGATGTCTAAAGACCACCAGGGGTCCCTGAGAATGTCCCAGTGGGACCCCACCACAAAAAGGCATAACAAACTTAAAGACACCCCATAACTGTAATTTCCATATTATTCACATTTCGTTCAAATGTTTCCAGATGGATGCAGAGCTGTCAAATGTTGTGACTTATGGTGTTCCCCTATCATCCTATAAGTAACTGATTTAACCTCAGCATGTGAGGGAGCTGGAGAGGTTCCTCCCACTCTCTAGTACTTTTCCGAGACAGAAGTCAGCACTTTGTCAGAGAAACTTCTCCCTGTATCCAGGAAGTGACGGCGAGAGCTTCACGGGGTCGTAACAAGCCGAAGGAGGTCGTCCAGTCTCCACAGAGAACAAGAAGTTGGTGAAGGAGGAGAGAGGAGGAGAGAGGAGGAGAGAGGAGGAGAGATGCGCTCAAATGTTCACGCACAGATGCACAGGAAGTGGAAGGGTTCGGCCTTCAAAATAACAGCGCACAAACAACTACAAGAGCTGTGTCAGGAGCCATGCTGCCCGTTGATCCATATTATTTGCTGCAGTTTTGTTTTGTTTTGTTTTTACAAAACTTACATGAAGAAAGTCTTAAAAGTAGCAATTAAATTCAGTTTTATATTACAAAATCACGTCAAAAGTCATCTCAAGGCACTTTACAATGTAAGACCTTACAAAATATAACTGTATACAGAATTATTAATTAATAACAATCCCATTTAAGCAGCATGAGGTGACAGTGGAGAAGAAAAACTCCTTTTAAGGGAAGAAACCTCCAGCAGAACCAGGGACAGGGACACACAAAGTTAATGAAATGCAATGGTGGCATTTGGATGGAGAGAGGAGAGGAGAGGAGAGGAGAGGAGAGGAGAGGAGGAGAGGAGGAGAGAGGAGGACAGGAGGAGAGAGGAGAGGAGAGGAGAGGAGAGGAGAGGAGAGGAGAGGAGAGGAGAGGAGAGGAGAGGAAAGGAGAGAGGAGGAGAGGAGGAGAGGAGAGGAGAGAGAGGAGAGAGGAGGAGAGGAGAGGAGAGGAGAGGAGAGGAGAGGAGAGGAGGAGAGAGGAGAGGAGCTCAGCTCAGCTATAGCAGCATGACTAAGGTTCAGAGTTCAGAGAGGAGAGGAGAGGAGAGGAGAGGAAAGGAGAGAGGAGGAGAGGAGAGGAGAGGAGAGGAGGAGAGAGGAGGAGAGGAGAGGAGAGGAGAGGAGGAGAGAGGAGAGGAGAGGAGAGGAGAGGAGAGGAGAGGAGAGGAGAGGAGGAGAGAGGAGAGGAGCTCAGCTCAGCTATAGCAGCATGACTAAGGTTCAGAGTTCAGAGAGGAGAGGAGAGGAGAGGAGAGGAGAGGAGAGGAGAGGAGAGGAGAGAGAGGAGGAGAGGAGAGAGAGGAGAGGAGAGAGGAGAGAGGAGAGGAGAGGAGAGGAGAGGAGAGGAGAGGAGAGAGGAGAGAGGAGAGGAGAGGAGAGGAGAGGAGAGGAGAGGAGAGGAGAGGAGGAGAGAGGAGAGGAGAGGAGAGGAGAGGAGAGGAGAGGAGAGGAGAGGAGGAGAGAGGAGAGGAGAGGAGGAGAGAGGAGAGGAGAGGAGAGGAGAGGAGAGGAGAGGAGGAGGAGAGGAGAGGAGAGGAGGAGAGAGGAGAGGAGCTCAGCTCAGCTATAGCAGCATGACTAAGGTTCAGAGTCACCTGAGCCATCTCTAGAGCTTTCTTTAGCTTTCTTCTTTCAAATTCTACATCCCAAAACACTTTCTGAAGGTTAGATGGCTTTTAAAAAATCATTGATACCTCAAAGAAGTTTTAGATACCTCTGGTGAAATAATCAAGTTAAGAAAGCATCTGTTCACAGACTGAATCCTCCTCATGTGGAGTAAACTGAAGTTCATGTGTAGATTTGGTAAGGTTACCTAACATGTGTTGACTAGTGGACACTGGGACTCCTCCAGGTGCAGTTAGTTTCTATATGACTGTACTTTGCCAGGCTGCAATTACAATAACATTTGTTTAAAAACAGATTCCCTAGAAAGATCAGAGAGGACTAACGCGTTTTATTTTGAAAGGTGAACCGGAACTCGGTGTCCTCGCTGGCCTGGCGCTGTGTGAAGGTGGTCCGTCGAAAAACATCGCCCAGAAAAGCAACTTTGGCCATGACTTAAACTGTGTCTAACACGTGTCAAAACCAAACAGCGACAGTCGCAATTGACACAGAAATGATGCTGACAGGGGAAGTGATGGATTGACTAGTTGGCCGCTCGGGAATAAAGTTGGCAAAGTGCGAGTTGAAAATGGAGAGCCCGGCTGAGTAAGAGTGGGGTGAGGAGGCTGGGCTTGGCAGAGCTGGGGTCCTGCCCTGCTGCTAGCAGGCTAGTTAGCATGCTCCGAGACTCCGCTACCTCGGAGAAGTTGTGAGGTGAGACTCAAAGTTTGTTTTGCAATTGTTATGTCGGGTTTGTGTGTCCAGGGCTTTAGACACTGTCCTCATGTTAACCCGCGTTGACGAGAAAAATGAGCGAGTGGGTTTTTGTTGAAGAGAAAACATTGACTTGAGTAGGGCCTGGCCATTTTTAAAAATCATAGCCAAACTTTAATACAATGGTTCATGTGCAGTATCTACAGGTTTTATTACATATATCCATGTACGTGTCACGGTTTCTTTGTCCGTTTGACTAGTTTCAGCTGTTTTAGAGGGATGTTTCATATAAATCTAAAAGTCCTGTTTGACAAAGAGGATTGAAAAACATTCAGGACTAAAAACCTAAAAAAAAAAAATCAAGCATCATGTAGATTTCCAACACAGTTAGTTTGAAAAAGTGACCATCTGTGGCCGTGCAGTTGTTTCTTACAAAGACAAATCTCTCCCTTGTTTTCTTGGCCAGTTCAAAACATGTCTGGATAGCTGTAATCACATTTTGGCTGAAACTTTCACAATATGGCCTCATCACACAACTTATATACAAAAATGGTTTGGATCGTTTGCTGCCTCGAGCGCTGTCATGCTGTATATTTAGAGCTTAAATGTTAGAAAGCTGCTTGTGTCATGTCTGCGTTAGTGGAGATATGGTGCCAGTGTGTATGCATATGGTGTATTTGATGTGCCTATCTGTAATCACTCAAGATTCACATTTCATCCTGTGTTTTGCATTTCAGACTTTCCCTCCGCCGTTCTCCTGCCTGCGATTCAACGGGGGAGCTGCCTTATCTGTGGCAAGACCACTGCTGACATTGCAGATTCTCCCAATGGATCCAAGCATAGTTGATCTCATTTTCTGTGGAAGTTCCTTTGAATCCTGGCGGTAACTTTCTATTTTTCCTGAAGGCAAACTCACTTAAACTTGGTTTAGAGAAGCTGGATGCCCCAGGCACAGCACTTCTTCCCCTCGACTTGTCATTTTTGTATCTTGAGCAGCTATACTTACTCAACTCATGTAATTTTCTCCATAACATTCAGCCTTTTACGCCATCTGAGATGGGACTATGCTAGCTTTTCCAAGGGGCTTGATATGCATCGCTGCCTGGCGGTTTTGTATCAGGCCCACAGGCACAGGCCCATAGAAGAATATTGTAACAAAAAGACGGCCGGGGATACTGTACACGCTGGACGACTTACAACGTGCTTGCCACAATAGAATCCCCATGTCTTTTCAAACAACTGGATGTATTGTATTGGTTGTTTTCATGAGCTGTGACTGTTGATGCCAGCTCACTGGAGATTGAGTGCTGAGTAATCGACCTAGTTCATGAACTCTCTGTCTGAGTCTGGGTATAGCCTGGATGTTGGATGTCCTGAGAGTGTTGGATCAGCTGTTGCAGTGATGAGGCAGGGCTCCTGGTGGCCTGTGTGGCTGGCTGGGCAGAGGCCCGAGGTGATGTGATGGGGTGCAGGAATAGTAAGGTCCTCCCTGAGCCTCCAGGGGATGTTCAGTTGGACCTGGTCAAAAAGGTAAGCAAAGCACAATGCTGTACCTACTAGGAATGATAATAGTTTTGGATTTGTCAAACAATTAATTGATTCAGTTTGTAATGTTATAAAAGAGCAGAGCTGCAAGAGCATTTATTTTTGGGAAGCTGGAACTGGGAAATTAAATGATTTAACAGTAAATAGAAACTGGAAATTGTTGACAGTTGATATTCTGTTGGTCAGTGATTACACTAACCATTTAAACACTGAATATTCATGACCGCCTCTGAATGCACAATTTTAATGGGATTATTGTACCAACCAGAAAATTCTGATGCATGATGTTTTTGTAGAACAATTGAACAGTCCTGGTTAAACTTTGTGCTGTTTATCTGTTCCTTCCATTCTGTTCATTCACCCCGAGGATGGACACATGAACCAGGACAATTTAAATGTTTTAAACTGAAATTAAATGAAAGTTATTCCATTAACTGATAAGCCAGTTAACAGAAAAGTAACAGTTCAAGTTATTTAAAAACATTAAGATTGTGAGGTTTTGCTGGTCTTTAGTGACATTAGTCTTAATATCTTTAGATTCTGGACTGCCAGACAAACCAGCACATGTTTAGACCAATAGTAGGACCATGAATGTCATCTTGGGAAATTGTGACAGGCACTATTTTCTCAGTGGCTTTAATGAGGTTTTGATCAAGACTTGGATTAGTTTAGTTACTAAGTTAGCTTAGTAAAAAAAAAAAAAACATAACAAATTAAGTGATTAATTGGTAACTGTAGACTGTTAAACCCAGACCAGTAGGAATCTGGAGAACCTTATGATTTACTGCTCAAAGTTAAATCAGTTGAAGTCTGAAGGTGACGTTCCGATTTTAACATTATTTTTATTTAGTTTTCCGTTATTTTCTACAGAGAGAATTATTTGGTTGTGCTGCTCCGTTCTGCGTTTTGCATCTATAATCAACTGTGTTCACGTATTTTTCAGGTTGATCCACTCCAACCCCCGCAGACAGATATCTATAAGCACTTCATACGAGGGGATGGCACTGGAAGCAAGACGGGTGGAGCTGGCAGAGGTGGAGGTGGCAAGGCAGACTCCACTTCCCCACATCAGGCCCAGGCACAAGCTGCCACTCCCACTGCTTCTGCCCAGACCCCCAAGGCCCCCTTGGAACTGTCGGACCCTCAGCGAAAGAAGGTGGCAAAATACCGGGCCAAGTTTGACCCACGGGTCACAGCCAAGTACGACATTAAAGCTCTGATAGGACGTGGAAGTTTTAGCCGTGTTGTTCGCGTGGAACACAAGAGCACGCGACAGCCATACGCCATCAAGATGATCGAGACTCGTTACCGGGAGGGGAGGGAAGTGTGTGAATCAGAGCTTTGTGTTCTCAGACGGGTTCGTCATACCAATATAATCCAGCTGATGGAAGTCTTTGAGACCGCAGAACGTGTCTATATGGTGATGGAGCTGGCCACTGGAGGTGAGCTCTTTGACAGAATAATCGCTCGTGGCTCCTTCACGGAACGGGACGCCACGCGGGTGCTGCAGATGGTGCTGGACGGCGTCAAGTACCTCCACACTTTAGGGATCACTCACCGAGACCTGAAGCCTGAAAACCTGCTGTACTATCACCCGGGAGCAGATTCCAAGATCATCATCACCGACTTCGGTCTGGCAAGCAGCAGGAAAAAGGGAGATGAGTGCCTGATGAAGACTACCTGCGGCACACCAGAGTACATCGCCCCTGAAATCCTGGTGAGGAAGCCCTATACAAATGCCGTGGACATGTGGGCGCTGGGGGTCATATCGTACATCCTGCTGAGTGGAACCATGCCCTTTGAGGACGACAACCGCATGAGGCTCTATCGGCAGATCCTTAAAGGGAAATACAGCTTTTCTGGAGAGGTGAGGATTTACATCCATGTCACACTTCCTCACAGACTCTCACAAACAAACACACACTCCAGCAGACTTCACCCATATTTGGAACACATTCCTCACACCGCATGAGGCTTTGTCAACGGATTTCCAAGAAGTTCAGCTTGTGAGGCGACACAAGCTGAACTCCTCATTTCATGTGCATTTCTATCTCATGGACCTTTTACCCCACGACACTCACTCTCATTTATTTGTGGTCTCTAATGTGCTCTCCCTCTAAGTGTGTGCACAATAATTTATTCTCTATTTGTGTAGCTAGTTGGAGGAATGCTGACTAGTGTGTTCCTTTGTTTCATAGCGTGGGATGTTTATGTTGCCAGAGAGCTTTACAAAAGGGGCCCTTGGTTAATGTTTGCCCCACACACAGCCACTCCAGCGCAAATAACAGCTGAGTAGTTTTGTAATATTTAATAAGGAGCGGTTGAATCATCTCAGTTTTCAGGGGATGAGTCCAGATTTGAACTTCTCAAGTGTCTGACAGGTAAGATAAGTTCAGATCTGACACAGTTAATAACCGAAATCACGTCCAGTGAGTCTGGATTTTAGCTGAGCTCTGCAGATAGTAAAGTAGATCTGCTGGATGAAAACTAAATATGTTCAGGGAGTTGTCTTTGGCAGTAATTCAGAGAGCGTTTCACTGGAATTAACCATTAGGCCTATTCAGTTTAAGGGTGACACGGCAAATATGGATTAAAATGTGCAGTTAGGGTTAAAACAATTTTTTCATAAGAGCAGTGACAGAGCCATCTTTATTCTCTGTGACCATCACTTTGTCTCTTAAACCTGCATTACCAGTTTTACTAGCACTGAATTTAGGTCGAATATTAAGAGTCTCATCTCGGATTTTAGTCTCCTCCAATCTCACAGCAAAATATCAGTGAGCTGAAATATAGAAACTCAGCAAAACTCTAGAGTTTGGTGATCATTCATGTGTGTGTTAGTCACTACTGGTGAATCTTATTCACCTCTTTCACAATAGTAATTTAACCCATTTTTGCCATGTGAACTGTACAACTTTTAAAGGTACATTGTTAAATATTCTTATTTATTAATATTTTATAGTTTTTCATCATATAGCAGTGTATGTATGGTTCTAGAGTTTGGTTCAAGTGCACTCTTGAATGCATTTCAGTTTTAAAATAGGAGTTTACGACCATATTTGCCAGCTCAGTCTTTTTCTGCCTCCAATTTGCTTTTTTGACTGTCAATCTCTGGGACAGTAAATGTATATTTTGCTGCACTTGTGTACACGATACAAACAAGGGACCAACATACAAAACCGGTTCACCATAGTGTGATGTTAAATCAGTAGCCTGAGGATGCTAAGATGCCGTTTGATTATTTGATTTGTCTATAAGAAGTCATTCACTGTAAATCTTGTTAATGTGAAAGTGAAGGACAAGACAGACAGTTCTGTTCTTCCTCTTTATTTACACCAAATTATTTTAAACTTAAGATTCTCAGTTTTTAATCTTTTCCTAGTAGACAGTTAGTTCTGGACAAAACAAACAATATGAAGCAATCAGCTTTAGTTCTAGGAACTGTGTTTTCTATTTTCTGTCATTTTACACACTAAAAGATTGTGAAATAATTGGTTTTCCAGCACCAAGCCGGTGCCAGTAATTGCGGTAATTTTTAATTAATGTGCTTTCTTTGGGGCATCCGGTGACCTTGTGGTTTAGACAGATGTATACTGTAATTGTAACTCGTCTGCTTCAAGTGCAGCAGGAGGTCTTTGTTGCATGTTATACCCTTCTCTCTTGTGCATGTGTTTCCTGTCTGGGCCTCTACTGACACTGTCAAATAATGCCATTAACATTATTTCACACTGGCTGTAAGCATGACTCAGGCATAACTGAGGACTAGAACTATTCATTTCATAACAGTCATTTCATCTCCCTGGGTCCTGAGGCCTCTGACACTTTCAGAAGGTCCTGCCTGAGGGTAAATGAGAGGAGGGGCTGAGGTGGAGCACTGGTGACCACTCTCCCTTTGTGGACATGTGACTTTACAGCTGTGATAAATAATGGTCACATTTACAGCTTCAGTTAAAGAGCCGTCTGGGCATTGTTGTGGGTGAAGAAGAAATGTATGTCTCAGGGTTATATATGTGTCATGTATCTTTAGCCAACACTGGTGATTTACCTGCTGTGTGAAAGGAGGGGCTAGTTGTCTACTGGGAGACTGAAAACACAGCTGGTTGCCAAGCAGGACATCATGTACAAACTGTGTGTGTATGTGGGAAAAGGCACGCAGCATTGATATTCCCCATTTCCATCTATGTAGGGGGTAGAGTTTGACTCACCACCAGTCACTCCTACAAAACAGAGTCCATGTCACGGAAAGAGCTGGCTGCAGTTTTCAAAAACGTTTTCTTTAAAGGGGATTTCATTTGACATTCTTTTTGGGAACATGACATTCTGTTCGTGCAAAACACGAACCACACGGACTAGCACACAGCCATTATTGCGTTTTTAGTAGTGGTACTATTATGATCATTATTATTGCATAGTTGGACAAATTAGACCGCTAACACAGTCGGATGACATTTGTTTTCATCAGAAAACTCAAAGCATACCACTCTGCTGCCCTCTTGTGTCCAGTAGAGAGACCTCTGCTTATAGCAAACAAACTAAATTCTTCAACTATTATTTGAAGTCTGTTTCCCCTCGAGTGCTGCTTCCCTTGGATGATTAAAATCGTGTATGTAGAATGATATCTATGCCAAGTGTGACACCAGAAGACTGTTTGCACATTGATCTGACGACCAAAAGATTCTCTGTGCTCATAACGTTTCAGTTTAACACGTCACAAGCAGGATTTTGTAACATCACGACTGGAAACCAAACACAGGCAAATATGTAACTTACGCAGTTGTGATGTGGAAACTCTGGGTCACACACACACACACACACACATACAGAGAACAGGCTTTTTAAGTGAAATCCAGAAACATCTTGCATTCAGCAGTTAAATTTCTGAAATGAGCAGGATCGGCATATTCGTGGATCCATTTCTTCAGGAAGGGCGAAGGAGTAGATGCGTGGAATCGTTAACAAGTTGAAGTTTTTGTGGAAAACCAAACCGGGCACAAAGCAGACTGTTTTTGTCTGATGTAAAATACAGAATGTCTGGAGGAACTCTGACATATTTGGGACGTATCTTATGATGATGATGATGAAAGAATGTTGTTTTAGGAAATTCTCGTTATCAAATTTGACTTTCCACAGAGAGAGCACAGGTAGACCTAACAACATTAGCGAACCACTATTTTAGGTTACATCAGTGTCATTTGTATACAACAGTCTTGTCTCACATTTGTCTCCTCTCTCTAGCCGTGGCCCAGCGTTTCCAACCTGGCTAAAGACTTTGTGGAACGAATTCTAACGGTGGACCCCAGCGAGCGGCTCACAGCTGGCCAGGCACTCAAGCACCCCTGGATTGTCAGCATGGCTGCTTCCTCCTCCATGAAGAACTTACAGCGCTGTATATCTCAAAACCTCTTGAAGCGGGCATCGTCACGGTGCCACAGCACCAAGTCATCCCAGTCCACGCGTTCCAGCCGCTCCACCAAGTCCAACAAAGCGCGGCGGGTGCGGGAGAAGGAGCTGCGCGAGCTGAACCGCCGCTATCAGCAGCAGTACAATGGCTGAGATGTGGACTGTGACTGTGGGAAGTGATTCTAACCCTCTTAAACCTTGAGGGAAGCAACGCTACAATGAGCAGACTTTTCCAGTGACTTCCACCGTTCCTGCCAGTGTTAGAGGCCAAAATGGCTTCAAGTCCTAAACCGTTGCCTTAAGAAAAGAGGACAATGACATGACTAAGTCAGTGACTAACAGGCAAAGGTAAAGTAATGCTGCCGTCATAGGACATGTCAGTAGTGACTCCTGAACTATAAAGACAATGAAGTGAAAGAATTCAGTGTCTCCTGATGAGAACGCAGGACACACTAGTGAACTATTGTACTGCAACGGTTACATCATCTCCCCGTCCACTCCTTCACTGTTTCTTTGGCAGAATGGTGCACTCCACTCCTCTCCTTTTGTTTTTCAATCCCTGTGTCTCTACATATTTATTTATTATTGTTGACATGATTATTAGCCTCCATTCACACGGTCACTGGATAATGACCTTCCACAAGGATCTGTTGAGCAGAGTTCTGGGTTACTGACATTTCTAAGAAGAAACTGATAGCCTTAGTGAAGCAAAGTGGGAAAACCAAATTCCCCTCACTCAACCTGATTGAAAATTGCTGTGAATTTATTATTGTACTAATTGTGTGGGCAATGGAAACACACTGCATCATAACCACACCGCTGAAGGCCACAATGATCGTGTATGTTTTGTAATTTTTCTTCCAAGTTTAGCAAAAATTGCCATTATTGCTCTAGTAATACCATTGTTCTAAAGTTGTTGAAAGATTGTGAAACTGTTTCTCTGTCAGTGTTTAATTTTAAATGTACTGCATCAGATAATAGGCCGCACAGCCACACTCACACAGTATTAGACTTATACTGACTCTGCTAAGAGTCGGCCCCATTGTATAGCAGTATTCAGTCAAAATGGTGTGTGGCTGTCTGGAGTGTTTAGTGGTCTTACAGGGAGAATGGCACATTATAGAGAGCTGCTGCTGGCGGTTGCACCAGCTCTTTGTATATTCAAACAAGTCATTTAAGTGTGTACTTAGTGAAGACTGACACATTACTGGGCTCCGAGATGAACAGAGTAACACCCAATCACCAACTACCCGGTGGAACTGCTGCTTAATTGACTAACTAAGCATCTGGTGATGATAGAGTGGAGGATAATCAACATATCTGACCCAGCACTGCGTAAAATGGTGTAAAGTGGGAAGACTTTTGTGAATTACACGTCACTAAAATAAAATAATACCTTACATTACTAAGGGGTTAGCATAATGAGAGCTTTTTCACTTAATAAAATAAATCCAACCACATTTACCTTTAATTTACAAACATTGTTTGTCCCCTACAATCATATATTTTCAGACGTTATATTAGCAGTTGTGCTGCTAGTAACGATTTGCACATGTCTTCCTCTCCTACAATTTGGCACAGTGAATCTGTGGCCACCAGGTAGATCATAGCTACTGAACAGTAAACATGACTTTACTCACAGATTTGTTTATAGATTTTACAAAAAGCCGGTGCAACCCAAACCTGAAGACCTGCCACCGAATGTGAAGAGACAGCTAGTGGAACACCATTAAGCTTTTTAGTAAAATGTACAATCCAGGAGAAGGCAGGCTCCCAAGGAGCAGAGGAGTCTTTGGCTACGGAGCATAGGTCACTTCCCTTAGTGTTCAGTGGCTGCACAGTACAAAACTTCAGGCAGGTTGTGCCTGAATCATCTCCCAACCAAAACGAAGGAAACCACTGAAGAGAATGTGGAGCATGTAGAGTTGAATCAATTACCCAGTAATCTATATGATTTTTATGTTTCACAGAGACCAAGCATGTGCAGCCATAGAGTATTACGTTATATACGTATACGTTTTCTCTTAGTATGGAAGTGTTTTTTTATTGTAAGTGCACTTAATTCCTAGTAAATTCCAAAGCCTCTCTTAGAAAACAACTCGCGTTTATCTAATCCCAGATCAAATCAGCTTTTTTTCAGTTGTAACCAGTAAAACACCTATCATGTGGATAGTGAGCGTCTTTACTTGATAAGGTATTGTGACTCCTTATCTTTTTACTTATCTGACAAAGCACTTCATGTACAAAGTTGTTGATCATTTTATTTGTCGGACCTGTTCGCTGCGTTTTAAATGTGTTTCACCCATTGAGAAGTCTCCTGGAGTTAAGGAGGTGGTACAGTGTGGTTTTCTACTCCTAATGAGTACTTTGCTGTGATCTTCCCCAGACTCGTAAAGTTTGCTGTTGTTGTGAACGTTTTGACACATACTGGAAGCCTAACCGAGCCATGTCAGCTGACCTCAGTTTTTCCTTTTTTTGTATCCCCCACTCCTCTTTTTATTTTCATTAATTCATGTAATATTGTGGTACCTTTTTGAATTTCCCTCTCTTCCTTTGTCCCACTGCTGTCACATGTCCCGATGTCTCACCTCTTGGTGAGAATAAATTGCTTTAGTTTAAAAGGCGATAAGTGAGGCTGGGATGACTACACTTAAATCCTCATGCTGCACAATTTGAGAGGTACTTCATAAAGAAAAGTGTCTTTAAAAAGTCATGTAGTTTCCTCCTTCGCAAGGAAAACAGCTGTGGTTGTTTAAAGACACATTTTGTGTGAAGTACCCCTTAAAAGTGTCACACTTTCACCGTCATGAAGTATAATGGGGAAGCCTTAATTCTGGTAGTTCGATTATTTGATTGTTATAGTGCTTAGCATCTTTGTGACAAACATTTTTAACCTGTAATATCAGATTTAAAAGTTACAGTCACAAAGTAATCATTTGGATTGGATGGTTGAATTAGTCAGCAGCGCTGTTGAGTGCCTATTTTATACTACATTCAATGAATAACCAAATCAGTTCATTAGAAAGTATTTGCAGAATGTCAGCACACCTTCCTTTTGTTTTGGTTTATGTGATTTTTATATAAATGCTGTCTTAAATGAAGTAGCCAACTCAACACTGTTACCTGAAAACAGTTTTTCATCTTTTGTTACTGTGTGCCAGAATGAATAACACTTTGATTCTTGTACCATTAACTTTTTTTTTTTTTTTTTTTTAAGATGTATGTGCCAATAAAACACTCAAACCTGACTTGTGACATTGCATTTGGACTTGTATACTTTCCCCTGACAGAGGAAGGCATGTTTGGGATTGATCCAACATATCTAAGAATGTATGTATTAGTGAATAATAAGCACCGCTGTCAGGGCATTATAGTACTTGAAAGAATATAAATGATGCATATTACCAACAAACCAATATTGGAATCACCTCTGAAAAAGCACTAAGGGAATATTGATCACAACAGAGTAAAAGGAAGAGTGGACATTGGGCTGGAAGCATCTCTCAGATTAAATTATATTGTTGTAACTCCAAAAACCAGTCTGATATAAATGACTACAGCTATTTATTGGGGTTGTATTTCACACATTAAGTCCTCTAATAATACCCACTAAGTTATGGACTGCTACTGTACGGGTCTTGTTTATGGTGTGAGTCCGGATAGTAAAGAGCGCCCCCTGCTGGCAAACACGCAGTGTGACCCGGTAGGCTGAATAGAAGTGGTAACTGGAGGCCCTTTGGGTTGCCAGGTTTGACACAGTGCGTCACACACAATGATTAAACGTGCGCTTGATGTGTAAGAAGAAGGTAATCTGGAGTGTGAATACATTTGCTGTAGTTTACGTTTCTGCTAAAGCAGTATGGGAGTATAGCCTTCTCCTTCGGTCTATTATCTGAAATGTATCAAGGAGAAAACAAGATAAGTTGAGAAAACCTGGCAGCCCATCACGTCAGTGGTCTGCGGTTGTTGGTGAGTTTGCTGCTGCTGCTGCTGCTGCTGCTAGCTTTTGTTCGAGCTACATCAAACTAGGTACTGAACACAGGCTTGTCACAACATAACACGGAGTGTGAACGATACAAACCTACATCTCACCGTGAAGCGTGAAGCGGTAGTTAGCTTGGTGAGTATATTCAGTACGAAAGCCAGTAGCAGATACTGTAAAAGACAACGAAGCTAGCTGGCTAACGCTGTACATGTGAGAGGCTGCTTGGTGTGAAAACCCTCCTAGCATGTCTCATTGTTTATCAAACCAATTACTCCTAGTGAAGTGTAGCCTGCTCGGCATGACTGTGTTTTAACGGGTTATATAAAAACGGTATTTAATGTCGATAAAATAATTGTCCTCCACAGAGAGACGTAGCCCGACTGTCTAGCATATGTCTGCAGTTGTTTGCAATGCTTATGTTGTTAAGTCGTTACGATTGTGTGGCTGTGTATCTGTGCTTAGTTTGTTAGCTTAATTAACTTACTATTTAACGCGTTAGCTTGAAGTTTAGCTGTGGTCCAATCTTTAAAAACAGGCTGTGTCACGTTGGGAAGCGGTAAGTTACCCACTGTTTAGCGTTACTCTCTCGGCCCTGGCCATGCTTAAACTGTGGCTTACCCGTTAAAATCCTGCTAAATCAATAGAGCTCATGTAAACTACACGATACTTATTTAATCTGTGCGTCTTTTGTGGTGCTTTACATTTGCTTAAAGACTTAACTATGACAAAGAGTGTTTCAGTAGTAAATGGTAGGGATGTTGTTCCCCCTTCTGCCCAGAACAGATGTAAACAAAACAGCTGCATTTAACCTCCAGCTGTCTGAGTTTCTAAAAGTGCTTTTGTGTCAGTAACTTCTTCAGATGGATGATCCTCTGACAAACTGGTACACATTTATGGCAAGTGATTTTATTTGGAATTTCTTTTGCTAACATCCATGCCCATGCCTGAAAGTTGAAAGGACTGCTGTGGAAAGCTGTGATTATGGGTGAGGGGGGCTTTCCTATGGATGCCCAGAGGTTTGATGTCGTTTTTGTGGCTTGGTGTTATGTTGACTCAAGTGGACCCAGCCTGTCTTTCCAGTCCTGCCCATAACCAGGGGGGCTATTTTTACAGCCCGTGGTCTAAACCAGTACTCATTAACTGTATTGTTGTGACACACAGATAGGGATCCTGTCCCAAGCCGGAACTAGTGATTGAACCCCCCTCTTGTCGAATTAAAGTAGCCAGGGGGCTTCTAATTATGTCATCTACTCATCGTATGGCTCATGTAGGCCCATATCAAGTTTTTGTGTACTGTGTCATTAAGGTTGAGCATGGGGGAGGCATGTGACCATACACACACAATGATAACAGGAATAGGGATTTGTGTAATTCCTGGTTACTATTAAAGGGTGTTTGATGTGCGATCTAGAAACCTTTGATTTGAACTCTCTAAATATTTTTAATATCCTGCTTGGTTATTAACCTAAAATGAAAGCTCTGTCACCTCCTCTGCAATGTATTGTGTTTGTGAATATTATTTTCAGCTTGATGATAAAACTTTAGAGATTGAGACAGTTGTAAAGCTTGATGTGTTGGCTGTCACATCGTGAGCATAATATTGTTCAGTCTCCATTGAGGGCATCCACAAGAGGACCAGATCATTAAAATTATATTTTGGTGACTTCATAGTTCTCTGTGGCTTGCGTGTACTCTACTGCACAATGTACGTTTTTATGCTTCTGTTTTCATACTTATGGAACCGGCTCGTATGCCTGCTGTCAGGTACGACACAAACATACGTACAGTGATTGATGGGGTGTTAAAATAGGTTTTTTGTTCTGTGATGGGGAGTGTTTGATTTCAATGACAGCCTGACAATAGAGTCATGTATGCCAGGAGGAAAATAGACTATACTACATGTGTGTGCATGCATATTGCTTACTGCACACTCAGCTCTGGAACATGTTGCACATGTGCTCTTTGCATAATAACACCAGCTGGTCCGCAGTGCACACTAATTGTTACCTAAAGGCTAATCAATATAATCAATCCCTAAATACCATACAAATATATCAGGTTTTAACAAATAAACAAAATAACATGTCTTGGTTTCCTGTAGAAACTGAATGTTCATCATATGTGCCCATCTGCTAAGGCAGGGTTAGGGTTATTAGGAAATGAGTTGGTAAGAGCTTGTTCTCATGAGCTCCTGTGTTGAGTTTGGCAAGGTGGTAGCTGTGTGTCTGTTGTTGTGTATTTTCTTACTGGGTTGTCCAAGCCTTGGGCCAGAAGGAAGTGATCCTGTACCAGTCTGGAAGAATTTCCCTTTCGATGTAGCCCAGGGGATGCAGAGCTCTGTGTACTGTGTACTGTGTACTGTGTACTGTGTGTGTGTGTGTGTGTGTGTGTGTGTGTGTGTGTGTGTGTGTGTGTGTGTGTGTGTGTGTGTGTGTGTGTGTGTGTGTGTGTGTGTGTGTGTTGGGGAGTCAGTTTCAGGTCAGCTGAGGCAGCTTAGCTGATTTTGTTATTCTGTCTGGTGTTTCTGTGCTAAGTAGGATGGGTTTTATTCGAACATAAAGGTGTTTTTGATGAGTTTGCTTTAAAACAGATCATAGTGTATCAGTTACAGCTTTCTACACTGTCTGTGAGGTTGATTGTTGTTGGCTGTGTCTGTATAAGACAGTAAGCTGTCCTTACAGGTAAGATAAAGTTTAATCTCATTGTACGTGCTCTATCTAGTAACAAGGCATGTTCCCCGAGAGCAAAACATGCTCTTCATGAGTGGCTAATAACAGATTCTACATCTCTCTGCACACAGCACCTCCCTTCCTTCCCCCTGGCTCAACAGAGGAAACGCTCCTCTCCACTGCACGTGGGAAGAGAAATGGAAACAAAGCCTATGTGATGCTGTTTTCCTAAAGCTTGATTAGAAAACAAAACAAAATCCAAATTATTTTGTTGATTTGTCACTCAGAAGCAGATCTGCAAAACATATAAGCAGATAATCAAATCTGGTTTTCACTTTTAATAACATACAGTATGAACCTGAGGCCAAGGAGCATATTAGTTGATTTAGGTTGATAAGGATTAAGCCTGACTGAAACATCACGGCTGATATTGTTATATCTAAATTGCATGCGTGTTTGCAGATATGCAAAATGTAATTGCAGTGCAGCAATAAATGTTGCTGAACAAAAGTTCTATCTTAATTTGTGTTAAATTAGTTTTAAATACTATATGTGTTGAAAGAGAAATGTCATAACACTAGCTATTCTTAACCACACAACCACACTGACTGCTGTTTAGTAAAACACAGCATCGGTTTACTTTAACATGCATTTCTTATGTTTTTCTTTCTTATATTTCTCCTTATTTGTCAAATTAATTGATATCAAGGTTACTTTACAGTGTAATTACTGTGACCGTCACCTTTTAATAAGAAGAGTTTATCCTTCAACTTTGAATGCTCTGGTAGTTAGGTAATTAAGGTGCATTTCTCCAGTGTGCACTGCTAAACTCCCGGCAGAGGACAAATGTGAAGATTAATTGCCAGGACTTCTTATTTTTGTGCAACAAGCAGTCTCACGTGATTAATGGTTATTAGTTTATTATTCTTTAATATTGATGACCTGGTACTGGCCTCAAAACAACAGCATTGTCAAGTTCTAATTCTGCTATCGGGTACCGATCGTTTTTCAACCACAGCTGTGAAACTAATGGATTGCTTGATTTTGTATTCCGAGAAGATGTGTTTGCAGACTCACAAAATCAATTTGCTATTAATCTGAAGTGAAATGAATTAATGTTTGTGGACGTACAGTAGTAGCAGGTCTGACACTCACTAGATCTTCTGAATGCCTTCTATTTGATTTATATTGTCGCGTTTTGGTCATGTTCAGTCAATAAATGCCAGTAAGCTTTTTCCTAACTATGCATTTTCTTTTTTGATTCTAGAAACAAAAACAAAAAGGACAGCTTTACAACTCCAGATCGAAATATTCTTTCTCTGTCACTGCTCCCGTCCTCCTCTCATCTATCCACCACTCCAACCAGTAGTCTCCACCAGTTCTCAACATGGCACCTGTGTTCCTACTCTGGCAGTGCCACTGACCACCACCCTGGACGACCACCATGGAGAGAAAACGCAGAAAGAAATTAATTTAGCTGCTCAGGCCATTTGCATTATGGACTCATTTTTGGAGCTCTGGACCTGAAATGCTCTGTCCCAACCCCTGACCCTGACCCAGGTTTCAGCTGCTCATTTATCACCTGAAACAGCACATTCCCTGCTGAAGTTTAAAGGGCCTGGTCAACGTGTTGGCTTACTTCACAACTCAGAATGCTCCTGTTTCCTGTGTGGGCATCCATGCTTTTGGGGCTGCTGGCAGGCTTCCTGCCTGTTGTGGGGATGGAGCCTGCGGCAGAGACCAAATCTGCCTTTGACCATGCCCCTGACTCTGAGCACCTCTCCTCTGGTTCTAACTGCTCCCAGTTAACTTTGAAGGTGGAATTCTCCTCCAAGGTGGTGGAACATGGTAAGAAACCATACAAAGTTTGTTTTAATTATCCCTTAATAAGCTGCTAAAATGTCTTCAACATGTTTAACATTAAACATACAGTAGTAGAGCAGTTCCCTGCACACTGTGAGTTAGGTTTGTGCACTAATTGAATGTGAGTATTATATTGCTTTTCTCAGTCAGAAAACAGTTTTTTTTTCTTCTTCTTCTTCCGTTTAATTCTTGTCCATTCTAAGTACATCAGATACCAGGGAAACTCTTGGCAGAGAACGCAGTTGTTCTCTCTTTCAATTGACACACAGTGTTAAATTTTAATGGAAATGCTTTGGATGTAGCTGAAAATGGATCTAGGCAAACATCAAGCAAGCAACATGATATGGAAGAATATCAAAAGTTTAACATGTGACTGAAATACATTCATAGAGATTCCTATAGCACATACTACAACAATGCAAGTGTGAGATCAGGATTACACTCAACAAAGGTCATAAGCAGCTTGTTGGGTATCTCGTATTTGCCCTTATCCATTGAATATCAAGATGGCATCCCTTCTGTTTACAGAGAATATTTGCGTTTTCACGTCTATTTGCTTTTGTCCATGTCACATAGCTTCACCCATCCAGCTTTGTCTTTCATTCAGCAGAGTGGAAGCATTATGGCTGTACAGCTAAACTATTAGTGGTGAAAGTAAAACATAACCAGACATATAGTTGTTGTACATACACATAATGTTAGTCATAGGTTAATATAACTCCATTTTAAATTAAATGTGTATGTAGAGTTGGTCATCTTTTGCAGAACTGTTTTAGTTGTTAGTCTGGCGTTTGATTGCTAAGTTCTCATGCAGGCTCTGAAAGTACAATACTTGTTACTGCCAGTACTGAGGCAGTCTCTGCAGAGCAGGCTGATTACAGAGAATGACAAAGTCGAGCTGTGTGGAATTTGATTTAACCTTTATCAACAAGACATCTGATATGAGCAGGTCATCATACCCCAAGACACACCCAAGTGTCAGTCACATCAAATCATAATAGCAGCAGTGTAAACTCTGTTGTGCTGAGCTCAGGCTATTGACTACAGGTTCTGTAGTTTGCACAACTTGCTTTTCAGGGCCTGTCCTCATATTATTGTGAGGACAGGCCTCTTATAGAAATACTGCAGAAGGAATGAAAATCTAGTTTTTCCTCATTGGAAAGCAAGTTAACATTTAGTCACTATATTCAGGAATGTGGAAAGGATGAGTAACCTAATACTTTCAGTAAAACATCTGATGCCAAATTGTTTTTAATAACTAACAACAGACGCTTTTCCAGTTATGTCTCTCTGTGTAACACTTAAATGTTTCTTTTTTCGATTTCAACCCTTCCTTATCAGAAGGGATTCCTTAATTCCCTCTGTGAATCCAGTGCACAGTGTATTAGTGCATTTCTTGTCAGACCTCTTTTCTGTTTTTAAGTTTTCTACTCTGTTCTCTCTGTTTCCCCAGAGTACATTGTAGCATTTACAGGGTATTTCTCAGCCAAAGCTCGCAGCTTGTACATCAGCAGTGCTCTGCGGAACACTGGGGACGGGACGCTGGAGTGGCACATCGTTCCCAGAGAAAACCCAGCCTCCGATTTCCCCAGCGATTTCGAGTTGGTCCACATCCGTCAAGTTTCACCCTGGAATCTGCTAAACTTAGAGGATCACCCTTACATCAAGAGGGTGACTCCACAACGCAAAGTGTTTCGGTCCCTCAAGTACATTCCCTGTAAGTCTGACAATGTGGTGTTATTACTTAGAAAACATGGTTACAGTGGTTCCACCCAAGAAGTACAAAACTCTATGGAGAAAGCTGTTTGTCTGCTACAGTTCACAAAATCTAAGTTTGTTGATTCAGACTGTGTTTGTGGTGTGGAAAAAGGATTGTAAAGTGGCAAGAAAAAATATGTGAATCTGGAATTTCATGGTTTTCTGCATTAATTTCTCATAAAATGTGATCTGATCTTCATCTAAGTCAAGAGTATTAACAAATATGATGTGCCTAAAACAATCACACATTCTGATTCTAATATTCTGATCTTTCATGTCTTTATTGAGAACAACCATAAAAACCTCATAGTGCTAGTGGAAAAAGTATGTGAACCCTTGGAATAATGACCTCAAAAAAGCTAACTGGAGTCAGGTGTTCGCATAAGAATACGAATAAAGAAGAATACGCTTATGTGAGCCATGGCTTGCCAAAAGGAGCTTTCAGAGGATCTACGATCAAGAATTGTTGATTTACAAAAAGCTGGAAAGGGTTACAAAGTGATGTCAAAGACTTAAATTCACCAGTCTACAGTTAGAAAAAAAAACTACAAATGGAGACACTTTGGGACTGTAGCTACTCTACTGAAAAGTGGGCAACCAGTCAAAATAACTCCAAGAGCAAACAAACACTCATCAATAAGGTAGAGAAACAACCACGAGAGACAGTCAAAGATTCAGGCATTGTTGGAACTGGCTAACATCTGTGTTCATGAGTCCACAGTAGGTAAAACTTTGATCTAGCAGGATGTCTAAAGGTTCAAATACTTTTTCTTGCCACTGTATGTCTTAATTTGAAAAGCAGGCCAACTTGGGGGTGTTCATGAATGTGTATGTGGTGTTGGAGGGGGGTGGGGGTGTTAGGTGGGAGGAAGGACAGAGAACATCTGTGTTGTGCATTCACCCTGGGAGTGAGTAGGTAAGTCAGTAGGGTGGGGTTAGCCTGAATAGGGGGCAAACACTCTGTGCCTGGCACTGGATGAAAGACTTCAGTGTCTCCAGCCTGATTAGATACATGCAGACTCACTATGGAGGCCATGTGCAGTGCACGAAGACTCTTCTATACTGTTTTTGACACACAAAAACAGACGCCTGTTGTGAGATGGCCCACCACTGGTTGTACAAACCATAAACTATGTTTAAGATAAATATAACCTAGGTAAGTTCATTAACTCGAGTGCAGGAATATATTTAAAATTTAATATCTCTAATACATAAACAGATGGAGTCACTAAGGCTGTAGTATGGACACTTAATGTGTTGTAATAAGTGGTGAGCATTTAGATTGACAAACAAAACAAATGGCAAAGACGTGATTGGACAGTGGCTACGGCCCCTATTTTTGCTCAGAGTCATATGTAAATTAGACTTGATCATTGTTATGGAGCGAGAAAGCTAAACCCACATTTACTGTGTTTGTGAGTCCACACTGCATCTACCTAATGATGTAATTAATTGATCAGAAAGATGAAAGACCTAATTACAGTATTTCACTCTTACTTTAAAGGCACAGAATGTCCTACATGACCTCATGGTATTTTTTTCCCGTTCAGCGGAGTCAAACTTTGATAAGATTGGCTCAAATGAGGCTGGTGTGATCAGCCTTACAGCTGAGAGATAACAAGGCAGACATAGGAAAGTGTGAAAGAGAAATGATGAAATTATGGGGTCAGAACATGATAAGCATGATTAGAAGAATAGAAAGTTGTGTCAGCAGTAATGTAGCATGTTAATGTTAAAGGAGTCTACTGAAACTAAAAGTTTTATCTCCAAGAGTTTGTGGTATTTCAGTTTTGCTGCTAACCCAATTGCATCTCTCTCTGTAGCATCTGAACCTGCTGCACCCTGCAATGCCACCCATGCATCACCAAAATGGCAGTCGTGGCAATCCTCTCGTCCTTTCAGACGAACCAGTCTGTCACTGGGCTCGGGTTTCTGGCACGCCACCGGTCGCCACTCCAGCAGGCGTCTGCTACGAGCCATCCCTCGCCATGTTGCCCAGATCCTCCAGGCAGATGTGCTCTGGCAGATGGGACACACTGGTAAGTAACTGATCCTTACAAACTGAAAGTGTCTGCCTCAAAATCTTCCTTTATAGAATTTAAAGTTACAAGATGCAATAGGAGTCAAGCTAGCTGTAGCTGCACCAGGGCATCAAATACTGTTGACTGACTGTGTCAAAACCATACATCTGTGGTCAAAACCTGTGATATCTCATAGATACATGCAGGGTAAGGTCTGTAAGGTCTTAAACCTTGCACTGTAAAGTGCCTTGAGATAACTTCTGTTGTGGATTGGCGCTGTACAAATAAAACTGAATTGAATTGAATTGAAAGGTACCCTTTGTTTGTGTCAGGGTTTGACATTCTCTTTAGGAGCTCTTTTTGCTTTAAATGAAACGGGTTTGATTTCTCCCTCGTGTCTTTGCAGGTTCTGGTGTGAAGGTGGCAGTGTTTGATACAGGCCTAAGTGAGAAGCACCCACATTTTAAGAATGTGAAGGAGAGGACCAACTGGACTAATGAGAAGACACTGGATGATGGTGAGAAGGACCAACACACATTTGCTAATCGTGTTAAGTTAATCGTGATAATAAAAGCATTTTTACTGACTATATTGTTGATGATTGATTAGTGAACTAAGGGTTAGTTATATATACTATCCTGTATATATGTATATGTACTGTACAGAGAGTGATGAAGCCCAAGTAAGCTCTACTGGAAATGTTATATATTTGTTTTGTGTACAAAAGTCAAAGAGAGATAATATTTAACTTATTATTCTATATTTCAGGTTTGGGTCATGGTACATTTGTAGCAGGAGTGATAGCCAGTATGAGGGAGTGTCAGGGCTTTGCCCCGGACTCAGAGCTGCACATCTTCAGAGTGTTTACCAACAGCCAGGTTTGTACATGCCCTCAGAATAACAAGATGCTTTAGTACACCAGTAGTATGAGAAGCATTTGTTGAAAAAGTAATTAACAAATATGAACTAAGGCATAAATATTAAGTTTTGGTACCCAAGAAAAAGTCACAGTGCAACAAACTGTCATTTTTATACAATAATAATCTACAACATTCATTTAAATATTCGCAGGTGTCCTACACCTCATGGTTCCTGGATGCTTTCAACTATGCCATCCTAAAGAAGATCGACGTCCTGAACCTCAGCATTGGGGGGCCTGACTTCATGGACCACCCGTTTGTTGATAAGGTGAAGGGGCTGAACACATGAATGATACAGTGACAGTAACCCAGCAAATGGAAACTGTGGACAGATGTTTAGATATTTGTCCAGGCATAAAAATAGTTCACAAACCACATTTCATTCCACTACATTACAGCCTTTTAACAATGTGGTAATGAGCCACGAAATAATAGGCAAATAGATCAAACCAGTTCTATAGACGTGTGCATGGCAACATTCGAAAACCTTTGGCCTGAAACCCTGCACAGTTTCCTGCACATGAAGTGAATTGAAATCAGTAATTCGATTTCTCTTCCTCCTACTACAATTTTATACACTATTACTTTACACAGTTGTCTTCTCTAAATTAATTCCACCATATTCCACTTTTTTTTTCCGTTCACTAACACTAAAGTGAATGTTCTTGATTGACAGGTGTGGGAGCTGACTGCCAACAGAGTTATTATGGTCTCTGCGATCGGCAATGACGGACCTCTGTATGGGTATGCTAATCACTCTATACATTCATAATCTAGTTATGGTTGCTAATGTTAGTTAGCAAACCTGAGATAAATATTACATTACATCAAAGAATAGTTTAGTTTTTAGTGTAGCATTTAGTTCTGACACAGTAAGAGCACACATACCCCATCTATGTGGGACATGGAGATGTCAAGGATAACGCACATCCAAGAAAACTGAGTTAGTTGGTTCATTTAATGACTCTACCCCAGCTAACTCTTCCTCCTTTATCAAGGATCATTTAAAGAGCAAAACTGTTTTATTGAACTCTTATGTTGTACTAGGATATGGAATTGCACAGTGTTCACTTAGGTTTTGCAACAATACCAACTAAAGTAAGTTTCTCTCTATCAGTACCCTGAACAACCCAGCAGACCAGATGGACGTGATCGGCGTTGGAGGCATTGACTTTGAGGACAACATTGCCAGGTTTTCCTCCAGAGGCATGACCACATGGGTGAGTAACTGCAGGAATGCATATTTTGCACCCTCACAAACGCATTCCATATGTTTTATCTATTATAGAGTAGACATCTACTCCAAGATCTGCACCCTGCTTTTTGAGCTAGTCAACCATAATGTAAGTTCTTGATCCCATCAGACAGGTACTGTAGATTAATTTTATCTATTGCAGCCGACATTTGCTTTGATCTGACTTAACTGCCTGATCCAGTTAGTCTCTTTACACTCTACCCCCCATCCACTCAACCTACCAATCTTAATGCAGATGTTTAAAATGTCCTAGACTTTTTTACTTTCTGTTGCGAACATGCTAGTGTCAGTCACCATTCTGACAATCAGCACTTTCTCTCTTGTGAAAAAACATATTTCCAACAGTAGCAGTGCTTAGGGAGTCATACAGTGGCTTTAAGCTGCTACTCTGAGTATCCTGGGACTTCACTGTGTAGGCGTAATGACGTGAACTGAAACATATGCTTATCTTTGTGAATAGGAGCTATTTCAAATTAAGAATTACAGCTTTAGTCATTGCTGTCAGAAAACAACTGCTTCTTAAAACACTACAAAATACAATGAAAGGCCAAACTAAATGTTGTGTCTCAGCTAACTGATGAACAGATGCAGCTGTTTTTAAACTTCTTTTCAACCACTCAGTCAACATCTGTTTTAAAATCACCTTCTCTGTCTGTGTGCAGGAGTTGCCAGGAGGCTATGGCAGAGTAAAGCCTGATATTGTCACCTATGGCTCTGGAGTTCGGGGATCAGGGATGAAAGAAGGATGCCGCTCTCTGTCTGGGACCAGTGTGGCTTCTCCTGTGGTTGCTGGTGCTGTCACCCTCCTGGCCAGGTTTGCATCATAAACCAAACCCTTTCTTTGTAAAGTTTGATCTTTTTATGCTAGCTGAAGGTTCTTGTTCTAGTAGGTCTTAAGATATACAGTATTTCCATTCCAAGATTAGTTAGTAAAGCGTAGTAGTAAGCTTATTATTATGTTGGTGCTCAGACATGACACCTCCAGAATCCAAACATTAGTAAACAGGATTGGGTGTCAAGTCAGGTTTTCGAGTCTAACGATCACGTTCTTTCTCCAAAAATTAAAAAGGACTAAAATGTTAAGCATCATCTCAACACTGCCTAAATACAGTAGCCAGAAATTAGTATTCATATGCCTGTCAGAATCATTAAATAACCACCTTAACCTACATTTACGTGACTTTTTGTTAACATTGTTATTGCCCATTCTGTTTACATGCATGTTTGTTTACATTAGAAAGAATTTTATCAATGTTGTGGCCAGTCACATTGCCAGTATTGCAGTGTGTGTTCATGAAGTGGGTGACGAACCCTTCAGCTGGATCACTCTTTGTCCAGACACATGAGGCAAACAGCTACAAAGTCCAGTGGGTGGATAAGTTTAGGTCCATTGACAACAGCAGACGTAGCATGAACAGCATTTCACCATGTGGTTGAGTTGTTTCTAAAGCTCCATCAATGGCATGAGATGGCCTTAAATTGTCTTTGTGCAATATTGTTCATTGCAGTTATTTCTGAGACATTACAGCATATTGTCCAGAAAGGGATGATATGCTGTATGACAGCCCTATTGATTTAAATCAGGAGCCACCTGATCAAAGATCAAATAAACAAGATTATCAGTCTGACCACATGATTGATTTCAGCTCTCATCAACTCAACAACAAATTAAAACTGGTGGACATAGTGTCTTGCTCAAGCACAAGTCAGCATTTTGCTAATATTTGCATTTTAACAATTTAAAAGTTCAGGAGAGCCAAAAATGTCAATCTAGTAATAGCTCTAGCTGTGTGGATAGTTACTAGAAACTGGTTTTACATGAGGTGTGGAATCACCACAGTGTTCTCTTGTAATGGCACTCCATGCAAGATTGTGCAAATGAGGGTGCTATTACCACTGACCTGTACAGGAGGTTGATATATGAGGACCCATGCAGTATTATACTGAGGCTTTTGTGGTTTCATTAGCTCTTGTATCATAATCCTACATGGGCGGACAATGAAATGTGTCCCAGAGGAAGGAGGTGTGTCACTGATGAATGTTGATATCCTTCATTTGCCTAATGAAAGAACTCTTCGCTCATTTCAGCGCTAGGTTAAACATCACACTCTTGTTGTTATCAGGCACCTCTCCTAAGAGAATCGCACACACACACCAGCACATCCCTGTTCTAGCCTCCAAAAAATGCTTCGAATTAAAAGCTGAGGAATCTGACCCCAACAGAATCCAGCATACAAATTAACCCAGCCTGCCTCTCTCTGTCCTCCAGCACTGTCCTGAACCGGGAGTTGGTGAACCCAGCCTCCATGAAGCAGGCTCTGATAGCCTCTGCTCGCAGGCTGCCAGGAGTCAACATGTTTGAACAGGGCCACGGGAAGCTAGACCTGATCAGAGCCTACCAGATCCTTAACAGCTACCGACCTCAGGCCAGGTAAATGTTTCTGAGTAGTTCATACGTTCTGAAACCTGTTGTTTTTGTTTTTTCGTTTATCACAGTGCTGCTCACCATTATTAAAAACCCCTTTCTGTTTTGCATAACCTGTGCAGTATCTTCAGAAATAAATGAAAACGTGCCACATTTATATCATCAGAATTTTTTTAAGTAAAGGTCCAAAGTAATTTAACTAAGAACATTGTTTTTCAATTTACATGTGTATTTTCAAAGAAACAGAAACAATTAGCCGATTAGTAACAAAGGCACCCCCCTTCATTATTTGGTTGCACGTCTTTTTGCAGCAATAACGACCTCCAAACATTTCTTTCTTATAGCCGTCTATAAGCATCTTGTACTTCTGAGCTGGTATTTCTTCCCACTCTTCCTTTGCAGTTTGTTCGAGCTCTTAAACGTTTGTAGGGTTCTTTTCCAAAATGGCAGATTTCAGCTCACATTAAAGATTTTCAGTGGGATTTTCAATCATTCCCGTGTGCTTTTGGATGTAGCTTTGTGTCTTTGTCTTGCTGGAGGACCCATTATCTTCGACTCAAACCAAGTTTTCGTACACTGGTAATTCTCTGATTTCATGATTCCTGTGATTCGGTCAAGGCCTCCATTACCAGACGCAGCAAAACAGCCCCACAGCATTATGGATCCTCCACCATGTTTAACTGTTGTAGGGTGTTCATTTCCTTATAAGCTTCATTGCACCGTCTGTAAACAAACTGTCGGTGTATGTTGCCAAAAAGCTCTATTTTTGTTTCATCTGTCCACAGAACATTTTCCCAGATAGATTGTGGGTTATCCAAGTAGTCTTTGGCAAAGATCAGTTGTTCCTTTTTGTCTTTTCTTCATTAACTGTGTCTTCCTTGGCCTTCGTCTATAAGGCTTTGCTTGGTTTGGTGTGAGCCTCAAAAATTAATTTATTTTGGTATTATTTCAAAACTCTCACCATGATCTGGAAAACGTGTGGTCCGTTTCTTAATGGAGGATCCCAGTGGCAGGTGTCCAGGTCCTCCAGCTAGTCTCCTCAACTCTCAAGGCTCCAAGTAGGGGCTGGATGTAAATTTGTCTCCAGGACACCCAGTCACTGTTCGCTGGATCCAGGACTTCGCTGGTCATTAAATCCTACTTCTGACACCAAATTGTTATGGAAAAAATGACATAACATAGGTGAAATAATAACTCATGGACTGAACTGTTCTTGCAAAGACAGGTGGACAGTCATGCAGAATGTCAGAGCAGTCTGCAGAGTGAAGCGCAATATAGCGTGTAACAAACCCTGCATACACGTGGGAGGTTGGGACCCTGAAAGAGAGCAGGAACAAAGAGCACTGTCTGGGCTCCAATGAGATATGGCT
Source organism: Anabas testudineus (assembly GCF_900324465.2). Classification (NCBI taxonomy): domain Eukaryota; kingdom Metazoa; phylum Chordata; class Actinopteri; order Anabantiformes; family Anabantidae; genus Anabas; species Anabas testudineus. Next base: position 4,561,401 of record NC_046615.1, read on the forward strand.
GTGGAGACACAGCCATCGTTGAGATGGCTGTAGAGAGCGAAGATGATCTAAGGTCTCAATAAGCATAAGTTAAGAGCAACGCATATAGACTAAAGAAACATCTCACAGAGAATCAAGGTTCGTACCACAGCAATGTTAACTCTATGTTATTACATGTTTCAAAGAAGGAAAATACACAACATAAACATTGCCAGTACCAGTGCCACAGCAACTTTACATCTTTCTATTTTTTCCGCCCATTGTTTTTTTGTTTGTTTTTTTGTTGTTGTTTATCATTTGCCCCTTTGTATCAAACTCTCTGTAGTTCTCTGAAGATAAAAGCTGTTTCAATAGATATTTTTTTAGGAGATATTCCACATTATGTAATTAAACTTCATGGGTGTCAATGATGGTGAGCAGGACTGTACTTGTGTCTGCATCTCTGGAAAGGATGGGTATAAAAACAGAGTTCCTCATTATTTGAACCTTCCTGTCTCTTACCAGTCTTTCTCCCAGCTACATCGACCTGACAGAGTGTCCATACATGTGGCCTTACTGTTCTCAGCCCATCTATTATGGAGGAATGCCCACCATCGTCAATGTGACCATTCTCAATGGCATGGGTGTCACCGGCAGGATTGTTGACAAGGTGTGCACACAAACAACACAAATAAAGAGAAATAATGTTTCACTTTGAATGAAATGGATCTTAACATTGTTTGCTGAAAATTATTTTCTCGAATGTGTGCAGAAGTGATATGTTCTGTCCTTCACTGACCTGGTTTGTTCTACCCTGTTCAGCCCATCTGGCAGCCCTACCTCCCTCAGAATGGCGACCACATTGATGTGGCCATATCTTACTCACCGGTGCTGTGGCCGTGGGCTGGCTACCTGGCTGTGTCCATCTCTGTGGCCAAGAAAGCAGCATCATGGGAAGGAATTGCTCAAGGCCATGTGATGGTTACAGTGGCATCACCTGCAGAGAATGATGTGCGTCATTGCTGTGTTATCTAAGATGACTTTATTTTGACCAGTGGTTCCCAATCTTGTCTTTTTCATCTATTTAGCACATTTATCTGTAATTTTAGCTAACCGTAGACTTATTTTCTGGCTTGTAGAGGCAAATGCTTGTATGCTGAATGGTATTGGGAAGTAGTATAGTGTCATGACACATCTCTCTTCTTGACCTTTTACCCTTTGCAGTCTGAGGTGGGTGGGGAGCTGACCTCTACAGTCAAACTGCCCATCAAGGTAAAGATCGTGCCGACCCCCCCACGCAGTAAGAGGGTGCTGTGGGATCAGTATCACAACCTGCGCTACCCACCGGGCTACTTTCCCCGAGACAACCTGCGCATGAAAAACGACCCACTAGACTGGTACGTGTCCGGAACCGCCTACCTGAAGACTGAAGCCATTTTTTGCTGAACCCATCCTGTCTCCTTACCCTATGAAGTTGAAGTGATTAGTTTTTCTTCTTGACAAAGTGAAATGTGAAACGTTTTCCTTTTTTTTTGTGTGTTAGGAATGGGGACCACATTCACACAAACTTCAGGGACATGTACCAGCACCTGAGGAGTATGGGTTACTTTGTTGAGGTGCTGGGAGCTCCCATAACATGTTTTGATGCCAGCCAGTATGGTAAGAATGAGCACTTTATGATTATAGTTTTAATCTAAGATTACATCAAAATGCCGTCTACACCTGCAGGCGGTTAATTAGTGTTAATTGATTCTAACTTATCAGAGGATAACAAATGAGTGGTTTGTTTTTGCTTTTGTATTTCTGCAGGCACATTGTTGATGGTGGACAGTGAGGAAGAGTATTTCCCTGAAGAGATCACCAAGCTGAGGAGAGACATTGACAATGGCCTGTCGCTAATTATCTTCAGTGACTGGTACAACACGTCAGTGATGAGGAAGGTCAAGTTCTATGATGAAAACACCAGGTATTTAACTTTGTCCTGCTTATAAATTAATCATTTTTAATAGAGAGGCCATGTTCTCATGTTAAAGGCCATTAAAACCTAACTTCCTAGACCTGAATACAAACACAAACAGCATTGTCAGACAAATTTGAAATGGAAGTTCTGTACATGTGTTTTAATGCTTCTCTCTGATTTGGGCAGAACTCAGAGGTAAAACGGTGACACCAAGTTATTCAGTGAAACAGCCACTGATCAAAATGTAGGGTTGTTCTGCTCCAACTGTGAACATAAACATTTGAGTGTTGTTATTTAGCTGTAAATATTTAATGCCACAGAAGTTGTTAAAGACGTAAAAGTCAACAAATGCAAAAGAGTATGAACAAAAAAACATTAAAAGCATTTGGGTGCATTTTGTTGATGTTTTGCAGAGTTTTTACATCATTATTTCTCTTGTCATTTGAAATCTGATGAATCATTTCACAGATTCTCAAAACTTGACTTAAAATATCAGTGTTTCTCTAGAACATTACGTACATTAAGCAAAACTCAGAGTTTTATTGAAATTCACTAACTAAACACCAAGGCCTCACCAGATTCTAATTTGAATGTTGCTAACGCTGCCTTCACATCACTTCACAGTATTCACACAGGGTCATGGTATTCACACAAAATGTCATTCATTACATTGCTGTTGTTACTGATGTAGTCTAGAATAGCTAACTGGCTAAGTTACCTAGTGATGGCTGCTTGTAATGATCATTAAAACAACATGACATGAAAGCACCATTAATCCTGATTGGTGCAAAGAACCGTACTGTATGTGACGGCACAGGATCCCAGCACTCATGGTGATGATTTGTCAGATAACAAGCTAACCATGGGGGAAAAGTTAGAAAAACTATCCTTTAAGTGACAGTTGTAATACACTTGTGGCCCAAACTGGCTCTTGTTCATTTGGTGTTTTGTAGTTGCGGGCACTTTAAAATCCTCTGTGACTGTGGTTTATTACTGCAATCTAAGCTCTATATATGTATTTCTTTAAAATGATCAGTGAGTCCTGTTGCTCCATGATGACACAAGTTCAGTGTCCAGAAGCTTTATCATATTACAATGACAGCAACAAAACTGGTGTTTAGCCCACTTTATCACAGTTTCTGCTCTCTGCAGCGTTCGACTATTTACGCCTCATCGTCCTGTGATAGATGCGATAAATCATGACTTTTCCGATTCGCATCTCCCAGTTCAAATCTAACAATTACTCACCAGTCCATGCTGCTCCATTCATATCCCTCCCAAGCTGCCTCCCAATATCCACAAGGCTAAAAGTCTTAAATACAGTTAAATATAGTTATTATGGCCTCACAATATTATCCAGAACAATCCAGCTATAATTCATAGTGGGATTCTTTCAAATGACTAATGTGCTCATTCACAACTGCCTTTTCTGGACTAATAAACCCACATAGAAAAAAATGAATTAGTAACTTAGGCTGCCCCGCAAATTTTAAAGTTTCCCTTTTTAATAGTTATGAACGTTATTTCTTTATAGTTTAGTATATTTGTCGACTAAATGATTTTGATGTGACCTGCAGGCAGTGGTGGATGCCGGACACAGGGGGCGCTAACGTACCAGCTCTGAATGACCTGATCTCAGTGTGGGGGATGGCTTTCAGTGATGGACTTTATGAGGGGGACTTCACCTTGGCTGATCATGACAGTAAGATATACACACCTTCATTTTCTGGTAATGTTAGCTTTTCAACCACTTCCTGGAAATAAAAATGGTCCTCTTTCTCTCTGCGTTTCTCTCTCTCAGTGTACTATGCCTCAGGCTGCAGCATCGCCCGTTTCCCAGAAGGTGGAATAGTCATTGCCAAGAACTTAAAAGACCAAGGTACCAGCACCCCACTTAAAGTAAACGTGAACCCAGCTTAGCATAGCTCAGTGCTGGCCAGCAGCCATGCAGACTTACAGGCAACCCTTTAATCTGTGTGCCTTTAGTTCAGATATTACATCACAGTGTGTGTATATGTGCTCTTTTCACAGGGCTGGAAGTGTTAAAGCAGGAGACAGCAGTGGTGGAAGGAGTTCCCATCCTTGGACTGTACCAAACGCCATCTGACGGGGGAGGTCGTATCGCTCTGTATGGAGATTCAAACTGTATAGACGACAGCCACAGACAGAAAGGTAGAAAGTCTTCAGCGTTTTTGCACATTTCACATAACACGGTAACCGAATAACATCTGGTTTTCTTTGTGATCTGTCTTTCAGATTGTTTCTGGCTACTGGACGCTCTCCTTCAGTACACTTCTTACAGTATGACTCCTCCGAGCCTCAGCCACTCCCACAGCAGGGTGGCACCTCCCACAGGCACGGAGCACCCGCTGCCACAGAGACTGGAAGGTAAAGAGAGAATTAACAGACGGTGATAATATTTCACTGTGGGTTTAATTTAAAAACTCATTCAATAATTCTTCTTTTCCTCCTTCCTTCCCTCTGTCCTTCTTTCACTCCAGGCAACCATCTGTACCGTTACTCCAAGGTTCTGGAGGCTCACCTGGGAGAGCCTAAACCCCGCCCACTACCAGCTTGCCCACACCTGTCCTGGGCAAAGCCACAGCCCGTGAACGAGACAGCCCCCAGGTAGGCCTGATGACGCACTAGTTTTTTATTATGTCTGTAACATCTGTTTCTATGAAAGCAAGCAGTTTTCATAGACTAATACTAACACACTAAACTGTATTTCAGTGACACTGAAATGCACAGTGTTGGATTTCTAACATGGAATTTATCTCTTATGGCAGCAAAGGTGTTTTTTGAAAGTGAATCCATAGAAGGCATTATAAAGACACCAAATCTTGCATATTTTCCATTTACACTTGCCTTCTCTCTTTGCTTTCAGCAACCTTTGGAAGCACCAGAAGCTTCTGTCGGTGGATCTGGATAAAGTGGCTCTGCCTAACCTGAGGGCGTACCGGCCCCAGGTCAGACCTCTGTCTCCTGGGGAGAGCGGTGCCTGGGACATCCCTGGAGGTAACGGAACAAAAAGTCATTACTTTTGGGAATCTGATCTTGGGATTAGTTTTAGAGCTGTGTATTTCAGTGTGTTTGACATTTTTTACACAGCATTGGATTACTATATGCAAGGGTACAACGCAGTGTTGAAATGAAACAGGTTATTGATGAAACTCTATGTGACCTTTGCATTCCTCCACACCCTCAGGAATAATGCCTGGTCGTTACAACCAAGAAGTGGGCCAGACCATCCCAGTCTTTGCGTTCCTGGGGGCGATGGTTGTCTTGTCGTTCTTTGTGGTCCAGCTCACCAAGGCCAAGAGCAAACCCAAGCGCAGGAAGCCTCGCATCAAACGGCCCACATACCTCCAGCACCAGCAGCAGACAACTGGGAAAAACCCCACAGTGTGACTGGACTGCAGCTTTGAACTGCTGACTGTTGAAAGGACAACTCGTGCTGAAAAGCAACATTGGAAATTCAGAATTACATGGCGTCTAATGAACTGTTGAGACAGACGTCAGACTGTTCTTGAAGCCTGTAGGACACAAACATACTGGGACTACAGGCATCTCTTGGATGCTGAAACAATTTTTTTTGTGCCTCTTGTCTGTTCAAGGCTGTCTGTGTGTGTGTGTGTGTTTGTGTGTATGTTTATGGACTAATGAACAGTATTAGACAGTGTTACACACGATGTAAAACACACCTGGCTCTAAAAAACTGCCTGTTTTAGACATGTTGTCAACATTTCCCTCTGTTCTTTGACCAAACTTTCTTTTTGAAGAATGAAATGTGTCTGACTTTTGTATTTATTGAATTTGTCCGCGCCCTAACAAACATAGCCAGAAACACGCCACACAAATACAAAAAACTTTCAGAAGACAATAGATCTCTAGAGACACAGCCCTCACACGAGCGTGTAGACATTTCCAACATGGACCATTGGATGATCAGCTTGCTGTTTTGTAAGTTCATTGCTCATATCAGTTTAAAAACGGTCTTTTCATTGTTTTTATATTTTCTATAATGAATGAACTCAGGCCAGGCATTCTGTCGATATCCTCCTTCAGTGAAGTCAGTGAAGTTACATTGACAGACTCATTCAAGTATATCTCATCAATTAAAAAAGCATTATCAAAGTGTGCTTCTTATGTTTTTCTTCATTGTTATTTTTTTGTGGTTGTTTTTGAACAGTCAAATTTGTGAGTTATCAAATTTTAGAACAGCCAGTGGAGGTGCTCATCATTTCACGTAAATTGATGAACTGCACATGTTCACTGCTCCTGCATTTCAGAGGAAGGAGAAAAGTGTCTTATTTTTTACAGTTTGTCCACTGCGTTGTCATTCTTGATGTACCACCAGATGCCACTATATGACCAGAAGAATGTTCTTTTGTACACGTTCTGGCTTCAGCACCATTGCTGACCAGAGAGACATCAAGTCCACAACAGTGTAAAGTTGTCTAGAGAGTTGAGCTAGTACCTGTGAGCATGAACACAACTCAAATCAATTATTGTTGCTCGTTCCTATTGAAACCTGCCAAAACATTTGGCTACAGTCACCACACCAGCACTTCAGTGTAAAAGGCTGAACCACAGTGGAGGTCCAACCTGACACCAGATCATTTCTATTCATTCTGCAGGTACTGAAATGCAGTTTCTCCTTGGCAGACTGTCGAGAAGGAGTAATTGCATTCCTTTCTGCTGCGTAATTATCTACTAAATGCTCTAATTCCAGTTCTAGGCTGAATTCAGTGATGCAGGTTGATTTCATCAGTGGTGATGTGCGTCTTGTGTGCTCGGGGCTCTGAGCCTTGGGCCCTTATCCGAGCCTAATAGGCCAGATCAGCCTGTGAATCTGTCACCCGTCCTCTTGGATGACGGCCCCACTGGAGAACTAATCTTGCTCAGAACCTTGGGAAACTGGGAAATAACCCTGGAGTAAGCTAGCTGCGCTAACGAGATTTGGAAAAGCTGCTGGTGAGTGAAGGTCACATGCCCTCTTTCCCTCCACAGTTCCCAGATGCCAGGACTTCCTGTCGGGTCAATCAGATCTCCTGCTCACATCCTGGCAGTTGTAAAAGACACCGTGGTGGCTCAGAGCTGAGCTCTCAACCCCCCCTTGGATTCATCAGGTCCCTGCTTAGGTCCTGCCAGCCTGTACCTCTCCCCATCAACTTCACCCTTAATGTCTCAGCGTGAAAGTCTGACTAACGTCTACACTCCTGCTTCCCCTCGTGTCTCACCTGTTCATGTCCCTCCTCCTTTCATATTCCCCCCTTTGTCCCTTTAGGGCCAAGATTTATATAAGTCGCTGGTGAGTTTGAGTTTTAATGAAGCCTTTATGATTAAGTGGACAGACTTTTTAGGTGCTATGTCACTTGACTCCACATGACTCCAAATCAAATCACACAACATGGTTCAAGCAGTTCATCTAGTTTGTACAGACGTGGACAAAATTTCTTGGCACCCTTCCATTAAAGAAAGGAAAAACCCACAAAGGTCACTGAAATAACTTGAAACTGACAAAAGTATTAATAGAACTAAAAATTAAACGTTGCTTTTGTGGTTCAACAAAAGTTAAAAAAACAAATTAATGAAACTGGCCTGGACAAAAATGATGGTACCACTAAAAAAGATGGAAAATAATTTGTCCATAGGGACATGTTAAACTAAAGTGTGTCCTGTTATTAGCATCATTGCTGTGTACAAACTTGTAATCAGTCCATCTGCCTGTTTACAGGTTGAAAAGTTAAACACAGAATATAAGACAAACATGTAAAAGGCAAAGGCTGTAGAGAAAATGCATATTGACAAGACACAAAGGTTCTGGGAGAATGTCCTTTGGACAGATGAGACAAAACTGGAAGTTTTTGGTGAGTCATATCAGCTCTATGTTCACAGATGAAGCATACAAAAAATAAAGAACACTGTACCTACTGTGAAACATGGAGGAGGTTTGGTTATGATCTGGGGCTGCTTTGCTGCATCTGGAGACAGGGTGTCTTAAATCTGTGCAGGGTCCAATGAAATCTTAAGACTCCTGGAGCAAAATGTGCTGCCCAGTGTCAGAAAGCTTGGTCTCAGTCACAGGTCATGGTCCTCCAACAGGATAAAAACCCAAACACACGAGACACACAAGAATGGCTAAGAACAAATCATTGAACTAATAATATTAATAATAATAATATCCACATGTTAATTTAGCTCAAAGACAAAGATCAAATGCTGATGGTTAGGTGATGTTTCTGTGTTCACCATCTAAACCAAGTCTGATTCTAACAGCAATAACACCACTACTCACTTTTTATAGCAGTTGCTGTAGTTACCACTTTCCCACATGCGAATGGCAACACGTTGTATTTACAGCTTTTCTCAAAGCTCTCGTGTATCCAGCTTGGCTGTTAGTAATACAAACATGCGTCATAACAAAACAAACATGGAGGTCCCGCATCAGCCAAAGACTTCACCAAGCTGCTGCAAGTCGTCCTGATGGGGACATGCACTGTAATGTAGCACTAATACATGTGGACACATTTCACACGAAAGCATAAATGTGTAAACCTGTTAAAGTCAGTGGACTTCATCCTATGAGTGTTTGTACAGTTCATTCAGTTGTGAAAAACACGCACCATCTGTGCTGACTGACTGTATTCACAGTTGCCAACACAAAGTTTAACACTTGGAACAACAATAGCACTTTTTTTTTTCCCGTCTGACATTTCGGTGGCAGTCCTGATAAATCTAAGCAGTGAAAGCTCCTCCATACATACATTAGGTTCTTCTTATTTCTTTCCTATTCATGGTGTCTGGCTCGATCATATTCATATTAGATTCATTTGCTTTTCCACTGTGTCACTTTACATTGTAAATAGAAAGGTTGAATGCAAATGAGCAAATTCAGTGTGTGCCCTTCGCTTCCTTCAGAAATCTGACTTTAACCTGTGGGGTACAATCTGCTGCCTGGTGACTGTACTGCAGGAAATTGATTTGTGTAGCTTTTTGATTTTCATCCATGAAATTAAAAGTCAGAAAACCAATTTCACAACTGAAATGAGGGGACGTTTATGCTTCTTCTTCTTTTTTTTTTTTTTTTTTGTTCAATTCGAATAAAGTGTTTTGGGCTTTTTTTAAAGCCACCAAATCAATTCTGTGTGTGAAACCGACAGGTTGACGCGCCTGTGTTAGTGCCACTGGACGCTGCTCGACCGCTCACAGCTGTTGTCTTTGTCGAGGTAATCGTGGCTGTTTCCTGTTTACTTCTTCCAGGCCAGACAAACAGCAGAAAGACGAGTCAGGGGACATAAACAATTACTCTTTGTGTTGTCACGACACTGGTAAATGCTGCTTCTGATGAGTAGTGCATGTGTGAAACAGCCCCTCACCTGACACACTCAGCATCATTCTGCTTCATCATCTTCATCACAGCCTGACGTGTAATTAGACTAGTTCCTCAGTGATCAATCTTATTTGGAGTGTGACGCTAAGATACCATGGTTTGTTTGATTAAATCTTCCAATTTCAATCACACACACTGCTCCTATTTCCCATTTGTGGATTATTATTGTTGCTCTTTAGGATCCATATTCAACATATTGGCTACTGAAGAGAAAAAACCCTGACAAACACCAACCACAGACAAGACAATAGTGTCATGATTTTTAAACATTTAGGATTAGGATCATGTATCCATCCTAAAGACTCCACTACACTTTACTGTGGCTGCTCAATTTAATGCTCTTTATTCACACTTGTGAATTAAATATTGAGTCTCATGTGGTCGGGTAAAAACGTATCTCTCTGCAGCAGGGCTGTTTTTAGGTTGACAGTGGCCCGGAGGGTGCAACCAGCCGGATGGGTGCCAAAAAGGGAGGAAGAAAGATTTGGAGATCTCTCCTCCTCTGTCTTTAAAAGTCCAGTAGAACCGTTTAAAGTATCAAACCCATGAGAAGAGGTTACTGATTCTCACTACAAATGGTGGAAGAACACTCCAGCGGGGACTAATTCTTGCCCCGGCTGCTGATTTGCTCATATAATGAGATTCACAGATACGACAGTGTGTGTGCAGCTTTGTAGGTTGAACGTACTACTACTAACACCGGCAGCTGAGTGCAGATGTTTGCTTCTGTCACTGTTTAACGCATTTTTTTGTTCATACTTCCCGCGTGCACAGAAAGTTGTAGGTTATAATTAAAGAAGTATTATAATATCAGATCCAGATTTGTTGGTTTCCTGCATGCAGCAGTTTCTGGTGGCTCTCATCATTCACACAGTAGGCCCTATGTGTGCATAGGGGACCAGAAACGCCCCTGCTCCCAGCAGCACCTGAAGGCAGCATCCCCCTCCATCAGGCACGGCCCTCCCTCCCCCCTCCTCCCGGCTCACCTTGCCCTGGGAGCAGCCCCCCAGCAGCCGCGCTGCCCTCACACTGCACCGCGCCGGTCCCGGGAGTAGTTGGGTGTGTGGGTGTGTGTGTGTGGGTGTGTGTGTGTGTGTGTGCGGGGCCGCGTCGGTGTGTCCCGTCCTTAGGTTTCCCGCCGGTTCACGCATGGAGGAGTTAGCCAGGGAGAGCATCAGCCTGCTGGCTTCGGCCTCGGCCAAGCCCCCGCTGGACGTCACCGCCGGGCCCCGGCTCGGCTCCGTGGGGGCCGTGTTCATCATGCTGAAGTCCGCGCTGGGCGCCGGGCTCCTCAACTTCCCCTGGGCCTTCGAGAGAGCCGGGGGGGTCCACAGCGCAGTCACCGTGGAGCTGGTGGGCAATTCTTTAAATCTAACTAATCTAACTAAATCTACTAAAAAAGAGGCGGCAAAGCGAACGAAAGAGGCGGGAAAGCGAACGAAGAGCGGGAAAGCGAACAAAGGGCGGGAAAGCAAGAAAAGGCGGGAAAGCGAGCGAAAGGCGGGAAAGCGAGCGAAATAGCGGGAAAGCTAACAAAGGCGGGAATAGCGAAGAAATGCGGGAAAGCGAACAAAAGAGGCGGAAATCAAACGAAATAGGCGGAAATCGAGCGAATTCTTTAAATCGAACTAAAATCTATCAATAAATATCTTTAAATCTATCTAAATATTTTAAATCTAACTAAATATTCTTTAAATCTAACTAAAATATTCTTTAAATCTAACTAAATATTCTTTAAATCAATTAACTAAATATTCTTTAAATCTAACTAAATATTCTTTAAATCTAACTAAATATTCTTTAAATCTATTAAAATATTCTTTAAATCTATCTAAATATTCTTTAAATCTTTCTAAATATCCGCTTTTAGTTTTGTTGGTTTCTACTTTTATCCAAAGCGAGTAAGTGAAGTAAACATCTAACAAAGTGCTCTAAGAAGAGCTGCTTCAGTTCCATGAAGATGTTCTTATTCATTTATTTATTTATTTGACTTTTTGATGTGTATTCATTAGGTTTATAAAGTTTTCTAGTGGGAGAGAAGCCTCTTATCTGTTGGGGGGGCTCCACTGAGCTCCATTACTCAGATAGTGATCTGTTCCAGCAGACAGCAGACTCAGACTCAGACTCAGACTCAGGCACAGTTCTGCATTTTCTACATCCACTTTATCAGTCGGATTTTTTCTCCTCACCTGATTTCTCCATCTGTCACTGACACCACAGCACCGGGGTGTGTGTGTGTGGGGGGGGGTATTTAAAGTCTAACACTGTTTCCATTCTGCCTGTCTCTAAACGCAGCCCGTCATCACTTTGACCCTGGAAATGGACTTGAGTGAGCCCTCTCTCCCTTTGAGTCATGTGTAAAAAGTTCCCAGACTCAAATCAAGCTTTTTGGCTGGCTCCCATGTGGGTGAGAGGAAACTCTGCCCCTGTTTTGTCCTGAGAGAAACAGAAGAAGGCAGTCACATAAATAAACCACATATTCCTGTTTCACTTCTTCTTGTACAACTCTGAAGATCAAAGCACCGATCAGTAGATCAGGACAGAAAATAGAAATGATTCCTTTATTCTCCTCCTTCTCACCTCCATTCTGCCTTTTTAGATATTTTTTCCGTCGTCTATTGATTTCAGTGTGTCTGCTTCTGCTGCTGTTCTTTGCTTATCATTTGTCTTCCTGCAGGCTAAATGTTGCTTGAAGGTTTCTGCTACACATCATCTGAGTTCTCTGCGTTACAGAGTGTTGTCAAATGTCAAATGTCAAATTGGACAGGCTGTTTCTCACAGCTTTTAGGCAACATTATAACATAGCATAACATGGTGATGTCTCATCCAAAGATGGATGTTTGTTTGTTGTTTGTTTGTTTGTTTGTTGAAGCAAGTGAATGATCTTTTTTTTGCAGTGAAGAAAACTGTTGATGTTTTGTTTAAAGCTGCAGTTGTAGATTTCTGTGGCCACTAGGGGGCAGACAGTCATCAAAACAAGCCAACAGGTGCATGATGACAGTATATCTCACGCTCAGTAGTTAACATTAAAGAGCTGCTGCATTTCATGTAGCTAAATTAGCATTCATTTAGCATTGTGATTCTGTCTGCCTAACAAATTGAGTCCAATATTCACTCAGCCTTAAGCGCTGTTCTCCAGAGAAGTTCAGACAGGAGTCCAAACAGGTATTGCATTAGCTTCTTTTGCTCGATACAGTTGTCTCCCGGTAGATGAATGAGTGGTTAGAATGACAATACCTACAATAAATAACACTTTCACATTGTTGTGACCAGAAATTGAAATAGTTGTTTTTTACATAATAAGTTATTTAAATCAACTTTAAAACAACTCTGTCTGTTTCACATTCTTCTAATATAACTACAGTTGATTGTAGGACTAGTGGTCATCACTTGGTCACATACCATCCTATACCAAAACAGACTTGACCTGGGCTGATTTCTCGCACTGCTTGTCACTGAAATACGAGTATCTTATCTCAATATCAACAAAAATAAACGATTGCTAGAGCATGAGCTGGTATCTGCTGATACCAGTAAGCGGTGTGGTGAACTGTTACAGAGGTCTAGCAGGAGAAAACTGAATCTGAAGTTATAGGCTTGATGTTCCAGTTATTCAACAGTGGTAACTAGACATAATCTTGCAGCTTAATTGAATCACAGGACACTCTGAGGTGTTTTCCCCTCAGCCTCATTTGCATAATTGATGTCATTTAGTGACTAATTTCAGACTTTGGCCTTATAGCTGTTCAGCAGGGATCTATAACCCTGAAGTTTGTCTCCTAGTGTTTCTCTCTTCTCCCTGTTTAGGTTGTGTAGCTAGTTTTCTTATTGTTAGCAAGGAATAGCCTCAATCTTAAACTTGTTTTATAACGGGGCACTAACTTATTGCTTGTTACCAGCATGTTAGTCCACAAGACACTGACATTAATCCTGATACAGAGGTGGGATCCAGATGTAGTATTATATTATAACATCTGTGGAAAACACAAGTCAAATTGTAATAATATGATTTGCCTATTGTCAGTTCATCTAAATCCTTTCTCTTTTCTATATCCCAGGCCTCTGGCATCCAGTGCAATCATTTGTGACAGCAAACGGGTACACAATAGCCTTCCAGTGGCTTTTTGATGTTATATCCCCGTATGGAGGCTTTTTCCCGTCCTTCTGATTCGTTTTCCGTCTATTTATTTTTCATTAAATAGACATGACATTCTGCTTTTTAGCCACTAAATAACATCCATCCATCCGGCCATCCAGCCATTTAGTAATTGTATTAGTACCAGCTGTACTACTAATCAAAGTGGATTGCCTGCAATTAAATAAGCAAGAAAAGGTGGAAATAAAACAAAACCATTTTTCAGTATGTCAGTCTATTAGTACACTACTTGAACAAGTGGTATTAGTCCTGAAATGTAGTGACCTTTGTGGATCACCTTGACCCTTTTTGGCTACTGTAATTTGTCCACCACTTTATACCTTCAAAAGCAGCTATATATTTTGTGCTAATGATTAAATGTTAACCTGCTAATATGCTAAAATATACTGTGAAGCAATGTCCAACCTTCAGTGACTGTATACAGACCCCATGTGTCTCCTGGATCATTGAACTCCATCCGTCATGCTTCCTCCTCTCAGATCTCCCTGGTGTTCCTGATCAGTGGTCTGATCATCTTGGGATACTCGTCTTCCATCAGTGGCCAGTGCACCTACCAGGCGGTGGTGAAGGAGGTGTGCGGGCCGGCCATCGGTCAGCTGTGTGAGATCTGCTTTGTCTTCAACCTTTTCATGATTGCTGTGGCCTTTCTGGTCATAGTGAACGACCAGCTGGAGAAGTGTGAGTAGGAGAGTCAGATAAACGTGCATTTAACAAGACTCATACGTTTTAGTCGGATCTTTCTCAGCTTCATCCTTTAACCCATTAGTTCCAGGAATCCATGGACATAAAATGTGCCGTGACAATTGTTCAGCTGGATCTCTCTCCTCCTTAAACCTCACTTTGCATCACTTGGCGTTATTTTGCTGTGTGCCCAATTTAGCTTCCCTCTTCTTACATTAGAGCACATGACAAACCTGTGGTCTTGTTTGGCTTATTTCTCCTCTCCTGACAGGATGTAGCCCATGGCAGCAGATACAGTTGATCTTCAATCCTATGCTCCAGGACTGAGGATTTAATATGAACCTGATTTAAAACACATTGGTTTTTCTTTGCTTTGTCTTGTACTATTTGAACAGCATGCTTACATCTCCCATCTGTTTTCGTATGTGATGCAGTTTGTGTGCTGTTTGGGTGCTTGTGTTGCAGTGTGTGGCTCCCTGTATGAACTGGTGACTGGTTTACCGGAGTCAGAGATGCCGTACCATTTCTACACTGACCAGCACTTTGCCCTGGTGCTGCTCTGCGCTCTCCTCATCCTGCCGCTGTCCATCCCCAAAGAGATCAGCATTCAGAAATACATCAGGTCAGGTGTCCTGTGCTGCATGTGCATGTTTAAAACACAAATGTTTTACTGGCAACAAACATGTTTCTCAGAGGATGAACGCTTCCCATTTTGAAAAATCTATGGTCTTTCTTCAGGCGTCATTTATAGCCCGAAGTGTCAAATGTATACTTAAGACACTTCATGATAAGCACGTTATCACAAGAACAGGACAAACTTATAAACCTTGATACAGAAAAATAAGTAATAGGAGGTTTTTTATCACACTGTGACAACAATTTGTTGTGTTTTCTGAGGACAATAACCTTTGTTCATACATGTGCAGCATACAGTAAGTGCTTAAATCAAACATGCCTGTATATGGATGAATGATGGTACAAACTCCTGTGGTCAGTTTCCAGTAATCCACTCTGACTGTAGTGTCCTGGTGTTTCTCTTCTTTCTGTCTGAAGCGTGTGTTTTGTCTCTGACCTCTCACAGTGTTCTGGGAACTCTGGCTGCGACCTACCTAACTATAGCCATCATCATCAAGTACCACACCATGCCTTCTGTTCGAGTTCCCATCACCCCTGTCTACAGCGCTGGGTATGATTCACTTTCTTGCTCAGAGTCAGGTGAAAAGAATTGATACCATGTCTGTACATTATTTATGAAGCTACAGCCAGATATATGTGAATGTATTTTGAAGATGTCGACCCCCAGAAAGATTAGCTGCCACTGTGGCTGAAACTAATGAGGATCCTAATAAATGAACAATAAACAATAGTGGTGGTGGAAGAGAAAGAAAGGGTGATATTTCTGTGTCTCTTAATTTCCAGAGCAAAGCCACGTTATGAGGTTGCTTCCTGGAAATATGGCCAACATATTATAAATCTTCTCTGAACTGAGGCCACCAGGACTGACTAAAAAGATCAAACCGTCCTGCTCCCCGTTCTCTTTAAACCTCTTGTCATTCGTGTGCCTGTGATTGACAGTTGAACTCTATGACAAAGTGTGTCTAAATGCCACGGCATTATGAGCGGCGCCCTAACAATAGCTTCTCTCTCCTCTTTCTTGTGGCATTTGTGAACTTCAGAAAATGACTCTCTTGTGTGTCTCCTCCTGTCTGTGTGCAGGATCGGCTCCTGGGCCTCAATGTTCAGCGTCATCCCGACCATCTGCTTCGGTTTCCAAGTGAGTGGAACACTTTGAAAAGTAGGACCATTCGAGACATGGTTAACATGTGTTTGTAACATTATGCTGTCGTTAGGCTGGAGGCACAGCTGTTACACTGGTTTGTTCTTTGTATGTATGCATTTCCTGTGTCATAATTGAATGGAAAACTTATGTTAAATGTGAATGATCTGTCTTTTATTGTGACATAGATTAAACTAAAATGTTAAGACAGAAACAAAGTGTATAATAATAATAATGTGTCAGTCTAGTCCAGCAGAGAGCAGCAAAGACCTGCCAAAACTAAACACAAAGCTTTTTAAAATATTTTTACGAGGAAGAAGCATCATCTGTGCCAAAATAGAAACCAATCAACTGTCTGATCCCAGCTGATTTTGCTGCTTTCTGCTCGAATCTTCTCTGGTGGAACTCTCAGAAAGTGCAGATGGCAAAGCTAATTTGTGTTAGCTTGCTAGCGTTAACTTACCAGCAAAAACCTGCATTAATGGGTTAATTGATTAAGGATCAGCTATTGATGTGCTCAATCTAGACGACTAACTTTGAAAAAGAGATCGAAATGTTCATATAAATATTATAGCTGATAGATTTTGTTAGCTCTGGACGTAATCAGTGTGTTGTCTTCATGCCCGCTGCCTATAGCTTCGTATTCAGGAAAAGACATTAAAGCGTTATCAGTCTTCTCATCTCAGTGAGGAAGCTATTAAGCATTCCCCAAAATGTCAGATTATTCCCTGAGTTGAGACACTTGAAGTGGTCTCCAGTCATTGACTGCAGCTAAAAAGGTCATTGCAGTTTGGGGTCAAAGTTGAGCAAACTGAACTTTCATCTCACATCCGTTGTGATGATGTGTTTTTAACTATGGATCATTTTGATCTTACTGTGTACTGCGTCTCCAGGGGAACGATTTTCAGAGAGGAAATAGCCAGTACGAGAACTGTTCACTGTGACATTTAAAATTCCATGTTACTGAGAAGAAACCTCACATATTTCAAAACCTGGACTAATAAAACCAACTCTATCGAATCATATGTCATTAATTGTAACAGGAAATTCATTTTAATACTTTGTATGCATCTGCATACAGTATTTCTTTGTTGCTAATAATGGCTGGTATTGAAGTCAAACAGTGTTTTCTCGATAATCTTTAGGACCTGGATTTTTCTCAGGAGGTTGTAGTATAGTGTAAAGGTCAGCTGGCTGGTGCAGCCTGGGGCTGCTATGCTCCACAGGAGCTCAGCAGAGTGAGTTTTTCATATTTAATAGCAGGGTAGAGTGTGGGATAAAGATCATTCTGTCAATCTGAAGCAGGGTAGACTAATGTCTGACTTCCTAAGTTGCCAAGGTAACCCGTGAAGGATGCTGGCGGGATCAAATAAAAGGGGGAAAATGTGTAAGGATTGATGCATGTCCTTCCACACAAACACACACACACACAGTGAGACACGCTTCCTCAGGGTGAGTGATTGCAGTTGCAAAGGGTTGAAAAACGAGCTGATGCGATGCTGAGAGGAAACGATGGCAGCTGGGATCAAGTGGGGACAAGAGTCTGTATCCTGACAGCTGTGATGGTTGAACTCGTCCCGGTGCATTGCTCAGACCCCATGGCCTTCGCTTTAATTCCCTTTTTCATCTCAGTTCACCTCGCCAACACATATTTGGATCTTCACCTTGCACTGAAAGCTATGTGTCCCGGTTAGATGTCCTGCTGTATTGTCATTGGATTTCTGCCTGAATCTTGAATTTTTTTCTGAGACATCAGTTGAAATTACCTTTAATAAGAGAAGAACTAGTAAATTAACTCAGCTGATGCTGTCACTAAATACAAATCTTGACTTTCAGGATTGATGTCACACTTCTTGTTTTCCTTCTTTCTTGTTTGTGTGTTTGTGCTCCAGTGCCACGAGGCATCCATCGCCATCTACAGCAGCATGGAGAACCAGCGGCTCTCTCACTGGGCCTTCATCTCCGTGGTCTCCATGATCTTCTGTCTCATCATCTACTCCCTCACAGGTCTGACAAGATTCTACTTCTCTCTCTTCTGCGCCTCTTCCCTGTGCTTAATGCACATCTAAATATCACTTTACATAGAAAATGTCAAAATGTCCAAAGGAAAAGCGCAAGAAGGAATACCAATGTGTGTTTAGGTGGTTTTAATATAGTGGGGTGAAGATGCCTCGTTCAATGTAATTAAAACCGGTAGATATAGTTTTATATTGTTCATACATATTTATATTTTTAAATCTCACGTGAACAACACAGTCACAGCTGTCCTGAGCTGTACTTTGTGAACTCTTTCACAGTGGAGCCAGGAAATAACATTTCCTCCAAAAACTGAAAATGCCAAATTTAACATTTGGCTGCACTGTAGTTGTTGATGACTAAAGATAAAGAAACATCAACCCATCTTTTCTCTGTTGCAGGGGTTTATGGGTACCTGACATTTGGAAAGGATGTAAAGGCCGATATTTTGATGTCATACGCCAGCGATGACATTCTGATGGTCATTGCCAGGCTGCTGTTCGGAGTCTCCATCATCACAATCTATCCCATCATCCTGCTGCTGGGCAGGTCAGGCATTTCGATTACTTATAAGTCTGGAAAATCAATGGTACCTCAGCTCATCTGAAATGTTAATAAAACATTTTAATTAAGTTTCCCACATTAAAGAACCTATATACAATAACTCTTACCTGAAGCGAATACAGAATGTTTTAATATAAAAAGGCTCCAAACTCTCTGCTTGAGTAATGATGATTTACAAAAGACACTGGCTATATGAGGATGGTTGTCGCCTGTACTGATTGAACAAACACAACACACCCACCATATGCACATCAGATCGGTGATCCAGGACCCCCTGCTGAGTTGGAGGCGGAGGTGTTACGGCGTGGTGACGGTGGAGTTTGAAAGCCGCAGCCGCTACGTGCTGACAGTCCTCTGGGTGGCAGTGACGCTGTTCATTGCCGTCTTTGTGCCAGACATCAGTAAAGTCATCAGTGTCATTGGAGGGATCAGCGCCTTTTTCATCTTTATCTTCCCAGGTAATTCTCTGGTTATACATTCATATTCTGTTAAATGTGCTGCAAACTGTAAGCCCCCATGTTTGTGTTTGAACAGGACTCTGTCTGGTGTTTGCCATGCAGTCTCAGCCAGTGTCCTGGAAGACCAGGTAAAAGAAATGTTCATTTAAATGTTAATGTAAAGTAAATATATGTCTGGGTGATGATCCTACAAAGTACTGAAGAGGCAAAAAATGAATGTACTTAGTAAAATGAGTTGGACTACCTGAGTCTGTTTATCCTTAAACAAACCTTCAGCATTTCCACTTTTATTCTGACAGAAACTATTAACAGGTTCTTAACTCTCAGTAAAGGAGTTTTTTGTCTGATGATGGTCCTGCCACTTTGAACCTTTGCCTGTCCAGTGCTTTGCAACATTCGGAAAGATTTCATCCAGAGGATGCATTAGGGATTTTCCTTAACTCCTGGCTGTTAATGCAGTGTAGTGGAAGTTCTGTCAATCATCAGCCCACATATACATATTACACGTAAACATTTCTACAGACAGAATCTAAATCGAACTAGAATTAATGCATTGCACTTGTGTGCCTTGACTAACCAGTCACATTGTAGTTCACACACATCTGTCCAAGCAGGTGTTTGTGCAAGATGTATTGAAATTCCTTCCAGGTGTTTCTGAGATACAGGATTGATGAGAATGCGACATACATCAGATCACAGTGACCTTGACCTTTGACCACCAAAATAATTCAATCAGTTCATCTGTGACCCCATGTGACATTGTTTGCCAAATGTGAAGAACTTCCATCAAGGCGCTCCTTAGACATCACATTTACAACAACAATCAGATTAACATGAGGTGACTGTGACCCTGATCCTCACGTATCTAAACAGTTTATCATGAGTCCAAGTCGACAGTTGTACAAAATTTGAAGGAAATGCCTTCAAGCATTCTTTAGATATCGCTTTCACAAGAATTGGGGTGGCCGAAGGGACAGATGGAAATCCTGAAAAGATAATGTCTTTAGTCCTAGAAATGTGGCGGTATAAAAATTGGATGTACTGATCACCATGACCTTTACTGAGCGCATTCATGCCCCCCTGAGGTTGAACCCTTTAGGTTTAACCTAGTTTTGCTTTGGGCTATAGACGTTTTTTGGTTTGTTTTTTGTGTGGTGTACAGAGACCTTCATGGAGCTACATGAAAATTGAAGGTATTATACTTCTCTATGAAGGGTTGTGTCAGTGTTTGTACCAGATTCCATTGCCATCCAGTAGTTTTTTAGATATTTAAGGTCGAAACTCTAAAATTCTAATCTGCTGTACCACGAGGAAGAGATTCAGATGTATGTGTTGAAAAGTTGTATGGTAACGCTTTTTTGTTTTTGTTTTCTGCCTGTTCCTACCCAGAGTGCTCCTGACAGTTTGGGGATTGGTGACCCTGATCTGCGGAGCCTTCATCTTCGGCCAGAGCACCACCATTGCTTTCATGCAGCTCCTCAGAAAGAGCTGAGTCTCAGTCTCACTTCCCTCACACAGTGTGACTAGTTTTTCACAATAACTTTGGAGGTTCTGAAATAAAGGCTGGCTATGAACACTGTGAGCACAGTCTCTGTGGAGACCACCTCACCTATACCACTTCATTAAACCAGGGCTCCACCTCTTTGCCGATTTTAATGAGTCTCCTGATTGTTTTTTGTTCGTCTTATGTTGTCACACATATCAGTGCACATTCAAACATATGGTATTCTGGTGAAATGCTTTAACCTCTGTGTTTGGGGTGTTCTAAACATTAATGTCACTGATTTTATTCCCTTACTTCTTTTCTTCTAAAATAGACTATAGGACCAGTCTTTACAGGCTTCATGCAGAGCTGAGTTGTTGCTCAATCTATATGTTACTACTGGAAAATGTGATGTGGAGGCCATTCTGTATTTAAAGGACTAAGATTGAAGTAATAGATGCTGCATGAGTGCCACAAAGTTGGGAGACTTTATTTTATTCATGTATTTGAGAATGTGGCCTAATATGCACTGTATGGTCCCATGAAACATCAAAATAGATCAAAACACCATTTGAACTGTAATTTAACAGGAATGCTTACATTTTAATGCATATTTATAACTAAATGGCTACATTCTGATATTTGATGAGTTACAGTAGTAATAATGTGTCATGTTAACACTAGAAATTCATGCCAATGAAAAGATAAGTTTAAAATGAAATGTTAAATGTGTATCTAATGAGGTAGATAGTAACACCAAACTATGTGTCACGTCAATGGCTTGGTTCCGCAAATGAATTGACACATGAAACATTTGTATTTTTTTCTTTTTGTATTTTTCATTCATCCAGAGTGGCGTGGATAAAGAGAAATTGAAGAAGTAAACTGTATTCTGACCCGCCTCATGTGTTCTCTGACATCTGTGTGTGTGTGTAGGTGAATGCAAATTCAAAGACAAGATGGGAATGGAAAGACATTGTTTGTCTTATCTCATGTTAATTCTCATCAAAACATCGAGTAAACATCTGCGGATTGAGTGTTTGATTATTATGCAGGCTGATTAGACTTTATTCAGCACAAAACCTCACGATACTGTAGGATGAATAAAAGTTCAAAGTAATCTCAGATGTGCAGCAACCGTTTCAGCTTGACTCCTCTGCCATTATGACTCACCAGCATCATTTAAAATCAAAGCCACAACGCACAATTTTCAGTTTCATAGTTTTATTGAATTGCATCACTCTACATCATATCGAATTTCAACAAGATATTCTTTAAAGACCAAATATAATACTTGCATCCCTGCAATAAGTCTCTACACTTAAGAAGAGAAAGCTATTTTACTGAAACATACATTAAGAATTAATATTTCATTTAACATTGCCATAAAAGTGAATGTTCATGTATGCCACTTCTCTAGTCATATATTTTATTTAATAGATTTTTACTCTCTGTTTGCTTCAGAGGAATACTAGAAAAAGAAAGAAGGTAAGAAATGCACAAAACCCATTGAAGAGTAGCATGGCCTAATACTACAGCAAAGAAGTTACTGGACATTCAGTTGACATGCACTCAGTTGAGGGATAGAAAAGGACACAGCCATATAAGGGAAGAGTTATAACCATGATGTGGGCAAATTTGGCAAATTCCTGATTGGCTTGGTATCATGTGATCACGCTTTTTGAGGTAACTCTAGTGACGCCCTTCCTGTAGCTGATCTACAGGAGGCCTCGTCGTCACATCCTCCACAATGTGCCCTCTGCTGTTAATATTGTTCTCATTGCCATGTTGCTAAATCAATCAAGGCCTGTCTCACTACATGTCGATGGCATAACTCTTTCGTTGTATGACGAAGCACAGGTTGCACTGCGGAGTAGGAGGGTAGAAAAAGAACAGGTTGCACAGTCTGAGGGACATTCAGGAATGTATCAACAGGAAACAGTATTGGCATTTCTGACAGTTCACTCACTATCTACCTCATATACAAAACCCAACCAAGCTGGGCACAATGTACAGAAAAGAAACCCTCGATTAGAACGTGGGCTGCATTCAGCTGGGCTCTTGAGTACTGTAAAACTATGGCTATCAGTATAGGAAAGTCACTGACATGTAAACATCAATCCATGCAATATGGCTTTATACGCCTATTCAGAATACAGCAGCTCCTTCCTGAACACAGTAGTAGTTATATGTAAAAGGTTAAAGGTGCACTGTGAAATTTCCTTTTGTAAACAAACCAACATCATGTTTACACCCAGTGTTTTTTTTTTTTTTTTTGTCACAGTTCCTGCTGTATAAATGTTAGCAAAGCAGCATTGCTTAATCCTGCTTACAGGTTTACATCCATGTTTTCTTGCAGACTTCATCCTTATTCTGTTTTATGGTGCATTGCTACATTTCTTGATGCTTTACCACTGAACTGTTGATTCAGAAAAATACTGTATTATACACTGTCCACAACACACAGGGGCCCAATCATAAAAACATTGCGCCACAGCACTGCTAGTGGTCAAAAACTCCACAGAGTGCCTTTAAGACAATCATTCAAAGATTAGTAGAGAGGTTTTACAGATAAAGCAGCGACGCCTTTGCATGCCTGTTCTACAAGCCTACCGTAATACGAACTTCCTTTACATTATATGTAATAATTATAGTCGACATTTCCAAAGTCCACACAGTCTTGCCCTGCTTAATGCAGCCCAGCATTCTAAAAGAAGGTAACGGCGCTAGATCGACTTAAGTATCGGTGTAACTGGATTCCCACTCACTGTTACCACAGTACTGGCAGATGACAGACTGGCTGTCATTCACAGATGAAAAGCGAGGAAATATATCCAACAGTGAGGTGGATGGTAAGATGGCACCTTTAAAGTATAGCTCTATAAAGAAGAGTGATTTATTAACAACCTTTAACCAGATAAACAGGATTACTATACACCTCTAAATACGCTCATCCTACTCAGTAACTTCTAATATATTGTATCTTCAAGTCATAATATTCCCTCATTTTTACATTGTGCTTTCTGAGTGAGAGTGTGATTGTTCATCCCAAGGTGAATGGGATGAATGGGGTGAGATTTGGACCAAACATCTATAAACATCGGAACCGATGCAGAGGTGGGTCTGACCAATCAGCAGACACATGATCACAGTACAATTACTGTTGAACGTTGCCAGAATAAAAACATCTGCACAAATGGAGACAAAGACCGTCCTCGGTCTTCTGCTGAAAAGCGGACACCCTTAATTAAACAGTATTGTTGCTGGTCATATCAGAATAATATGCTCATCAGGGTGTTGTAAAGATGGTTTGGCCTCATTTTTGAAAGGTCAGGTGTGGCTGATCAGACCCATCCTGCAATACATTCTGATAACCTAGTTAGTCCAGGTGCGATGCAGACTAAGGAGGATTTTCTACAATTTAGTTTTTTTCCTCCTTTTGTCCTGTTAAGTTATAGGTTGTGAGACTCTTGCTTTATATTAGTCATCTAGTGGCAATATACATTTTAGAAATACTTCTGCTGAGGTGATTGATCTATTGATCTATTAAGTACAGTATGCAAAGTGGTGGGAAGTCCCATTTTGAATGTATCTGGTGGACAGAAAACTAATGCAATCAGTGAAACTGTCTTTGTGTCAATAATAAGCACTGGCGTTGTATAATGTGATGCCAAGAGGTCCACACTGAAAGACCACTAGTGGGCTTTTCCCTGGTTAGTGGGTACATTACATCAAAAAAAGGAAAGTCATCGTTTGAGAACCTCCTCTAGAATGTGGTGATGTTTAAGGCTTTATATTCAATGTCATCTGCTATCTGTTGTTATCGGTCTGATACGTATTCCGGTTCAAACAAACAGCTGAGAGAAGCTGCAGTGCCTATGAAGCTACTGTCACTTCCACTGAGGAGAAATTTGCACCATAGCACTAAAAGATGTCAATAAATACAAATATAATCATAATAGAACAACATTTTTCGATATGTACAAACTCAGCTAGAATTACACAGCTAATAGCTACCCATTGCCAATTCAGACAAGGAATACAACAGAAGGCAAAACGTAAACGAACTGTAGCTGCATGGAGAACAGTGAGGTGCTGACTTTTCCCACTACTGAGTCTCTTCTGTAGCAGCAGACGATACGATGTTAATGTTTAGCGATTCAACTCTGAACCCATAGAGCTAAAGAAAATGAACTTAAGTATGAAGTCGTTTTAAGTGAGAAACATAACTGTGATGTTTCTCAAAATCACCTGGCTTCCCAGAGATCTGAGTTTGTTGCTCGTTACAAATCTGTGGTGTTTAACTAATAAAGTAAATAAATAAATAAATACATAAATAAATAAAGCTCATAGCCTTAGAGACATTACTCCCACAGCAGCCATTGTTAAATTCTTCATGTAGAAAGCAGGTAATCACACAGCAAAATAAGAAAGAAATAATGGTTTACTCTACTCTATGTCTTGATTAATTTAAAAAAAATGTTCACATCAGTTTTGTCCCCTGACATTAGACTTTAAAAAGTAGATTTAATCTGGGTCGCTAGCAGCATAATGTTAGCAAGCTAATGTGTGAAAGTCAACCCGTTAGCTACTTGTTAGTGTCCTGGAAAAGCAATAAAGTCTTTGAGATGATTAAATGATATCTTTTATTTAAAAATGTCATTAAATTAATTTAAAGGATGTCAGATATGTTGCATTTCCTTGGTTTTATCGAGTTCTTGTTATAAACCATGTTCGTTTTAGCCAGGATAACACGGTATTTAACCTGCTAAAGCTACAGCAGCTGCAGCTATAGGAACCTTACAGCTTCTTGCTATCTCTAGTTCTTATTCTTATCAGGGTAGGAAATCTAAAATCACTGCTTGCAAGGCAATCAAGGTTTTCACCATATTATATATATTTATTGATATTGTTTTATATTTATATAAACTCTGGTCAATTAATTAGGGACTTAACAGTCTCTGGCAGCTAGCTAGTGAGCTAGCTAACCTTCCAACTAAATTCAAGCATTCGGTTTACCTGAGAGTGCAAGCTAATCTGAAACCTGTGTCTGTCAGAATGGCTGATTTGAGAATAATGTCTGAAGCGTTTGGTCAGTTCCAAAAGAAAAACCATAGTGGTTATGATGCTAATGTGGCATTAGCAGCTACCATGAAATGAAAACACATTCCCACTACCCCAGCACTGTAACTGCTACATGAAAAACTCCACCCTGGGGTCCTTGCTACATGACTCCTGTGACCTTACAGTGGCTCAAGGCTACTTCAACATAAACATGAAATAATCCAAAATCTCGAGCCAGCAAACTACCACGGTGAGACGCGAATGCCTTTTAGTAATCTCACATTGTAAAATGCACTGTTTTTTTCCACTGCGGTTGACGCCATTCATTTGCACTGTGTAAACATGTACTTACAAAAAGAGTCGAGGAAAGTGAGGGATGAAGGAGGAGAGGATGGGAGGGGATGGGTAACAGCAGGTGAAACGCAAGGGGGGGACCAGGAAGAGGAAGAGGAAGAGAAAGAGGGAGAGGGGGGTGTCCAGGAGTCTTGATGTGCAGTTGAAGATCTTCATGCTCAGTCCCTGTTCACGCTGCACCAGGCGGCTGCAAGAGACAAAGGAGACAGAGAGAGAGGTGAAAACGCGAGGACGGAGAGACGTGAGAGGGAATGACAGGAAACAGATTGAATGGAGATGAGGAGAAATTTGGCACAGAAACAAAGAGAACAGAGTGTGAGGGTGGAGAAAAGGGGATCGCACAGGGCAGGTTTGTGGAGAGATGGAGGACAAAATGAGAGCTGAGGGAAAAGAAAGGTACCAATGGCAGACCGCCAGGCGTCACACTGACAGTCTTCGCCTCCGAGCGCGGACATATGCCAGCGTCAGTTGTTTTAAATGGTGCCATTTTCAGCGGCAGGCTGCTTCAGTTGTTTCAGAGTGCCCCTGAGCTTCGAGTTATTACACAACCACCCTGCGCAGCCCTAATGACTAAACAATAATCAAGTTCCTGAGGATTAGTTCAACTCTGTAATTGCAGCCTTTTGCATCATTTCCTTATTTTCTGTTAATTACAAATGGATTCTCTTCCGTTTCGTTCTATTGTTTTCCACTCACTGGCTTTAAAGCTGAATTTTTTTTATCAGTCATCACTGCCAATTTTGATAACCGGTTAATAATTTACGTCTTTCATCAAGGAAAAAATGCCAAACACTTATCTAGCTTCTCCTACTGTATGTGAGGATTAGCTTTTTCCCCTTAGTTTTTTTTATCTTGATCTTTTAAATATAATTGGGTTTGGACTATTGCAATAGAGCCAGATTAAAATTTTAATAAACAAGCAATGCGCAGTGCATGCACACACTTTTGTTTAGCGTTTAATTATCTTGTGTTCACGTCATCCACATATTTTTCCATGATTCCCATTTGACTCACAATTGTCCTAATAATGTTTTGAAGCAGTGGTTAAAGCTAAGTGTAGCCAAAATCACTAGTTTTTGGTCCTAATGTGTCATGCCTGGTATTTCCGACTGAAAACAATAAACTGACATGAAAAGACATGTCGTTTTCTCTATCACCTCACTGAATCATCCATAGGTGATTGTTCTGATGCTCTCATTAACCACGTATGTGCCACTGTGCTCTGTAGAGCTGGTGTGCTGTGTTCAGGCAGTGTAACTCATCTGTATTGTGAGGTGTTCAGGGACAATAGAGAGTATAGGTCATGTGTGTGTTTGACTTCTAGTGCAAATTGTGGCTCGGTTTAGAATTAGACTTCACAAAGTTTTTTCACTGGTACGTTATACAAATAACGAAATCACTGCTCCGCACCTTTAATGATCACTAACAAGAAGTCTGTTGTATGTTATTGTGTTTTTTCACTGACCTGGCACGGCTACAGAGGACACGGCCTCTGGCTGGCACAATGTATCCACCTTCACATGCTGAAAGGCTTTGTTGGGGGGCGACTGGAGGTGCCTGAAATCATAGAAGAGGGTGAGAGCATGCGCGCACACACACAAACACACACACACAGACACATCAAGTATTTACAGTATGTGCTCACACACCTGCAGCCACTCAGTTTCCCACACAAGCACACACAGCCTCAAACTGCTTAGCACGGCCGTTAGCCTTTACTGTAAGAGGGGAAATATTAATGGCCGTGAGATGCTGTGAGCAGTGGAGCAGAAAGTGAGATCAGCAGGCAGCTACATCAGCAGCCTCTCTTCATGCCCAGCACCATCACTAAATCATAACGATCTGACGCAACACAAGGCCTTCAAGAACTCCGGAGCAAGCAAATGGCTGAAGAATGCTAATTAAATGTGGAAGGGGGATTTTTTTTTTTTCCAATAGGTTCATGACAGTAATGGAAGAAAAGTGAGCGTTGTCTCTGTTTGGCAATCAGCAATCAATGAAACAATGAACGGCCTGCTCAGTTCCAACAAACTTTCAGAGAAGAGCGGTGCTGACTCAGAGGCGTTTTCTGAAACAAAATGAGCGTCCACACTCAGTAATGACTATTAATACTTTTAAGGTGGTTCAGCATTGCAAATGAAATGTTTCGCAGCAGTGCTCCTTCCTCGGCATTTACTGACACTTCAGTCCGCCTGTTGCTTTGGCACATTTTCAGTATCACAGCAGGACAGCTACTTTAAATGCATTAACACTATTTTTTAAAAAGCTTGTTTTCAAAAGCCAGAGAAAATCAGAAAGCTCTTAATACTGTTATGACTGGCAGATATTAGCGGGGAAGAGATTAGGTTGAAGACTTTAAGCCGAATGCTATTGAAAACTCACCTCTTCCACTCCTCTTCTCCGTCCCAGAACTCATAGACAACGAAGGATAAACCGTCCGGCAGACGCACCGCAGTCACACTGGAGCAGAGACAGAGGAGAATGGGAATAAGTGGATAAAGTAGGAGAAGGTGAGGTGGTGCAGAAAGTGAAGGTAGGAAAAGACAGAAAATGGAGGGTGGGTGGCAGGAGGGAGGAGGTCCGAAGAAGAGATTCATGTGTAGAGTAGGTAGAGGAGGGAAGAAAGGGATTAGTAATAGTAGAAAAGAAAAGAAGATGAATGATGGAAAGGTTGTGAGGTATGAGCAAAAGGGAAGGAAACATCAGCTGCAGAAAGTGCACATTAGAGGCACATTGTTCAAATGAGAAAGACCTGCACACAAGATAAAGAGTTGATGATGAAACGCTTCTCTGTGTCGGCACAATACTGATGTCACAGCACTTAACGCCAAGATGAGGAAACATCCCATCCATAAAAATGAAACTCGCAGCAATAAACCCAAACAATGTGCCAACAGGTCAGCGAGGATGGGACGGTGTTGGATGTTATTGGCCAGTTCTATGAAGCATTTTATAGGCCACAATTTCCTGTAACTAGCTCCGTATCACATTCAGCCTGAATGTGCTGTGCTGCAAACAATCCACGAGGGATTTTATGTTGGCGTGTGTTAATAGCAGCACTCGTGTTTTCAAGGCACGTGCTGCATTTAAGGGCTGCAGTGCAAAACTGGAACTGATACTGTACCGTGATGATATACATGTATCACGTCATTAGGAATGTTTTGTTACCTTTATAAAGTCTTATATGTCACAGAGAGCAAAATGAAGAGCAGCATGAGTGCATTTTCATCACACTCGAGTCAATTATTGTCACTTGGCACTTGTTTGATCATTTTCCAGCTCTGGACCGATGGAGTTGAGTGACTGAAGTTGTGTTTATGCAGATCAGATGGTGCAGCGTAATTTCAGTACTTGTTTCAGCATGAAATTACACTTGCATTTACGTCTTCTCCGGGCACTTTTTTCTTATCACAACACAATCTTCATTCCAATTTTCAGACATTTCTATTTTCAAAGATTTCAATTTTCATGGTGAAAGCACAAAAAAATTATCTTTCCTGATTTTTTTGTCTCTTTCACTGAGCTACATTTTTCATGTGGACTAGGTTTAAACACTACATGACCTGAGTTTTTCCTCACAGCAGACTGGTAAACTACTCTACAAAGAGTCTGTAGAGTGGACAGTTCTATCAAAGTCATATTTTGTCAAGAGTCCAGAGTATTTTTTTTTTCAACTTTATGCAGTAAAGACTGTTGTGTATCTATCTATTATAGCATGAAGAAAAAAGGCACTTTTTGAAGAGTTGAACATTAATAGTTGTGCCTCAGATCTTCAGTATGGACTCTCCTAAGAGTACATTAAATTATCTGCTGCTTTTAGAAGAGATGAGCAGAGCTGACGTGACCGGCCATTATCGAAGACCACTCCATTTCCATCTCCGTCTGCTAATACTGTTCTTCCAGGTAATATGTTTTC
Organism: Anabas testudineus; assembly: GCF_900324465.2. Taxonomy (NCBI): domain Eukaryota; kingdom Metazoa; phylum Chordata; class Actinopteri; order Anabantiformes; family Anabantidae; genus Anabas; species Anabas testudineus. The sequence continues at coordinate 4,591,184 of NC_046615.1, forward strand.
ATTCTGCTTTTTCCTCTTCTCCAGTTGGCACAGCTCTGTGGCAAGATTGCTCTTTAGCTTGCAATCGGTTTTTATTTATTTATTTTTTATGAGAAGGACAGTACTATGGACATGACAGTAAAGCTAAAGTATGGAAACATGCCAATATGAACTGTTTATAAGGCAATTTCTTCAATATTTATAATAAAGGCAAACATGTTGAAATTATATGTTATAAGAGCTTTTGTATTTCAGATTGTTTATAAGATTATTATACTTTTATTTCTTTTATTTCTTTTCTTATTTTAAACACTTTGGGGAATGGGGCATAATTAATGACACCTTAAATTCACTATTTATGCAAATGTTTGAGGTAGGCCTACTCAACAGCTCAGATGACTGTGATCAGTCTGATCTGATAATTGCATTTTATCACTTGGTCTGAGCAGTGTATCATCGGTCTGTATCTCTGTAGTAGTTCTTGCCAGGACCTGTAGAGGGCACTGGGAGGACAGGCTGCTGCTACCTACCAAACAGCTCCACTGGGCTTTGCAGGCAATAACTTGAGTTGTGTGAGCTCTGCTGGAGGATATAATAAAGCACTGTAATCACACATTCACCCTAAAAGATAATGAGGAGGAAAGGCAGAGACTAAATAAACTTTATACATCACACTTTAAATGAACACAACATTAAATGAAACGGTGATAAGAGACAAAAAGAAAAGCCACACGCTGGCACAACAGCGAGCGAAAGAAGGAGACAGCACACAGGAATAAAGTCCTTTCTGAGATAATGAGAAGCTCTCGCTATCTATCAACAAACCCTCTTCTATCTCATGCGTTATTTACCTCAGCTACCTGTAAGTATTGTGTTTCCAACACACGAAACACAAGAAAGAGGGTAACAAAAGTACCAACGAGCTTGTGAAAAATCCACTGCTAAAATAAATAAATAAAAAAACAAACAAACAAACAGCAGCATCTAAATGACTCTAGTGTTGCACCTGAGGGCCTCTTCTACCTGGGTGTGCTTTTTATTGACCAGAACTAAGCATTTCATACTTTTTTGTCCTCCAGGTCTGAGTGTGAAGTAGCTTTGAACGTGTGTGAATCAGTAAAGTGAAGACTTTTCATGTGCTTGCGTCCCACAGACCTTGAAAATCATTGTCAAGCTAGGCTGTTGCCAATAATGAAATGTAGTAAGCATCTAGATTCATCAGCATGGCCACATTCTTCACTTGCTGAACAAACCTGGTCAAAAAAAAAAGCGTTAAATAAAAGCTACATACATTTTTAAATGTATATTGTGTTTGTGGTTTTCAAACTTAGTGCTGATTGAATTGACCTGTTACTGTGCACTGACACAGTGCAGATACATAGAATGTGTTAATGTGTGATGCAGGAACGTCTTTTATAAAGGAGGTAAACGTGGTTGAAAAACAAAACTGTGACCAGTATCAGTAATTCAAGGAGTCAGCTGCTGGATGTTCACACAGGCTGTATGTGTACCACATGCTGTCGAAGGTCAGGACGTCCAGTGTCAAGTTTCTTAGCATAGCCTTTCTCCTGACAGAGGCGTGAGGAGCTACAGGGCTTTGACTGAGTGGAGCCTGAGACATCAGAGCAATTCAGCACATAAAGATGAAAAGCAGCTTGGTTGGGCTGTAAAACCTTTGCCCTGTTTCACTATCCAACATCTTCTGGCTACATGATTTAGGACATTATCTGCTCTCAAACGGCCTCTCACCACAGGCACAGTTATAACATATACCTTCACTGCTCTACTGGGAGGCTGCTCTACAGGTCTTGATTTTGGAGTTAGGTAGAAATATAAAGACTATAAATCCTTTGCTGCTTTTCCAAATCTTTGTTCAAGTGTACTTTTTTATTCTAGATGTACTTTGTACTATGAAAACATCATAATGCATTCTAGTGATATTAAGCAACACGTACAGCCGTAAGCATTGGTGGATAGGTTTTTCTCAGCTTTTCCCATCTGCACACTTTTCAAATCTTTTTCTATTTCTACTATTTTCTATGAAATTCTCCTACATGCCTCCAGCCCAGATACTGTGAGATCCTAAAGTGACAGGCGGTCACCAGCTACTGTATACAGTCTTTACAGTGCCACTATCTCAGCTCTCGGTAGCTTCCTTTCTTTGTGCCTTCCTCTCACCAAGACTCTTTCTGTGTGGCTTGTTTCACACAGATTTACTACCGTGTCATAGCTTTTCTTTTTATGACTGTGATATCCACTGTCTTGGGTTTCTTCTTGTCTGTCACCTCAGATGTGCAGGTGGATTTAGCTTTTTATCTTACCTTGATTGAAGACTTACTCTACTCTTACTAATCTCTTGACGTTTGTTTTTCAAGACTACTGCATATGTTTCTACCTGTCTTGCAAACCATATATCTCAAGTACCGCCTGCAGTAACTAGTGGGAGAAACAAATGCAAAAGTGCATTAGAGCCAGAACCTTACAATCTTGCCAAAGGCATATGGTAAATATGAGACTGGACTATGCATAGTGCATACTGAGGAACTTTCTCTGGGTATTAGACTCTTCAGAGCACCCTAAGGCTCTGAGTGTGAAGCACAGCATGTGTAAATCATCCTTTATTACAGGCATATTAGTGTCTCACTGGTCAAAACCACTTCCAGTCACTTTTACATTTTTTTGGAAAGATAATGATTAAATACCTGCATGTGTCTGTACGTACCATCCAGGACCAAAGGAGGGACTATTTAAGACAGCACTTAACGATGAAACACATCAAATATTTCAAATGATTAATATTACGGCAGTGCTGTGTGCCGCAGCAGCAGAGCAGTCATGAAACTTACTGAAAGCAGTCTCTCTGAGCTGAGACATTCTTCAGGTACTGCTTCAGAGCCTCGCAAAACTCGCCGAGCTTCTTCTGGGAAACTACCATCTCCTGACGAATCAGCAACAAAGACTGTGGAGAAGGAAAGGTTTGATAGTTTATTATGAATGGAGTTGATAAAAATGTCATTAAGCCAGCAGTACTGTAGGTTTCTCCTCATACAGTACCTATTACTTGTATTTTATTAACCAACCTGTTCTCATCCCACAGCGTCACATAGTGACGCTTCTCACTTGGCATCTCTATACCAGCGCTCAAGTTAACATTTAGCATTTCTAATTCAAAAATAAAGGATGGAAACACAACAGCTGAGGGTTAGGTGCTGGGTTAGGGTTAGGCACAAAAACTCTAGTTAGGTTAAACAAAAAGATAAAATAGGAACTACTTGAACTTTTTTACAAATTTTACTCTTTAAATCACTGCTATCTTCTAAGTTGTGTATCAGATTCAGACATAAACACCTGGAAATAAAAGGTGAAGTGTAGATCTTTTGTCTCATGTTCATCTCTTTATGTCATTAGAAACTAACTAACTAACTAACTAACTAACTGACAAACATCTGTAAATTTATGTGATTTAGCAATATACTGTATGTCACAGTAGAAAGGAGCTTAGCTGCATGCATGTTTATCTAGCACATCCAAATGCCAGGAAATGTGTAATTCACTACAAGTCATCTGTGGCTTAAGTGTTATATCTCCACTAGAGCTACAAACAATCTCTCTGATGTTGCATTGCAGAGAGAGGGCATGCTTCTTAGGGTCCCAGCAGTCTAAGACATATAGGCTGTGACCTGTGTGTGTTTGTGTGAAACTGTGTTTCTCCTGGAGGATTTTTTGAAATTAAATTATTTGTGCTTATCTCATTTACGACAAGAAGAACCAAAGCATCGCCTGTGCAGTGGTTTCGATTAGAGATTAGCAGCTATCAGCAGCTTTTTATGTGCCATCGTTACTGCAGCCCAATACAGTACGATTAAATATTCATCCACTATGACCTAGATAACACCAGCACTGTCTCACTGAGACTTCACAACACACAAGCACACATGCAAAAATGTGCACACGTACACACACCGATGACCACTTCCACACTGTTATGGTCACGTACTCTCTCACGCAATAATTTCACAGTAACAGTAAGAGCACACTATTAGAGTTGTTTTCTTTCTTTTTTTAAAGAAATCAATCTTCAGGCAATTTTATTCTCTTAGCTGTGAATTTATAATGCCCGTTGCTCTCCTGCAGTGGATTTGTCTTTGTTATAACTCCCCTTCCTGTTAAACCAACCATTTCTTATTCTGCCTTGTCTTCCTAAGTGAGATGCAACATCTATCGTCTATGTTGCCACTTTATACTTTAAAGGTTCATCTTCGTTTTAGATACAGATTTAACATGAAAAAGGTTCAACATGAAATTTCTATCATGCTGACCTCTGTCTCCTCATCAATGTATGATGCTTATACAATAGGTTGTATCAGATCTTTGGCAATTTGTACTTTTGAAATTTATCAAGAAGAGTGACATTATTAAACAATGGCAGTTATGTAGCTGAATGGTTGCAGTGTGTTTGTTTCATCTGGCATTAACGTATTCTCCTCTCCTGCCTCAGCCCTGTGCTATTTTTCTGTTGTCTTCATTTTTACCTCATCTAACCCTTTGTACCAAACACTAACCGTCTTCCACCTCCTCTGTCCTTTTTCCCACCCCCCTCCTCCTCCTCCTGCCCTCATTCTGTGTTTATTCTGAAACACAGACTAAATCCTATCTATCTGTTTGGAAATCTCTGTTGCTCTCTGTGTTTCAAGCTATTTTGGAAGCTGAACCCTGAAGGTAACCCCCGGTGGCTGCTGTTCCTTATCATTGTCTCAGGTTCTGTGGTTCTCTTATTAATCCTCCACTCTTTTGCTCCACAATGAGAAAGTCCCGCTTATATTTAAGATACACACAGCGAATGTGTCCAGTGTCGTTGCTATTATCAGCACTGTTAGATATCAGATATAGTGCTGCTGAGCAGATGGCAATACAATGGTTTACTGTAAACCACCCAAATAAGAAAACTCTATATGACCAGATATTAGTTATAGCTTATGTAGCTTGTACATGCATTCAGTGCTTCTGCATCCATTTGTGTATTGGTGCACCTCTGTTGCTATGATTGTCTCTTTTATTGGTATATAATGACGATGTTTATCTCTTGGAATCACTATTTATCTGCTGCCATTAACTTAAACTAATGTCATGAGGCAACATTACTGCATCGTTAAAGTTCACAAAGAAACACCAGGTTCTTTGTGGGTAAAGCTACACGACGTGTTGCACGTATGCCATTTATGAGGCAATGATTGCATGGGCGTGCAAAGCACCAATAACAGAGATGGAACCTGGCAGAATACTGCAGAGTCTACCTTTACACATGAGCACATGCACACAAGTACTATAACACATCCCAACAACTCAGTTAGGGACACTGCATTGCCCAGCAGCCTCTGTTAATGTAATCACCTCCACTCCATTAACTGTCCTGCCTCCCAGCACAAATCACCACGATTAAATCTGAGCCACTCTGACTCTGTGGCCCTGAAGAGGTGAGCAGGAAAACACTCCACCTCTGTTTTCACTGCCCTGCCAACCTCTGCCTTAATGGTCACCATACAATCTACATCCATGAGGGTAAAGGCTTTTTTTACAGTCCTGCTCATACTGAACTTCAGAACCACCCAGTAGCAGTGCAGCCAAACCACACAGTACAAATCAACACCTTTATGTTGATGGCCTGAGAATGATTTCCCTTGTTGCCTCTCCAAATTCAATATATTGAAATTGCTAATATGACAGTTGCTTATTGGTGCCAGTAGTTAGATTTTGCCCTGTTAGCTGTTTACCCCTGATTACAGGCTTTATGCTTAGTTAAGCCCCGATCTACCAATTACATTTATCTATGCTATGCTAACATCTTCTGCTAAACTAACCAGTTTTCTGGTTAACATATATTCACTTAAGAAGAAAATCAATCATTGCATATAACTTTAATCTAGAAATCAAAAATCACATGTTCTCTGTAGATTTGTAGGAGGAGAATGTTTTCAAAAATGGAATAAGTTTAATTTGGTTAGTTTTGTGTAATGATGTTTCACATTACAGGCACAGTTATTGTGGACCAGGGTTTTAGAAAGGTTATTAGCCTGTGTTGGACCAGCATCACCCTGTGCCAAGCCTCAAAGATATTTTTGTTAGTCACTAAAAATGACTCAGTCAATGAGTCAGTCTAAATGAAATAAATTAACTGTGAGACATAATATAACAAGAAATATACACAATATATTAGCTTTATAGATCTGATGGTGACATGGTGCTAAGGTGTTAGAATAAAGCAACAACCCACATCAGGTATCTTGCAGAAGCATTGATGTATCTGATTAGATCCTCTTCAGTAAATGCTGTTGTCTTACTGAAGTTTAGGGACACATTAGTCAATGGCTGACATGAATTTTCATCATTCATTATGAGATTGCTGCACGGTGTTTACTAATCGCGTATTTCTTGAAGTTGCATTTTTCATGTTTGTTTGTGAGCATAAACTTTATAAATCTATCATTTTAACAGAAGGACTTAGAGGAAATTTGTACTTTTCAAATGCAAGAAGAGGTGATGGCTGGAGGCTGCCTGGTATGTTTCCTCGTATGTTTCAAACTCTACGTCTTCTGAACACAAACTGGAAGGGCAGGTCGAGTGGTCGAGTGAACAACTCAAGATGTTGAAAAGCTGAAATATAAGGTTTGCTTTTCATTTTGTATAAACCCCTGTCAGAGGTCTGGAGCTCCCTACTTTCAGTAGTTGTCCATATACGGTAAATGATATCCTGGATTTCCTCTTCCTCTGTAATCTTCAGTGTGCATGTGTTGTGTCAGCAAAATCATTTCTAATGATCCCTCTGTAAAGCCTGAAAATTACTGCTCGAAGTGTGTGTGTGTGTGTGTGTGTGTGTGTGTGTGTGTGTGTGTGTGTGTGTGTGTGTGTGTGTGCTTACAGGACACTACATCTGTGATTCTGTTTGATTGGACAATTAGCTGACTATCAACATGTTGTAAAGATATGTGGAGCTTAATTTATAAGCCTATATCGTATTTTATTATGTATTATTTATTTATGTCTTCTCCTGCTCTTCATCAGCATTCTCCAATTTGCTTTTACTGCCAACTAAAGCTTTACAAAAAATTCCATTGCACAATAAACTGTACTCCAGCATGTTCTAGGCCAGACGTGTCTCAAGCTAAAAAAGCTAAACACGACGGTTTTCATTTACACACTGTGCTGGCACATGTCTTGTGGCCCATCGAGTGCCGTTTAAAACAGCTTTTATAAACACTGGTGAAATTAAACTAGATCAAAACCGATATAAAACACAGCATGGCACAGAAAGAGTGATAAATTATGACCTCTTGAGTATGTGGCAATGATCCTGTAGTGACTGATTATGCTTGGTCAGCTATAAATATATCTTGGCAGCTCGCTCAAATAAAGTCTATGTGTGGGAAACACTGAAGCGAGCGAGCTAAAAGTAAAATGTAAAATATTTAAAAAATGTGCCATTCTCTCCGTATGCAAACATGCCCAGTGAAGCTTTACACTAACAACAGTGAAATATGCTGAAATTATTATCACCATCTATCAAGGACAGTATGCTGTACTAGACGTGTTAAGCATGTATCTGTCGTGTTTGGTGTGCTGTATTAGGATGTGTTATCCCACTGGGTGTGAAACTATGGGAATAGCAGAAGGATGTATATGTGTTATGGAGGAATAGTGGGGTTGGGGGACAGCCTAGTGTTACCATGGAAACAGGGAAATACCAGTTACCCGCATCTCACACCTTTATTCATTCTCAACTCTTCATCACCCCACCAGCTGCCTCATTCTGTCTTTTCCTCAAGCCTTTCTTCCCCACTTCTCTTTACTGCCCTAGTTTTTGACATATAAAGCCTCTGCACCATTTAGCTTCACAATTCTTTTACTTACAAGCACCCCCCCCCCCCCCCCCCAACACACACACACACACAATCTCAATCTCACAGAATCCTTTTATTATCTCTCTTTCATTTTCTCACCTTTACTTTATTATCCCTGTCTCTCCTCCCTGTCCTCACCCCTCCTCCCTCAGTTCCTCTCTCCTCGTCTCTCTTTCTCCTTCCTGCTCTGTGCTCAAAGAGTTCCTTTGCGTAAAAAAAAAAAAAGCAAAAAAGCAAGAATCCCTTCATTAATTCAGGGGCAACCAGCACATCTCTCCTTGGGCTACTGTAGTAAATGGATGACTACAGTATGGCGTACAGTGTCCTGAGCTGCTGAGTGCAGCAGCAGGAAAAGAAAAATAGATATCTCACAACAAACAGCAGTTTACTTTAAAAAGTGTTTGTCATCTTTTGTGCCCTGCAGCACCGTGCTGTTCTTTATTTGCAGGCTATTTGACTTTAAGTCTTGGTTATCTGACAAGAAAGATGTATGATTTCAGATTTGGCTTGTTTGAGTTCAGTGAACAATGTAATTCATGTGGTAAGTGTCTATTTCATGCTGTGTCTCTTAAGAAAATGGCTCACTGTGTTGAAACAGAAGTAGAAACCGACTCTGGGGATTTAAAGCAGCATTACACAGTTTTTTGGCCACTTGGGGGCAGAATTGCACAGCAAGTAGCAGGCCTGGTGCAACCATCAAAATGGAATTGTGTTTTTGTCTGTCTGATGAATTCAGGTCCCTGTTTTAGGTCTTTTGGGAACTTTTGGGTCTCCTCTTAATAGAGTCAGAAACCAGGTCTGGCTCTTTTGGCTAGCTGCAAGATGAAGCAACGTTAGTGGGAGTTGTGAGAGTGGAAAACAGCATTGAAGCTGTTGGTCTTAACACCACAACAACTAGCTGTAAGGCATTAAAACACACAGACCTGAGGGGAACTGGAAGGCTGGGTGATAATGTCTTGTGCATTCCTCAATGAACGGGATCTGTGTGCGTGGAAAATGCAACACAGAGCCAGAATACAGGGGTAAAGAGAGACAGGCATCGTCTTTCATCACAGGACAGAAACAAAAACAATAAAACAAGTGTAAGTTCAACCTCCAACACGAGCAGTTTGTGGAGCCAGACAGTGGCTGTAGTGTGCAGCTCCTGGATGTTATTGTGTTTAATAAATTAACATGTCTGAGACTACTGCTGCAATTCTAAACGGGCCAACTGAATGGCTGCACTGCACACTACACTTTGAGGTTTCATGATGTACTAATAAGCTATGGGACTACCGGCCCGCTCATTCATATTTTTCCTGATAAAACAACCACAAATCTCTTTGGGCTAAACTGCTATTTATAGTGCAGGTAAACATTTAAAAGGCGTACCTGCACAATTCACTCGACAATTCATTCAATACAAAAAAGGAAGCATTCAAAAAGCATCACCCAGGAAGCAATGGAAGCTCACGGCCCGATTTATATCCTGCACACCAAATGTTAATGTGTGCTAATTGATTTACATTCGGAGATGCCTTACTGTCTGCTACATTTACTATACTGAGTGAATCCCTGAGAGGCCACCAAGTTGTAATCCTCATAAAGAAGACAGAAGTGAAATTGCAGCTGTCAGTGATGTCTTCATAATGCAACACCAGCTGAAATATGTCCAAGGACAAATTCTTTTATATTTCCACCAACTTCGCTCCATCCTTTTATGTATCTTGCTGACAAATACAGCACTAACACTCTTCTCTGTAAGGCTGCCTGTCTCTCTTTACCCCTGAGGCTCGCTCTCTCTCTCTCTCTCATACATACACTCAGCTGTCTTTGAGCTCCGCTGATGCAACCTGCTTGTGTAACTGATCATCGGGGGTATCGCAGTTGTGTAAGGATTTCTCATCTGTCTCAGTTTTGCTGCCTTACTCACCCTCTGTTCTCCCAGACTGCGTTACCTTGATTGTTCATATGCAAAACACAATGGGCTGTTGTTCAAACTGTAATGACCTCCAGGAAGGCATAACAAAGTTTTTTTTATTTAAATGACTGCATAATTTAATATATCGAGATGTACTGAAAGTCTGCCTATTTATTCTCCCAGATGAATTTCTTTCTTCTCTGCTTATGAATTCTTTCATACATAAATACATTCACACTGCCTTATGCTTTTCCATCAAGCGTCCAAATGATTCCTTTTTATCAGTGTTTACATCTACTGACGAGGGATTTTCTGTCTCTTTATGTGTCTCATGGCACGCCCACAACCAGCATGATTACAGAAATATATTTGAGCCTCTTCAGCTCAGAACAGTATATTTTGAGTCTGAGAGGAAGTAAATGTAAAGGAGTAAAACAGGAAGCGTGTAATAGCCCCAAAACAGGTTGTACTGCAGGTAGACAGATGAACTAAAGATGAAACACAGTTTGGACCTATGCTCATGTTAGTGTGATGTTCCCCGCTGTTTTAAAACCAGACTGTGTAACTTTTTCAAGAAGAAATAACAGCGACTCTCGAGTAACAAAAAAAGAAAAAAAGAAAAAAGAGTTAAATTGGCAAGTAATATAAAGATTAATTTCTCCGGGCGCAGCTATAGATATTCCTCTGTAACTGAGTTTACTGACTTTACAACTCTTCTTTGACAATGCTTAGCTTTGCCTGTTATCCTGAAAGTGTGAAGTGTGGGGGTGCAGCAGAAACATTTAAGAAGAACAGCACAGTGTGGGGTCCAGAAAATTTACTTCACTTTAGAAATCTTTTTCATGATGGTATGTTGGATTTTTGTGGTTTTCTGCATTCATTTGTCATAAAATGTGATCTGATCTTTATCTGAGTCCAGAGTATTAACAAATATCATATATAGAATTAAATTTCAAAAGGTTCCCGTTCTTTCTCTTACCACTGTAGTCTAGTAAGACGGTTTGTAATTGTGACACTGACCAAACTACTGTAGTTTCGCGTGTAGACACATTACCTTCACATACAGGAGCGATGGCCAAATTGACAAGGTGGCTGGTGTGTTCCCAGTAAAATGATATGGCTTTTATGGTTATTATGCAAATCTGTTGCACTGTTATACACCGCAGATGCATTTATTGTCTTGTGTGATATGGAATACAATTAGAAATTGTTGGAGCTTAATTCAATATCCTCATTATAAATAGATAGAAAATGGCTCCTGGAAAACAAAATCATGCATTTGAATAATTGGGCTAGGAGCGCAATCAAATGGAAATGGCAAACCTAATTTACACAAAAAGCTTTTTTCAGGTAAGAAGAAATAGCAATCAACAAAAATGAATATTAACCATCTAGTGACTTCAGTTAATAATGTTAAAGTTATTTTGCACACTTGAAAAGCGCTTTTGATTTGATTTGTCAAATTGTTTCCCTCGCTTATAATGTGACTTTGGAATTACAGTGTACTTTATGTGTCATTCTCCTGATCTGTTTTAGAAATAAAGTGGGCTGTAATTGTTGTTTCTTAAGAGGCAAATGTTTTAACTGTCCTGCTCAAGACGCAGCTCAAACAGTTAAACTGTTGCTCTATGATCTAAATCAAAGCGGTTCCCTCTTAAATTCAAATTTAAAGAAATTCCCTCAGGGCACTCCTGAGAGATCGTGTTCAGTAGAATGGGATGGATGAACACACGTGGAGGCATACAAACCTAATGAGGGGGGAGACTGGGTGTGGCAGTAAACTGGCGCTGGCATAAGCATATGAGCGGAGTAATAGTGAGAGGTGTGAGGATAGTAAACATAAACGCACATGAATTTGATTACACATCACCTGTCAGCTTCCTAATGACTGTGAAGCATAAATACAGCTGATGCCAGACAGCTGAACGGATGCTATTCTTCATATACAGGACGTGTCAAAAATAAATAAATAAAAAATAGGAAGCACCTCCCGTGGCTCAGGGCAAAGGAAATAATCAGTGGGAACAAAATGAAAGGTGTGATTTATAAACATGCCACATGCAAGGCAGGTACTGAATTACTGAATTCAGAAGTGTCTCTCACCTCCATTTACTTTCTGCCTCGTTGCCCCAACCACACAACTCCCTCTGTCTCCCTATTGTCTACCGTACCTTAGTTATATTGACATTATGATTCATGTTCACTGAGCCCTATATGTGAGTGAAATGATGCTGTGCTGACTCCAGTAGACTATTAGGCACTGCAACAAAAACAAGCTGACACTGTACTCTGTGTATGTGTGGACAAATGTGTGTTTCAGGGCTTTGATCCTGAGGTTTTCTCTTCCTCCTCTAAGTTGTTCTCTTGTTTTGTTCTTTGCTTATATCCCCACTGTCCTTCTGTTGCTTTTACCACGTTCGTGCAACAGGGAGCCTACTTACTGTACTGCTTTGTTGTTTTGTTTACTTTGTTTTGGATGATAGTTAATAATTAAAAAATGTGTTGCTATTGCACAGATAAACAAGGGACGACTTCATTTGGAAACCAAATAGAGATTAACAGTCTTTCAGTACTGTTAGGTAAGAAGGTTGGATAAAAGCGTGTAACAAAATAGTCAATGAAGTCAATTAGAAGGAAGCAATCAAAGCCGAGTCAAGATATATGGAGCTGAAAGACAGAGACACCCCCCCCTACCCTAAAGCTATCACTTTTGCAGGCTAAGTGGACTAAATTGTGTTCTGCAGGTAAGGAGGGGAGGGGGGGATGCAGTGTGGGTTGTGCTTGATTAATGAACTTAGGAGCAGTTATTGAATTTAAAGAGAAAACCTCCAGCGCCCAGAACACAAACAGCACCACACGCCAGAGCGATAGGGGCCATTCGGGAACAAGTGGCACCACATATATAAATATATTAAGACAGCCGACATTGAAAAGAGCCAGATCTCATAAACCTCTTCTAACCAACAGGCCTGTCAGACATGAGTGACTTTAATAAGTAACAATATGATTTATAATGTAAAACAGTCTATGACCCAGTCACATGTGGCTTTAGTATCCTTACAATGTGTACCTAATGTAGTACTGAATACAATATTTACACAGAACCTCCTAATAACACTCACTTTATTCATTCCAATGGATTTCATTAACATTTTCACATCTGTATATTCCTTTAGAGAAAGTTGTCCTACTTAACACATAAATCTTTTAAATGGCTTGCAAATATTACATTTTACTTAAAGGCTAGTTGATATTATGGCTGTTAGTAGAAGTTGTGTAATACACAAACTCAGTGCTTGAGTAAAAGTGCAGTAAAATGATTAAATCTAGTTAAAGACAAGAACTCCACTAAGATAACTACGTATTTTAAACTTTCATTATATTGAGGCTCTGATATTGGTAACATAGCTGTACGAGTCTACTCCATATTTGTTTGACAAACTTTAAAAGGTGATAAAAATGTCAGAGAAAATAAGGACAACAGAGATCTGTGTTATAGAGACTGAGTAAGAAACAACAACAGCAGCTGGTAAAGGTGGCGCTGATTAAACCACTGACAGCTGCCTCATTCATAATAATACACCATGAGCCATCAGTTAATCCTTTGTATTAAAAGTCTTGTTGTAAAGTAAAGTAGTAAAAACTAACTAAAGCAGTCAAATAAATACAGTGGAATAAAAAGTACAATATATATATATATATATATAATAACTCCCTTTTGAGGGGAACAATAATGATCATATGACCGTTCACAGCTTCGTAAATGACAAGCGTTGACTCAGCCTCAGCTCTGTGGACATCATACTCCCTCCATCCACCCCCACCATGTCAGTGGAACTTAAGTCACAGCATTACAGACTCCATCACTAACAGTTCAAACTACACACAAACAAACATTTCCAGCTCTTGCTCTTGGGAGATAAAAAACATCTACTGTAACTATACAACCTTCAGTTTTACTAGATTAAAAGATGTCAAACTTTATGTACAGTGGTATAAGGCACATGTAATGTTACAATGTTCTTTATAGCAATCCTGCAGCATCCTTTGTTGTACCTCTCAACAAAGTCCTGCAGGTTTATCCGTCTCTGGGTCCAGGGCACTGACAAGTCGCCCGGTGCGAAACGTGGGCACTGTAGTAAAGTTTAGTTTTTTGTTTGTCCAATCACTGTTTTCATTAATATTTCAAAAGCTCCTCCAAAGGGAGGATGACCTGCCTCTCTTTCATTCTTAATAATCCACATGTCATCAACATGTTCACCCTCTGCACTATTCACTACACTCTTTCATTTTGAAACATCACTCTGAATTCAATAAGAAATCGTTGCTCATTCTGCTGTATCTTTTCCGTCCTGGCTTTGATATAACCTTCAGACTTAGTAAGTAATGCATCGCCACACTTAAACTCACTGCACACAGTAACTGACAGACTGCTGATACTCTTAGTGAGCGTCCTACTGTGGCTTCTTTTATGAATAATTTCTGCAATAAAAATTCATTGAATTCATAAAAATGCTCCCGAGAGAATGACTTGAACGACATTTCTTTTTCTAGCTGGAGTGATAACAGAAGCTAATTTGGAGCAGAAATCAACAGTTAAGGATAACTAAACCATCACCTGCTGCCTCATGGAAAGAGAGCAGAGCTACAGTAAGTTTGTGTTTATAGAGGCAGGCTGAGCGAATGCAAAGGACCTGCAGTACACAAACTCTTTACCCCTGATGTGCACCACTGGAGCACATCTGCAGGTTTCAGGAAACCATGTAAGACTTTTGAGACCTTTTAATGCTACACAGAACTGCAATTACGAGGAGTGTAAAACCCTAAATAAAGACAAAGAAATATTAAAATGTGAAACAGTCTGCACTCAATAGGTCATATCTATGCTAAAATTAAATAAAAAAAGAGCAAAACAGAGAAAGAAACACAATACAAAAGTACTTTGTAGCAAATTTCCCAAATGTCTAACTTTTACTTCGGAGTAGCTGCCAAACTTACACTGTACCTGTATTACAGTATGTTCTTGTACAACTACACAATTATGTTCCAACCTTTTCCTCTGACTCGGCACAAATGCAGCGTGCATTCAGCGGGCTACTTCACATATAATAAATTAACATCAGAGATTGAATGCCTTCCGCTGAATGAAATGTATGGACTGCTTTTCTATTCAGTTGGCGCGCATTAGCTGTAAGGAGGGACCTATTTCACACTACGACTCATTCTCGTCTGAGTCAGCACTGGCGTGGTGTCTGAGAATTATGGGTAATACAAAGAGCAGGCCCAGCTAAGCGAGAGCTCCTTTAGAGAGTGCGACCTGCTCATATGGTAACATCCATATTTATGACCTCTTGATTTATTTTTCCGTCTTCACATCATATTTTTAAGCAACGTACAAAAACTCTTACTTATATATGCAAATCACATCAAAATCAATCTGTTTCTTCTAATACTAGTTTTCTTTTAGCTTTGATTTTCTCCCTATTGTCTGTTGTTCTGTTAAGTTTATTTTTAAATTCAGACTTGTCACCTCTTCACTGTTTTCCCACACATTTCTTTAATTAATTTGCTACTGTTGAATAATTGGGCTGTTCGGCTAATGAATTTATAGTCTCATCTTTGTTGGTTGGCTTTTGGCCACATATCACTAAGACTTAATAAAAATAAATTTGGCCAGAATGTGCTGCAAAGCTCCCCCCTAGAATTTGTATAAGTGCTACAGCTTTTGGTCCAAATCTTTTTAGATATGTTAGTGTTGTAGTTTTATAGATGGTACTGCTTCAGGTCCACCACTTCAGTCCTGACTGAATCACCTCAACAGCTGATGGATCAAAATCTGGAGGAACGTTTGCTGTAAAACTGGAAAAGAAGTATAATGCTTGGTGATTCTTTGATATTTAAGATTTTACATACAGAGTGAAATAGCTCTGCTATACACTAGACAAACAGGCACAATTTAACCTTGGTGCAATCATCATGTTCACGTTAGTGTTTCTGAGTGAAATACACTAATCAGTCACAACAGCTCCTTATCAGCATGAAACGTTCCCTCATATGTCATCTGGTTAAAGTGGGTCTAATTTGACCTTAATCAACAACATTGTTTCATATCAAGCTTTTTGTAAAAGGATCATTTGTTTTGTATGTAAAATCTCCAAAAGTAAAATTAACTGGTAACTACAGTCATGAAATAAATGCAATGGAGTAAAATCTACACTACTGTAGCAAAAAGTGCCGCCTGGCAAACTGTCCATACTGTGAGAAATAATTACATTCATATCATATTTTATGGAAATTCAAACCCCGAAGACCAACGTTAATTTGGAGGCTGCAGCTTTGCGAGATGGAGAATAGCTGAGCGCTGGTGTGGGTTTGTGCTCTGCGCTGAGTGCCTTCTAGTTAATTATGTGTTTCATTTAGATAAACATAGCTGAGCAAAGACACTGTATGCAATGATAAAAAGAGAGGAGGAAAGAATGGTAAAGAGATAAAAAAAAAAAAACACCTGAGGCTATTAAAAACATCCCTTGTTCAAAACAGAGCCATGCACGCTCCCCGTGGCCTTGTTTCCTCTTCTCTATTTTGCTCTCTCTCTTATTACTCAGTAATGCGCCCTTCTCTTTCACTCACCCCCTCACTTTTTCTCTCAGCTTCTGTTTTTATTGCTTCTTTTCTCTTTTCTGATGTCCCTCCAGAGGATCAAAAGACTGAAGACACTGTGTAGGACTGATTTAGCCTCTTCAAATGACAGTCAAATTGTGAGCCAGCCACTCACTGCTCACAAGTGTCCACTACAAATAAGAGGCACATGCAAAATCAGCTCTACAATTTCAAACTGTCGCCGTACACCATCGCATCATACGGTGCACGATCTTGTTTCGATGCCCTGTGTGGTGGTAGGAATCATGGAGGCGTGAGGAGGGATGATTGGTTTGGCAGAGGACTGAAAGTGAAAAGAGATGAGGGTAATCACGTTTAAATCCGTCTCCTGGTGGAAAAATGGAAGGTCGGGGGGGCGGGGGATCGATTGAGTTGGCCGTGGGAAGCAGGATGAAATTATGTAAAGGTGAAGAGGAGCATGAACTTCTTGTGATGGATCTGTGTTTAGAAGCAGGAGAGGAGAGTAACTGAGGCTCATGGGGCGGTGATGCACTCAGTCAGAGGATAAGAGGGTGAGGCAACGGGGCCAGGAGAGAAAGTGAAAGGTGAATGGCAGAAGATTTAAAGCCCCCAAACATTTTAACATTAAAAGAAGATTTTGATGGTACGCTTACATGTAATGAGGTGAATCACAGGCAGGTTGTAAATAAGCACAATATTCAACCCTTTTCTAACAGATCATTCACGTGAGCAGATGTAGAGACACTCTTTTGCTTTAATGTGACTGACTTCATATAAATATTGATGAAAGTAACTATATTTCCACAAGAGGACTTTAATTTGAGTCTTTAAGATTTATCATTCAAATCTTATTACTATTAGATTTTTGTGGTTAGATCCCATCACTGACCTTTGAACCCGTTAAACTCTTCCTTGCTGCAGTGGAAGTACCATCTATTTATTATAGATTACCTGAGCTACTGCACTGATTTACCATTGCACCCTCATAAAACTGTCAGCCAGCTGATGGACTATTTAACTAGCTTTAACACTTCCCAAGACTGTGATAAGTTCCCCTTTTATTAGTAAGTAAAGACATTTGTTTCCTGTGAACTTGAACTTTTCATGTTCCTCATTTATTCATAAATATTTAATGTTATAGATGATTTGAACCCAAGTGTTCGGGGATTTTAAAATAAAGAAACACATAATCCCTGTGGATGAGGATCAGATGTAAAAAGAATGAACTCAATTTTGCTCACAGCTGTTTCCTCCACAGTGAATCCCAAACATACGGTGCAGTGCATCCCACTGTTGAACACTCACTACTTAATTGAGTAGAGTCGTTAACTGGACAGATGAAACTGCAACATGTGAAGACAAAGTCACAGGAGAGGTCAAACTGTTTGTGTTGGTGTAGGAATGGGCAGATTTTAAAACGTTGTATTTATGCCAGTGACATTAGTTTCTTACATTGTACTGTCACAGTGGGCTACTACAGGTGGAAATGTGAAAAACATCCTTTCACGAATCATTTAAAGATTTCACAATGAGTGTTTGTGCTGTGAAAATCATGTTTGGTTTCATATCTGGAAATGTGACTGCGCTGACGGCTTCGTACATTTAATAAGCTATGAACTGTGGGACGCTGGGAGCTGTGAGGAGATGAGATGAGACGGAGCTCGTACTACATTACTATGAGAATTGAAGCGGAGTGTTTCCCCCAGTATCTATGTACGTACGTACAAATGAGGCCAAAATTACTCCACTGGATCTTGTTACTGTTTACAGACATCCAAATGGACCAAAGCAAGGTGATTACTGGTAGCTACTTCTTTAATTACTAAACTTTTTCTATGTACGTTTGTTTCTAAGTTGACTTCTTTTCTTCATTGTCTGAATAAGCTCACCTTTTTAGGTCAGTGACATCTTGAAACTTGCTCATGAACACTGTCTTATAATAACCTTCCTGTGTCTCTGCCCATGGCAACCTGACTATTTAGTCAGGGCTGCTTCCTGGGAGCTATGGGAAACTGTAAATGGCCTGAATGCTGTGGGTAAAAGTGGGAGGTGATTATTACACTGGTGTCCTGCAGACTGAGGAAGAGGAGCTGGATTTTACCATAACTCCACAGACCTGCAGCCAAATATGATGCATATACACAAAAGAATAATATTACATTTCACACACAGACGTTATTTATAAAACAAGAACGTGTCGTGACAATGTGCGCACCTTATGTGTATTTTAGATATGATAAAGACAGAAAACACTATGAAGAGAAAGGTGGACGTTAGTTTGTTCGGAGTTAACTCAGTTTTTTATTCAGTTGGAGATGTTCTGCTAATTTAGCCACACTGATCATGCTGCAGTCAGTCGTTTTATATAAAGGATGATTTCTGTTTTCTGAGTAGAATCTTCTTCATAGATTATGACTTGTGCTATTTGCTTGCATCGTACATTTCCAGTCTTTGTTTATTCTGGCTCTTTGTCGCCACTGCCCTCAGGTTCCCAGCTGTCTTTGCCTGAGTTACCTGACCCAGATTCACGTCCTCACACTTTACCAGTTGCAGACACTCTGCTAATTAGTGTCTGACACACACACACACACACACACACACACACACACACACACACACACACACACACACACACACACACACACACACACACACACACACACACACACACACAGACCTGTCTCAGTTTGTAATCTGGCTCTATCTTCTCTGGACTGTTCAGGGATTATTATTATTATTACTATTATTTCCCCTTTTTTGTAATGAAAGACTTTTGTGTGGACTTTCCACTCAATGCTGGACCTATAATTTCTTTGAAATCAGTGTGGATACGCAAGTTGTTGATCTTCACCAGAGTCTTTTGTGTTTCTTTTAAGACGCTGCATGTGTCTTGATTACAGTTGTATAAACTAATATTTGTTAACTGTCATACTGTCACATGCATCCTTAGCCATGTTTTGAAGTAAGATAAAAAACATTTCACTTTGTTACTCACCTGCTCACCATTCAGTATTCATTCAGTTCTCTTAAGGATCTTTGACTTTTGTGTTTTTACCATCTTGTTCATGCAGGATTCTTCAGTTCTATTTTTCTTTACCTCTTTATCTGCTTGCTTTGTTATGGACACAGGACACATACAATGACGCTATAATATCATGCTGAAAACCTACTGTTGTGTGGCTACAAAATATCAGGTCAGGAACATTATGGAAACATTTCAGTAACATTAAACAGGGATTACAAATAATCTCTGAACTGGATTCTGTGTTGTATGATTCAGGAAACATACCCTACCTTTAACAATATGGGAAAACAAAGCTCAGTTTAGGAATCTTCTCACTCCACCTATAGCTGAACAATCTCTTTCTACACTGATGGTTTTCATTTTATCATTTTTATCCTCTATTGTAAAACACTGTATGTGCACATGCTTGATAACTGTGACAAAGAACAGAATAGATATACATATTATTGTCTCTGTGCTTAGACAGAATCATTTACTGAACTACACTTTGTATAGCACTCTCTCTAACATGGACGTCTGACACACCAACTGTAAGCTCTACTCCTGCAGGAAACTCCTCTCATTTATCTTCTTTGCTTCATGAAAAACTACAATAGATCAGTAATTTTCTCAGATACAGAATGCTTCTGTCTTTTTGCAGGCGTTCAGGACTGTAAGATAGCTTTTGCGCTCTCGCTGTCTTATCTCCACTTCACTGCAGGCATTACAAGCGTTGGGTGAAGTAAGATCTGAAAATGACGTCAAATTGTTGAGCTTCTGTAACTGAAGCCCACAGATCACTATCACAGAGAATATCACACACCCTGAATGGGCTGCACGTTCCCAGGACAGCCGATACTTCTCTCTGTCAGTGACATTGTAAGATGGTGTGTTACTATTAATTCTTTCGGGGGACATTCAACGTCTTTAAATTATTCAGGTCCAGACAACAAAATAAAACAAGCCCATTTCCTGGGAAATCATTTTTAAAATCTTCAGGCATCTAGACTCGGTTTATTTTTGGATGGCACAGGTCATGCACAAGTGCTGTTAATTCCAATACAGAGTCATGTCTCAGCTCTGTAACATGCAGCCCGTGATGCTGCCACAGTGCTTCTAAGTACAAGTGATGCTGCACCTTGGGCTGTGTGTTGCAGTGTAATGTACAACAGCTCTTCATTTAATGGGTACTTACTGCACTGGTGGTGCCATCTGTGTCTGTTAGCCTCTGGTGCAGATCAAACCAGACAGTCTGCAAGGAGAAGCACAACAACGACAGCAGCAACGTGTCAATCAACAAGGCCAGCGACAGAAACTACCACAACAACAGCTTGAAGCGGTGCATTAGTCACTCACAACAAGAGATATTAGTGGACACGTTGAGAGCAAAGACAGGCATGAAAACCGAACTGATGTGTTTTTAAGTCTGAAAAGTTCAGCAGGGGTTGGAGGTGAGATGGATGCATGCTAATAAGACAATCACAAAATGAAATAGAGGCAGCGTCAGGATGTGGGAGCTATAGGAGGTAGGAATTAGTTAAGAGAGTTTTCATAAGGCTGCGAAATCAGGGGATGAACAACCTACCCCCTTAGTTACTGTTGCTATGCCTGTCAAGTTTCCCATTTTTGCACAGCACATATGCAGTTTGATAATGGAGCCAGAAATACCATCAACACTGACAGTAATGTTTGAAACAATGGATGTTTGATTTCACACAGAAGTAAACAATAGGAGGCCACAGCCAACGCCTGTGGATACTGTCCGCTGAAAAACCGATTTTATCAGCTGCAGCTAGTCTGTGTGAGGCCTGTGATAATGTGAGAGGTTGGAAATGTTTCGTTACATTTTCTGAAATAACACTTTTCTTTTGGCAGATCATTGAATAATTTAAATTAAGATTTTAGAAGGTTTTTTATTTCTATTTATAGAATAGAGAAAAAAAGGAAAAATACAAAAATGAAAGCCGAGCTCACCCATCACCATGACCTTCAAGGATTACAGACTAGAAATCTCTCCTACTCCATAAAAGAAATCAGCAAATTAAAAGGAAATAGCACAGGCAAGGGACAGTAGCTCCAAAATGTGATGGTGATGCACTGGTTTGGTTTAAGCTACCCAACAGTTAATAAAATGACTTAAGACCTAAATGCATGGGACTCTTGTTAATGCAGGAAGATAAAGAGACAGAGAGAGGGGGAGTAGAAAAGAACCCAACTTCAACAGCTTCCACAGTCAAATGATGCTGTGGTAATGTACATCTGTGAATTATGGGGGTGTGGTCACCAAAGCATGAATAAAGAGACTGTGAATGAAGCAGAAAGTTAATAATAATAATAATTGACTAAGTATAAGACAAACATTTAATCATAATCTGGACCAATGACGAATGAATTTAAAAACTGAATCACAATAAATGTAATAATGCAAGTAAGAAATAATCCTGTTACACATAAAAACCATGAGCTCAGCACGTGTCTGAGTGTTAAAGTCTAAGTTAACCACACAGTGAGGACAGTAAAAATACTGAAACATACACTGTGCACACGACAGTGGTAACTCGTGCATAAACAGATGTCTTGGCAGATGATGGTTCAGAGGAAAGGACACCACATGTCTATTAACTTAAATGTTTCCTCTGTTCCTCCCTCTTCGCATCTTTTCCTTGCATCTCGCCATGTACATCATCTTTATTAAGAGGGACTAAGATGCAAAGAGAAGATGCGAGTCAGGGAAATGTGGTTGTAATTAAGAGAATTGGGATGTACCCAAAGATGAACACTAGGAAGCTCCTTGGTTCAAATTCAGACCGGCTGGGGCTTTTCTGCATGTGGTTTTCATGTTCTTCCTGTACCTGCCGCCGTTTTCTTTAGCTACTCCGGCCTTCTCCCACAATCTAAAGACATGCACTAAAGGTAACTGGTGACTCTAAGTTACTTGTAGGTGTGAATGTGAGCGTGAACGATTGTCTGCCTCTGCATGCTGTGCATGAAGTACATGGGCAACCTAGTGAAGCTGGTCCCAAGCAGTTTACACAACTGCTAACTGACACAGTAAATACGTAGTTGTGTTAAAATAAAAATAAATACAAATATGCTCTTCAAGACGCGAGAAAGCCAGGTGAGCTCACGATGCAGTGTGTGAACTGACCGAGACATTGATTTCTAGCTCTCTCCTCCGCTCTCATTGCCACTGAGTCAGAGTTATATAAACCTGCTTTAATAAATCACAGTGAACGCTGCAGGTTTCTGTCACCAAGGTGACTGATGAGCATCATCAACTGTGAATGAATGGTGTCTGCACTGCTCACAGGGTAACTGACATTTTCACCAAACACTTTCATGTGACACAGTCTGGTCACAGCTGGACTGAAATTGAAGGTGCTTTGTGTTGTTGGGTGTTCAGCACGTAAGATTTCAGCGGTGGAGACTCACTGTTGACTATGTTCTATGTTCTTTACCCCACAGACCGTTCTCAAAGTGGACATTTTGACATCTCACTGCCATAACTAAAAATAATAATAATAATTAGTAATAAACAAGTAATAATAATTAATATCTCTGTATCTGCCCAAAGCTCCACTGTCTTCACAATCTACTGTCCGACTTTGTTTTCTGTTTGACCTTGGTCAACCGGTTGTCCTACTGACAGAGCTGCCATCATGCAAATTTAAATCTCTCCAGATTATGCAAAATACAGCCGCACATATTTCAACAGGACACACCTCTGTACATAACTGTGCACTGGCTTCCAGCGGCTGCTCTGACTCTCACCCACCGAACGGTCAACTCAACAGTGCCTTCCTACCTGAGCCCCATTATCCAGGTCCACAACCACTGTGCTCTGCCAATGAACGACATCTGGTGGTCCCTACACCACACATCAAAAGATCCCAAGTAAAGGTTTATGTGTTTCTCTCCAGAGAATAAATAAACAATCTACTGATTTCAATAATTTCTGCTCAGATTGAAGACTCCCTGTGTCAGATGCTGCAAAACAGCCGATGAGAGCATTCTATTGTATTGTCAACATTAATTTTATCCAATTCGTCCGTGGAGTTCAATGTGATTCAGAAATGGACGTGTGGTGCATCAGGTCAATGTTCTCCTTCGTTCTTTTTCCAACATTGTAACAGTTTCTCTGGTCAGTCTGTTTTTAATTTACTTTTCAATCTTCAATCTACAGCACTCAAATGTATTAAACTCATTAAAGTCAAGATTTCAGGTTCCACAAAATGAAATTACGTCAGCTGAAGGCAGGACGGTTTGCTGACTGACATAATTCAATTATGTGAAACCTCAAACCATGACTTTTATTAATTAACCTCAGGGTTTCATTTTTTTGAGGGAGGTTGGCTTTGTCCCATAAACCTTAAACACCTTGGTGATATTAGCAGCTACTTGAAAATGGTCCACCGTGGTTTAGAAAAAAAACCTGTGGTAGGTTTATCTGGACCTTGCTTAACAATTCCTTTCTTCCTTATTCCCTCAGATAACTGTCTTCTTTTATTTCTCTTGATCATGTTTGGTGCCCACAATGATACCCAACAGCACATTGAGTATTTTGCTTTATTTAAATAAGATGAATATAGGAAGGGTTATTATGATACTAAAGTATAACTTCAGTCCACGAGTGTATCACCACTTCTAAGGGAAACCAATTAATCTGTTTTATTAAAGACAACACTGCATTATTTTGCTGTCGAAAAGAGAAGAAAATCATTTCGCGTGTGACTGTGCACAGTATCTCTCATACCACATACGCAGCTACAATCATAACCCCCTTTCCTAAGATTGAGCTTTTCAGTGGAGAAACTATTTCTTTGTCTGGAGCACACAACAATGTAAAAACTAATGATACTGTGCAACCAAAACAACACAATGTCGAGGACGGTGTGGAGGAAGACGTGTGGGGGAAATCTGAGAGTGAGCGTGAGCAACATGAATTAGCCACTTTAAGGTGCATTTGCAGGTAACAGGATTTCTCTGTTATCACAGAGAAGTGGTGCCAACACAGGGTATTATTTTCATCTTGCCCAGCCCGTCCCTCATGTGTGTGGCTGTCTTATTATTCATTCAGTAAACAATTCGTGATTCACTCTGACGCAGTGTGATAATATCATTTCCTCTTCCAGACTCCTGCACAGTCCGTCCAGGTAATACAAGGCCAAACAGAGAGACAGAGACAAAGCCACATTTAATACAATGCCTCTCCTCAAAGCCACATTTCACTTTGATATGATTACTGCAGTACGGCCTGGGCTTCTGGAAGTGTAATCCAACAGAAAATGTCTATTCTTTAGTTTTTCTGTAGCTCTTGTTATTCTGACAACACACTTTCCCACATAAAAGTTTGGCAACCTATTTCTTTCCCTGCACAGTATTTCTCTGCTATTATCTGTTGCAATTGGAAGGGTAATTTCAGGGTCATTTTCTTCTGCTCACAAAGACACTCTTTCACCGATGTGGAAAATCATATAAAAAATGCAACAACTTCAAAAGACCTTCAAAGTACAAGTAAGATGATACATTGAAAAGAAAAAAGCTCCAGTATGTAACATTATTTAGCTGCTTTTGTGCAGCTTTTAAATTGGCAATGTGAAATTAACAGCATTTTATGTTGTTTGAGGTTTTCCTTGAAGTTATTAATCTGGATCAGAATTAAACACATTTTCTGGAGCTGTGGAAGAAAAGCTCCTATGTAGAGGTCAGACACAGATTATCCCAATGTGAGTACTGTATGTCCTGATTAAAATAAAAAAATTAAACAGCTAACAGGTGGTTTTATGTCCACCTCAGAACACAAACACGTCATAATGGGGAATAAAAAAAAACAACATTTGTAAAAGGGTTTTCCTGCTCGGCTGAGTTTAAAAAGAACCATGTAATGAGAGTGGAAACATACTTTAAATCCACAGGCTCTACATAGTTTTCTGTCTTTTTTCATTGTTTAATGTTTGACTGCTGCTCTAACAACATCCAAGCATATATACTAATGCACAACAATATAATCCTTTTGTGCTGCAGTGATTTAGCGGCACGTCCACACCACTCAAATGAAAAATTAGTGCTGCTTGATGAACCGGAATAAGTGATGTTTGTGGCAAATTGTGTCTCTAAATTGTCATGTGGCGCGCGTGTGTGTGTGTGTGTTTACTAGATTGTAATTTGCATGTATTCTTTTTATTTTTACTCTGTCCTCTGCTCCCACTTTCAAGGGTTTTGACGTTGGGACGACTAATGGTCTTCATCAAAACCTCTGACTTAGAATCATTTTCACTCCATTGTGATGTTTTGTTGCTTGACAATGAGACTTCACTTATAATTTAACTTCTGAATTTGACGGAAAAGAATGAATAAATGAATGCAAAGTCGCACTTGTATCTGTCTATTTCAATTAATTACCAGCTCCTTTCACACATTAAAGAAAGAGAAATAAATCGTTCCTGAGGAGTTTCCATTCCCGTCTTAACGAGTAAAACCTGGACTTGACAGCCGGCCATGAGAAGTTGTCCTTTGTGTCACAGTCAGTGTAAACAAGTCTCAGAGCAGCAGAATAGGCTGGCTGAAGAGCGTCAGGGTGATTACTGAACAATTCTCAGTAGAAGGTGTTTCAATCATTTTCTGCTAAAATGGAGATCACTCATCTGAGTGAAGTTCTCCTTAAACCTGGGCAATTTGTTAGAGGTATATTAAATTAGCGTCAAGGCTCAAGGGCTTGAGGTAAATCAACGTTGGAGGCACAAAGCCTGTTACACTGCAGCACAATGGGCCCCCTGCAAGAAACACTCTTACAAGCAGATTTGGCCTTAACAGCGATTTAAGAGAGTCTGTGTGTAAATGTTTTAAAACGTTTGATGTAATTGATGTAATAAAAATGCACAGTGTTGGCTGTATGACAAATGCCAACTTACTGAGTGCTACTTAAGATTTTGTTGTATTTCACAGCAGCCTCTACGTGCTGAGCCAGACTTGACACAGACACTGTGGTTACATGAGCAGTAACCATCAGGCTGCCTGATTTCTAACAGCACAGTTGGAGTGCAGATTTAATCTCATGACATCTTTGTGAACTAAATTTTCCCACAAATGAAGCAGAACAGGAGCTTAAATCTGAAACAGGTGACTTAAGAGAGTCCAGTGAATCTGCTGTGAAGCAGTAGTACAAACAGACCTCACAGTGAGAAGTAGAAGAAATGTGTTCTTGCATGAGGCCCCTTGTGTTTATTATGCACATTGTGTTATTCCAGGACCTCTCTGGCTCTCCTGAAGACAGCTGAGTCTGCTGGGACTCCATTAGTCTTAACATGTTCAGTACTGGACAAGAAGCAGGCCATGCCAAAGAGACAAAGAGAGTCTGGGGAGGGAGGGGCAGGAGGAGCGGGAGGGAGGAGGATGAAAATGCATCTGGGGTCATGGAGTTGAAACAAAGGTAAGAACGTACACATCTTCAGCTTCAATATGCCATGTTGGAGTTTTAACAGCTCTGTTAGAAAGTTCAGTATCAGGACAAGACCAGGGACTTGTGCTGTTTGCAGTCTGAGGGATTCATGGAGCTAAAAATAATGAGTACTCTGGTGGTGTGCAAGGAAGTGTTTAAGTCCTCCACCTTCACGTGTCATCCTTCACAGTAGATTCATTTGTTGATTGCCTCTCACTGTGCGTTGTTTCTAACACTGCCTCCAGTCTCCAGGATAACAATTTGTACTGATTAGCTTCAGCATATCTAGTAGCATTTAACTTCGACCAGCCATGGTTAATGGTGGGAGTGTTTGGATGCTCATTATTATAAAGGTGGGATATAGTTTATATAGTGATGATGGTTACAGAAAATCCTTAAAGATGAATGTAAATCAATGAAATATCTTCTGAGTGTGTGTGTGTGTGTGTGTGTGCTACTTACCTTATTCTCCAGTCGTCCGATCAGTTCAGCCAGGCGGTTGATCTGAGTTTCGAGACCTTCTTTCCTCACCTCAACTGCACCTGCAACACACACACACACACACACATAGACACACACACACAGTCAATCACTCCATACCAGGACTGTCATTCTCATCTTTCATAAGACTTGTCTTCTTCTTTTTTTTTGGTAAATACAGACAGTAAGTACAGTAGAAACCCACACGAGCACATGTGGAATGAATCCAGCTAACCAGTCCTTTCTCTTCCCTTTTGAACTCGATCTTTTCTTCGCTTGCAAAGGGAAACGCTCCAAAGAGGCTGATAAATTACAGGCAATTATATCAGTTTATCAGAGGGAACTCGGTCTGTTCCAAGACAGTAAACAAACGGATGGATGTGAAGCCAGCCTCTTTCAGGTGTACCATTTAACTGGCTCTTATATCCCAGTGCGCTTTTTAGACACTAAACCACACCGTGCTCTTCCTAATTAGCTCGGGTCACAAAGCAGTAGAAGGCTTTGGCACCAAATGTTTGCTTTTTAGCAAGAACATCCTCAAGTGGGATAAATTTTAAATCTCATTATCAATAACATAACATCCAACATAATGGAATGACCGCACAACATTTGAATTGGTGCTGATGGTGGTCTCATCTCATCTCATCTCATCTCATCTCATCTCATCTCAAAGTTAAAGACAAAGTTCTGAAATAACACTCGAGAATACTGTGAAAACTATTTGTTCCCTTCTCATTGACCCCACTTTCAACCGACGCCTCTCTTTTCACCCTCTGTTCACCTATATTTCTCTCTCCTCTTTCGGTTCCCTCCCCCTCTCCTGAGCTGCCGTCCGCTCTTCGTCCCCTGATGACCCCCGCGCCGCTAATTGGAGAGCCGACTGCACACTCTTCATTAAAAGCTTTAACAGCCAGTCAATTAGGACACACACACACACACACACACACACACACACACACACACACAGGGTTACACATGAACTCATCGACTAAACCATAGTCTGTAACCATGGAGACAGTTGGAGATAAAAGCCCAGTGGTCATTTCAGTGGATTTAGAAATAAGTGTCCGCGTCACCCAGTCAATTACAGAAGTGTGTAAGGAATTACATTCTTCTAGCAGCAGGGTGGAGGGAAAGGGTCTCTACTGACTCTCTCCTCAATTAATTCCACATTTACCTCATTTAACTTTCTGTATGTTGACCTAAACATATAATCATATGTCTCATACAGAAAAGTCCACTGCCGTCTCTCACATTGAGCTAATGCATGTTCTGCCATTATCTGTTTTTAATCATAGAAGAAGAAACTGCACAGTTCTGTACTGCAAGTCATCAAGATGAGTCCAATTCTCACGTAGTTACAGAATGGTGACGGTGATCATGGTTAAACACTGACTGTCGGTTTCTGGTGTCTAATGTTTTGTCATCTGTCCATTGACGTCAACCTATGCTGGCTTTGTTGCAATATAGTAATATCGTCTGACTTCCTTCTTTGCTCCCATCAGGATTACAACCACATCAATAACACATAACAATGTTTTACTGCACCAATGATCTGTGGGGAAGTGCTTTACATTCACATTATCAAAAAGCCAGCATGCATTTTATAACAGATACAGCCATGAGAACCAGATTTCACGTTTTGAAACCGTAGACAGTGATAAGTTATATCGTACTGGCACAGAAAACCAGCTGCTGCTTTTAGACACATAAGTCTCAGTAGACCGGACAAAACATGGAGACTCCATTTTCTTCTCTATCAGAGAAACATAATGTGTGGCACAGCTGGGCTTGTGCACACAAATGAACACAGCGCACGTGTTGTTGACAAAGACTTGCACTGAGGATTTGATAAATGTGAATGTAGCTCTACAAGGGCATGGGAATTCTTACATAATAGGTATAAGGATAATGTAGTAATAGTTATGTTGTAGTAATAATGTTGAAGGTGATTCTCGATTCAAGCTGCAGCTCAGCACAAGCTGGATGATGCAGCAGGTCAATGACACTAACCTTCAAACTAAATTAACTACAGTATGACCTCTGAGCCAAAAATCCAGTCAGAGACCAGATGAATATGTCTGAGCTGAAGCAGATCTGTCAGGAAGTCCTCCTGAACATTGCACAGGTCTAATCCACAGCTACAGGAAGCTTGCTTGGTTTTCCACCATCACTCTGTTAAGTTGAATGGGTACGTTCAGTAAAGACATAAAACATGATGATTGTTCGTCTTTTGAAGATCAGATCACATTACAGGACCGATTTATGCAGAAAACCAGGAACCCGAAGCGGTTCACTTACAGTTCTTTTCCTTGCCACTGTACAGGAACGCAGGCACACGCTCTTTGCTCTGTGTTTGTGAGGGTTGGAAAAACAACAAACCGCAGTTAGTTTCCAATTAAAACTCTTCAGTAAAGTGACAGATGCACTGAAGTGTTGCACACAGCAACGGTACATCATCAACATCCCAACTTGAAGGTGGTGCAGGATATTTTTAGCTTCCCCCCTCTTACTCTTTATTTCATACTCTCACTCATCTCCCACTCACGGCTTTGTCATTTCTGGGCTTATCTATTCTCCCCCTCTCTGTGTCCATCTTTATTTCTTCAGAGAAAATCACCTACTCTCATACTCTCTATTTAGTTTAGTTGAGTTTGTGACATGAAAAGTGGAGATAAATCTACTTCATATGTGTGCATAGAGTCATACATAGAGCAGATCAAAAAGGGAAAAGAGAGTCAGGCGAGAGTCATTCATACATATGTCAGGAAGCCGGAGAGTAGAAGGCGGCAGAGGTGGAGAGAAAAGCGAGAGAAGATGGGAGTCATTAATCAATTGACTTGTCCTGAGTCAAGACAAAGCACAGCTGACATGAAGGTCCTCGGCTGTCAGAGCTGCTTTACAGCTTCAAGTATAGAAGAGAGGACAGAGGTGGGGAGGATAACTGAGAGACAGGAGAAGGAGAGAGTGACAAAAAGAACTAAAAGCTGTTTTTAATATAATGGATTTAATAGTAATGATACATGTTCTTTTTCTGTGATGTGAACATGGAATCAGCTAAATCAAAGCAGTAAAACTCCACACATATAAAAGGGGTTTTGTCATTTGGGCGAGGCCTCTGTTTATGGAACAATCTCAGTGTCTGAAGTGAATAAAAGCCTGATGTTCAGTCATTGTCCTGTGTGCTGGAGAGGCAGTTAACCTATAAACATGTGCTACAGTGGCTGGTGTGGTTTTGTGAGTTTGCTTGAGCTGCAAAAAAAAAGGAAGAGAGACTGGGCTTGAAAGAGGCTGTTTGACGCCAAAAACAAAAGGCAGTAAATCCAGAGCACAAATTATGTAATCCTTGAAGAGTGCTCTCAGTTTAGTAATTTGTGTGCATTATTTATATTTTTGTCTCCCTTATGGAACCTCCCTGTCTCTGAAGGAAGCAATTTCTTTTTTTAGTTGTATTTGCAGAATTGAATGCGTAAATCCGACATAAGCAGTGAAGGAATGTTTTACTGTAGACATTGCTCATATGTGTAATTAGTCATCATTAAATATGATTAATGCTATGTTATACTGTGTTCTAAGTTATTTATTAGTTACCAGTTATGGACAGAGTTGCACATAAATTTACGGAAAATACGTAAATTAGCTTGAAGCTATGGCATTTTTTCAACCTACAATTTGCTCTAAAGTATCTTATTGTGAAAAAAAGTTTGCCGAATAGAGCAAATAACAATTAATCATTTTTATTGAGAGATAAAGCAGAGGACAGGGTTTGGTCTAAGTCGCTAAGTCAGATCACGGAGGCTGCACAAGAACCAGAAACACTTCAAGATAAATTCCCAGAGCAGCTGGAATATGCTGCAATCAAGCAGAGCTTTATTCTTCAGCTACAGCTACTGTCCAGCAGTTCTGGCTGTGAATGGCTGTTAATGTCATGAAAACTTAAATCAAACCCAGTGACATTCAGATTCGACCAGTACCACCATCACCATCTGTGTCATGCTTCCTGGGTGCTGTTACAGGCTGAATTGAAGCAGTGAACCAGCAGTGTTGCAGGGAAACGCATGATTACCACACAATGCGTAGGAGGCCAACATGTAAACCCCGCTCAAACATTACTTGTGGTTCTCTGTTAACATTTCGAAGCCTGTGTCTGCAGAATGCAGCTCCGTGGCCCTTCCTGGCACGCTCTAATCGCCAACATATCTTGGGATGCACTCCCCTGACAGGTGACAGATGTTTGGAAGAAGAGCTGAAAACTCTGTCAGTTTGATCTGTCATCCTTGTACAAGTCATCCAACATGAATCGATTTTTCTTCTATGCAGCACTGGCACTAACAGAAACTTTTTCAATTGCTCAAAATGAGACTGGTGCATATCACTGACACAAAAGAAGAATGTCACCAACGTAAAAACCTGACACTGAGAGCAGGAAAGAAAAGAGAACAAGAAAAGTTCAGAATACAACAGAGGTCTTGAGGGTTTTTATTCCAGGCTCAGCACTATGGTATTGAGTCAGATGTATTGTGTGTATACAATAAACATAGGTCGATGATGTTATGAGAAGAGAGTCTTCCAATACTGAAGCTTTTTCTTCAGCGTGTTCATAAAACTATTCCCTAATTCTGTATAAAAAACCCTGAAATTGTTTTTCTTTCAAAAGATTTGTAGCATTTATTTTTTAAAAGCCAGATAAAATACATATATAAAATTCACTTTGAAAGCTTTAAACGTTCATTTTCAGAAATAAACAAGCAAAACTGTGATGAAAGGACGCAAAGTTTTTGCTTTGAAGTCCAGACTTCATTCATTCATTCATTAGAATAATCAGTGGTTTTGGTTCATTTTAAAATAATATTTTTTACAACAATGAATTGAAACATTTTTAAATGTGCTGTGTGCTTTGTATGTTGTGGCATTTGGAAGATAATCTACAAAAGCTAAGACCATCCAGGCTGTCACAGTGAACTAACCAGTCATGTGGTCACTGAAGGCTATTCTAACCCTCAGCAACACTTTTATTGGACCACTCTGTCACTGTCAGCGGCCCGGGACATCTCTTGTTCATACTGTCCTGATCAACACATCTGTGTCAGGGTTAAAAGACACATATCCTGAGGTGAGTCATTTAAAGGAAATACAGGTCAACGAAAAATAAAATATCTCCTGTTTTGTTCTTGTAGAAGGACAAATGAATCAATAATTGAACAGGAAAAACTCCTCTGCACTTTAGTCCACAGACTGAAGCTAAACAAACTAAACTGTCCATGTGTTGTTGTCCAACACACGGACAGTTTAGTTAATTCTTATCTTAATAGTTGCTAGATCCAAATATGTTTCCCCCAATTTTTAATTGATCATTTGTCACATGAAACACAAGGAGAGAGAGCGAGAGCTGTGAGAGTATCTTCATAACAAAGGTCCCTAATGTCACTTTCGTTCTTCCCTTTCTGGATCTGTGCTTGGATTTGCAGCGTCTTTCCTTGATGTTTGTGCTTCCACTTTTGTATGTGTTGTGTCCCTAGGGGCCACCGTAAGGGTGGCTGCAAAATCTCACAGCAAAATAAAAGGAGATCAGTCTCATGTTTTGTCATAGCGCAGTCATGTATCATGTACAGGGATGTACTTTTAGAGGTATAGGATAAAGAGTCACCTGTCATTTGTCAGCCTGCTGTCAGACTGACAAGGCTGTGCGAGAAGAAAGAGCCATCACCGCAATCTGACATCACTGTCACACTCTCTACACCTCTGTTTGCTTATGCCACCCCTAGGAAACACAAATGTTTATTGAGCTGTAGCAACACCATTTCCACTTAACTGCATCAATGAGGGCATTAATCACAAAATCCTGTCAAGCAGCCAGTGTTCATGAGATTTATTTATGTTTAACAATCGTGCCGGGATTAAAATTTCCAACACACAACTGGCCTTGTATGTGTGAAATATACAGTACAGTGAGCCCACTTACTGGGGCTTGTGGCTTCCTGTGTCACAGGAGCTACATAACCATGAACACTGTTCATTACAACAACAGAAACCTATTTCTGCTCAAGTGATCACTCGTCTAAACTTCTATGGCTTTGACCGACTTATGCTCTACTGTATGTGCCGGTTTACTCCGTGACGCTTAGTCAGATGTGACCTTTATAACGGCACATTTCACATGTGGGTGTTGATTTCTCACTTTGCACACAGCAACATTAGGTGTGTGTTACTGGTATTACACTGTACGAGTTACTCAACTGCAATTACTTCTACTTTGGCATGATTCATAAATGATGATACTGAACTGTGAAACTACATAAAGGTGCAGTGTGTGAGATTTACTGGTATCTCATGCTGAGGTTGCAGATTTTAACTATCTGAATACCCTTCTCCCTCCACCCCTGTCTTTCCAAATGTGAGAGAGCCTACGGTGGCCGTCAGGTGCCATGTTGTTGTCTGTGATCACATCAAGTAGCAATTATGGGTATGGTATGGTACTATGGTTAAACCAACTCGGGTCATAGCTTTCTCTTTACAATATAAATTGAAGATCTTATTGTCAGTTGGATCCCACAAAGGTCTACATACATACAGTACCTTTAATACATTCTCAACAGTGTTCAGATATTGTTACTATTAGTCTGAAAACAGATCTGTGCATTAAACATTTAAGATAATATATTGCATTAATATTTACAGTGCATTATAAATCATCATAAAAAGGACTATTTCCATAAAGTTGCCCTGGAACCGAAGACCAGATCTAAACATTCAAAAATCATTTGCGCATAAATAGGAAATGAATTAAACAACAACTTTACCATATTTGAAATGCATGTAATGATGTTTGCTCCATAGCAAAGAAAGCAGCAGAAATAAAAAAATCTAACTCATTGCCAGTAACAGGATTAGCAAACCCTTCATGTAATTATAGCTGAAGCTGGAGAGACGCAATCCAATTATTTCTTTTTGCAGATCGATGCAGTTGAATTGGCATTATTACAAATTGATCTCAATACTACAGGAAGAGTGGTTCGAACTGTATTGAAATCTTATGAGCATTTGTTTGTTTCTTCAATTGAAAGGGTTACTGTTGTATGTCTCAGCAGTCTCCCACGAACTGTTTCCAAACCAATTAAATGTCAACTCTGTGCTATTTGCTCTCATGTACACCATGACACTAGCTCTAAATTGACTTACTGATGTGTAAACATGTTACAGAAGATGGAGGCTTTCACCATGGAGCAATGCATTTACATGTTGATCCCCATTCAGTTTGTATCCTTAATGCTCTAGAGGTCACAATAACACGTGCATGAGAGCATATGGGCCCGTCAGTAAAAATTAAGCGTTTAATGTGTGCAATGGGCATATTTATCACCTTTTTTTTTATTACACTAAAGACACTACTCAAAGTCTTGCTGACATAGCACATGCAGAATGAGGCCTGGTGTTGTTCCCACATATGCCATGGACACTGATGAACCCCCGTACCTTCACTGGATAATGACCTTCTTCATCTTTGGCAGAGACAACCTGACGTCTGTTTTTCCTGAAAACAAGCTGAAACGTGAACTCTTGTGTCCACAGAACATTTCTCCACTGTCTTTCAATCCATCGGACATGATCTCAGGAGCTGAGCTGCGGCATAGCTGCAAAAAATGGCTGTAGGGCTTCCTCTGTGCATAATAGAGTTTCATGTTGCTTTTTTGGGAAGCAGCAGTGGACTGTGACAAAGGTTTTCAAAAGTAGTCCCAAGCTCATGTGGCTGTATTCATCACATTGGTGTCACCGTTTCTCATGAAGTGCCGCCTGAGGCCTCGCACTTCAACATGAGTTCTACCCTTGGGGCTTTACTCACTGAGCTTTGCCTTGAGTCCCTGACACTGATCATGCTCTCTGCTGTATTTAGTTGTATATAGTTGTTTTGGACCAGGGGGGTCCGATCCTGGGCCTTGAGGGCCACAGTCCTGCTTGTTTTCCAACTATCTCTATCCTACCCACTCCTCATTACCTGGTTCAGCTGTTTAAGTGCAGGTATGGTTAAAAAACAAGCAGGGCTGTAGGTTGTCCCAGCCCTGGTGCAGGACCACAGGCACAGTGCCACTCTTTGTTTACCACAGTGTGTCAGTATCTTGCAGCCTGACAGTTGGTAATGATTCTAACCTTACAGTGTTTCACGCTGTCCATGAAGCAACAACACTCAACAGATTTAACCCACACTCAGAAGTCAATAACGCCAACTGAGAGCTGATTGATTGATTGACTCACTCTGCCCTGAAACATTTCCCCCTTTCCGGCACCTTAACGCAGCTGTGCTGTTTATTTCTTTTCACCTCTCCTCCTGTGAAGGTTGTGTTGCGATGAAGTGATGCCATATCTCAACAACCTTTTGAAGTGTCATTTGTTCAGAGAGTAATTTGTTTTGAGTGGGCACACTGTGTCAAGGCGAGCACGTGCAGCAGTGTCGACTACCAGCTGAAGAGAAGAAGAAGGAGAGGAAGGCTGAGTAGAAAAAGGGAGAAGACGCATGACATTTTGCAAAGGGAAAGGAAGAGTGAAGAGAGTCCTGCACGTTCTTCACTGTAACGTGGCTCAATCAATGTGTGTGTGTGTGTTACAGCAGCTAAAACACACACACACTCCATACAACAGCTCCGCATAGGGGATTTTTGAAGTGTTAAGTGCTGACTGGACACTTATACACACTTTAAGATGCTTTCTCAGTCACCCTCCATTTTCTCGCCCCTCCTTTACCGTGTTTCACCTCTCCAAACTCAGTTCCTACGTTTCTCCGCCTGTTTATCTGTGCTGCCCTGTCTGCTACAGTCCAGCTGCATCAGACCTGTGCAGGCGGCTGATGGAGGCATTTAACAAATCAGAGTAAACCACACGTGAATGTGTGTTTGTGTTTGAGTGTGTTGGGATACAGTCGGATGAAAAACTGCTGAGTGGCAGTCCCAGTTTGATTTCTGCCGACCCAGAGTGATGTGCCCAAACTACAGGTTGAGGCTATGGTGCTAATCGGACAGAGGAGGTGCTGTGGTGTGTGGGAATGTGTGTGTGTGTGTTTGTCACCTGAAGCAGTGTTAATGGTCCTCACAGCCTCCCTGGCACTGACTCTGTTGTTAGGGGGGTAGTCAGGAACAGTGTTTTTGTAGCGCTTGTCAGACATCCGTGGACTCATCTTGGCAGATAGATGACTGAGAAACAGCGGGAGACAAAAGAAGAGGTTAGATAGAAAGTGGCAGTGGGGGATTGTGGTTGGCTGAAGGAAAGAAGGAGTGTTGGAAGAACAATGAAAGTCACATGGGGCAAAACCAAAACAGGAACTGCCTCGGTTCCATTACGAATGCTGACAGGGTGGGTTTTACACATACTGTAATGGCGAGATACATGCGCGCAGTCATGAACGTGCTCACTTGGCAGCCTGACACGGCCATGAACTCACTGACTCACCCTGACTGGCCGTGCTGCTCGTCAATCGCGTCCACAGCACTCTCCACTGAGTTCAGGAGAGACTGGATCTGATTGGCCGATTCCTTCAGCAGGAAACGGGTCACAAACTGCTCCACGTTGGTTCCTCTCTCGTAAACCTGGGAGAACACGAGAACAAAAACAGCAGGATTGGAAAGAAGTTGTAATACCAACACATCCATAAAAACCTCTGTGGAGCTTTATTTTGAAAGTTTCCTTTTCTTTTATGTCTTTCACACGTCTCAGTTCATTCTTTTTTCATTCTTCTACCTTCACTCCTCTGAAAAGCTTCACTCCTTAGCACAAATCTTTGCTTGCATCCATTTGACAGTTGAAGGGCTTCTCAAGGTGGACTGACAGCGTGAGGGGAGGCAAAAATAACGAGCAGAAATAGACTTAAACCTTTCACCTTTCACTCTCTGCACATCCATCTGTCTCGTCCGTCCCGTTTCACTGTTGAAAGTTTGTTCCAGGCCACACTAATAATACCTCTAAAACCTTTTCGACTGAACTTTCCGCTCGGCCCACGGGGACATAAAAGTGCTGTTTTGTGGTTTTACTATACAGTATATTGTTTCAGGTCAGATTCAGCAGGAAAATCACAACGCCAAGCTGAAATATTATCCACCCTCTCTTATTAAACACAACAGCACCCTGACATCCTGACTCCCGAGCTGTCAGCATCATCCACTGCTCCACTACGACACTGATTCATGCGGACGAACTGAGCAGTGTTGCGCTTCCAGCTTTCAGCTCACAACCTTTTGATCCATTGGTGATCAATCATTTTCACTGAGCCATTTTTAACTCTCACAAGCGACTCTATGGAAATGCTGGGGGGGGGGATCGATTCTATTGAACTGTAAATTTAGACAGGTTGAAGTTTGTTAAACTGAGCAAGACTCTGAGGAGGACGGAAAAAAGAGACTCAAGGACAACAGCACCGAAAGCAGGGGGTCTCTGAGCTGCACTGCTGACGATGGGAACACAGCAAACTGTCGGAGGAGTTAACTGTTTCAGATAAGACCAGAGCTCCTGTACTAACTGTGATGACCTTATCACTGCTGCTTTTTAATTATTTAGGGACTTGAGTGTTCGCTAAAACAGAGGCCCTGAACAGTAACGGCCCACTCACAGCTCAGCAGGCTTCTGCATAACAGTGACACTGTGCATTTAGAGGTTTGGGCTTTTCCACGCAAATTTAAAAACATATTAAAGTTGGGGAAGAGCTGCTGCGTGATTGACAAGTACATATAGATTAAAGAAGAAATTAAAGATTTAGTTTTTACAGAGTGCTGAAACCTAAAGACAGGAGCTTTGCTTTGTGGATTTTGTCGACGACTAAATCTGGTTAAATGGAAAAGACAGGAAAGCCACATGTAAATTATGTGCACTCATTTTAAAATCAAGTCCGACCCCAAACAAAACAAAGTGGCCTACAAACATCTAAATAAGACAGTTTTGAACATGTTACTCTTAAATTCAGAGCCATGAAAAGGAGCCTTGTGTCGGCATGTCTCTCTCTCTCATCACTGTCAGTCAGCTGTGAAAGAGACAGTGACCGTCCATGGACCGCTGGGTATTCAATGAGTTGTGAGGATCAATGTCTAATCTAAGTCAGGTAGGGAACTGACCTAAACCTCTAAAACATTAGATCAGGCTTCACATCCAAGAGCTCCTTTGCCAACATTAATACCATTTAAAATCTGCTGATTCTTCGTCTTCTGGTGAAAATGCTGGTGAAGTTTTTGACTCTGTCTTTTACTGTGATGTCTCGTATGAGACCTTTGGCTTTGAGCCCCTTTTAAAAATTCTCATTTAGAGTAAATAAAAAATAAAAGAAATAACCTCGAACACTGTTGTCAACCAACTTATGGAGCTAAAAACAAGCTTAATTATTTAGCTGGCAACAGCTGATAAAATCGGACACTTGCAAAGTCAACAAGACACGGTCTTACCAATGTGGTGAATCTATCTTTGTTGCTGTAAACTGCACTTGTGCCATGAAAGAATGGTAAGTGTGACGGGAGCAGCAACATGTGACAGGGAAAGTACAGCTTAGTCACAGTCAACTGACCTCTGAGACGCCACCGTAATATTTCACATTTAACCAATAAAACACTAAACTGCCAACTTTCATTCGCCGCTCAGACATGTTTGAAGCCAAGGAGCTGTCAGAATTACACATCAATAACATCTCAGTATTAAATGCAGGGCCATAATTGACTAAATATGTACTCCAGAGAGTGGAGCCAGTCGTTCACGTCAGCTTTACTGTCAGAAGTCACAGTGCAGTGATTCAGGGAGACAATTAAGGTTCCTGTGCAGTCAGCCATTCTCTGCTGCTCTCTACACTAATAAAAGACAAACGATCCCGCGAGACGCAGAATCACACAGGCCCATGTATTGACTTCCATTATCACAGTCAGTGGCTTTTACACATGTACGCACACATGTATACACACAGCCGAGCAAACACACTTCGACTTAGAAGCTGCTGATCCTCATCAGCTCACGTGCACAACAGTCCAGCCAGTTTGATCTGGTTTTGATGAAATTTAATTCACAGCTATCTGTAATACAACCAACACAAAATTACTATTATTACAAAATTTAGGCTTTTGTCACTATTTTACCCATGAGGCACTGATGACTCACTAATGACTACCATGCTGTGATGCAATTACCAAAGTGGGATCCACGTCTGAATAAATCAAAATGATAAGTAAGAATTCTGGCAGTTTTCTGGAAGGGATTATGAATGCATTACGAGTCCATTATAGGCACCTAATCATTAATCATCCATTCTGATATACTGTAGTACGGCATTTTTTTTTTTTTTTTGGCAAAGTTACCATTTATTTAAAACAATTAAACAAATCAAATGAAGCAGGAATTCCCTCAGGTGGAGTTCTGGAGGTAACTGCACAGTTGTTTTATTAACCAGTTTGATTCAGAAGTAAAAACTGATGAACGATGGATGAGTGAAAGCTGAGACAGGAAGAAATCGTGTTGTGGGTGGGCGAATGGGTTGTTTTTTATGGTCAAGGTTAAGGCTACTGCTACTATCATACAAGAGCACACACTGAATCAGATCTGTCTGTGTTTGTGTGTATGAGGAAATGAATATTGTATTAAGTGTTTACATAAAGTACTTGAATTATTCTGCTTCCTATATTAATTTGGTCACAAATGTAATGTGTTCGTCATCTAACTTTTGTAATAAGGTCTAAATAACTTGGGTTTCCAAAGCATAGACTAAGGTCTCTGACTGGACGACTCCTAATGGTGCACCTTATCATTCTGTACTGAGTCATTGTCCTGCTGAAACAACTGCTGGTGGACAGCGACCTTGACATCATCCTGTAAGACACTAAGTTTCAATGACACACAGGGTCAAAGATCACCACAGAATGTGATTAATCAGCATTCATTTTACTTGGAATAATTAATGGTCTCATAAGAGCATCACCTTGATTAACATATCATAGGCAAACTAAAGCATAAAACTGCTAAAATGCTATAATCACATGACATCTTACACATAGCAACCTCAAAAAAAAGCAAAACTATTTTTAAACATCAGTCCTACCAACTAATACTACAGCCCAACAACAAATACTGCTATTACTACTTACTTAACAGCTGTGTTAACGGCTTTAGCAACAGTTAGCTGTTTCTGACAATCATGAATTCCAGCATCAGCAAAACATCCAAACAGCCAAGACAGACTCTAAAATGCAGCACCACCCTGGCGCTATCACCATCTGTGCCTTCTAAAACATGTAACGCTGTGAACGGGGTTTAGTGCATTGTATTTAAGATGTTTTCCTCTGCCTCTGCACTTTCCTCCTTCCTGTCTGTCTCTCTCTCAGTGTACATGTCTTCCCTCTCTCTCCTCCTGCCAAGTGCGTCCCACGGGCCTGGATACAAAGTCTGGCATAGAAAAGTTGTGATCTATAATTCACACACATCACTGACCCAGGAGGCAACACCACCTCTGTCCGCTGGCTCCTTGAACACAGCCTGGTGATTAGTTACGATGTGTATTATAGTAAACATGTATAACTCTGTGTGTGTGTGTGTGTGTGTGTGTGTGCAACGCAGGAGGGATAAGAGCGCGTGCTCGAGATGATGTGCCTGGTTTTGTGCGATGATTTATGATCGAGCTCCTCAGAACTTATGATACCTACAGGGCTCAATATTTTTTCTGCTTAACTATCGGCTTTTTCATTACAAAGTGGTGGTGACATGATTTTTATGAGATCAAAAAATGTAATCTGGTAGGAATAATTGGTCGAGCCAGCAGGTCGCTAAGCTTTTGTAGGTATGTGTGTGTGTGTGTGTGTGTACTTGTCTTAAATCTCATGTATATCTCACAGTTAACAATGAATCTCATTACCATCCACCTACACATCTATGCACAGGCCTACCCCTGCAGCGGCTGCACACAGACACACACGCGGTCTTTTCTGATGAGATGGCTGATTACAGGGGGCTGTAGAAGCTAGACCCCTGTAATCACTGATTACAGAGTTAAGAGGAAATTATTCCATCTTCTGAGTCTCAGTTAGATAAAATGCTTTGTGGAGGGGGGGTGGGTGTCACCAAGATGTGGACCACCACTTTGAATAGCTCCATGTTTTTACTCAGATGGAGTCCAAGTGTTTGACAGTGTTCAACTTTGACTAAGTGTCTGTGGCAGCTACCATAAGCTCAGGAGCGTGGTCTGATCGCACAGTTTGGAGATTTTGGTGGAGAGAAATACCAGATGTCATACACCCTTTATTAAATTAGCACTCTATCCCTGTGTGGTATAACATAACAAAGATGACAACATTCGCAGGTATAGCCTAGAAAATGAAACCGTGTGGCTCCAATTTACTCAATTCTCAGACACAGTGTGAGGCCATTTGTCTTGTCAGCTATCTTCAGCGGTCCAGCTGCTGTACCTCAAAA
The DNA here is from genome assembly GCF_900324465.2 of Anabas testudineus. Taxonomy (NCBI): domain Eukaryota; kingdom Metazoa; phylum Chordata; class Actinopteri; order Anabantiformes; family Anabantidae; genus Anabas; species Anabas testudineus. The sequence goes on from NC_046615.1 coordinate 4,632,916, forward strand.
AGACACAGCATGAAATCTCACTCTCTTCATTCACTCTAACAACACAGGAGGGTAGTGGTAAACATCAGATATTAGTAATAGTATTTAGTTACTCATCAGTCTGTGATGATAGTTACTCCCATGGTTGAGACGTTGAGTCTCTATGTCTCGATGCCCCAATAAGAAGTAATGATAGGGTCAAAACAGCTTTACCAATGTCAGGAGCATTGCTCCATTGACTGTCACTCAGATAGACAGGTTGAAGAGAGGACGCAAGTGTTGGTATTGATCCACTGATAATTCAGTTTATCTAGCAGCTCAGGCTGAAGGAGCTTGATCTGTTTCATAGGAGAGAAACCAAGTCACCTCAGTCAGCCGTGAGAGGACAGAAGAGGAGGGAGATTGTCCTTGAGCTGTATTTAGGGGTGTTTTACTAAGTTTGTAAAAGCCTGCTGCTTTGACTGTGATTACAAAAAACAAAAACTGGTTTTACAATATCTAATATCTGTCTGACAAAAAAACGTAACAAACAAAAAAAGGACGAAAGGAAGGAAGATTGTAGAAGGTCCTTAAAGTGTGCCAGCAATCATTGTCCATCATGGTCCAAGCAATGCATACAGGTGAGCAACACCTGAGAGAGGAAAATCATTTCCTGTAAGTTGTCGTGAGTCAGACAAAAAACACTCTTAAAGGAGCAAAACACCGGCCAAACTCCTACAGTACATGGATTTTAATAGTTACTGTACACTCACAAGTTACCAACCACAAGAAACCAAGTTTCCAGATTGACATGGAAACACAAATAACTGTGCAGCATGTGATCGTTTAGACAAATGATCACATGCTGTTAATAGTAAATATGATTAGCCAGCGGGATATGGAACCTTTTTAATGACTAAAACTTAACTGCTGCGTGTCCAGAACATATTCAGTCTGACCTTTTACTACACATGAACAGAGTACTGTTTAAACAGGTGAAATTACTTCTCATGAGACAGAATCATTTTCAGAATAATATGTATTACAGTATATTACTGGATTATAATTATCGTTGCATTAATGTGTCTAAAGATTATCAAGCCTAGCTTGTGTGTCCAGTCCTACATAGCAGGATTAGGTTGGTACAGACAAGAAAAGAGGCTACGTCCTGCTCCATTTGATAAGTCCTCTTATCAAATGGGGTTTGTGCAAAGGTCAGGGTAAGCAGAAAGAAAGACACTTTCAAACAAGTCAGAAAGTGTGTCACAGACACTGGTGTGATATACTTTCCTCCCAGTAGTGTCAAACTCCACCACTTCAGGCATGAAGACGTAAGAGAGGAGAGGAGAGGAGAGGAGAGGAGAGGAGAGGAGAGGAGAGGAGAGGAGAGGAGAGGAGAGGAGAGATAGGAGAGAGGAGAGGAGGAGAGGAGAGGAGAGGAGAGGAGAGGAGAGGAGAGGAGAGGAGGAGAGGAGAGGAGAGGAGAGGAGAGGAGAGAGGACAGGAGAGGAGAGGAGAGATAGGAGGAGAGGAGAGATAGGAGGAGAGGAGAGGAGGAGAGAGGAGAGATAGGAGAGGAGAGGAGAGGAGAGGAGAGGAGAGGAGAGGAGAGGAGGAGAGAGAGAGGAGAGAGAGGAGAGGAGAGGAGGGAGGAGAGAGAGGAGAGATAGGAGGAGAGGAGAGGAGAGGACAGGAGAGGAGAGGAGAGGACAGGAGAGGAGAGGAGAGATAGGAGGAGAGGAGAGATAGGAGAGGAGAGGAGAGATAGGAGGAGAGGAGAGGAGAGGAGAGAGGAGAGGAGAGGAGGGAGAGGGAGAGGAGAGGAGAGGAGGAGAGGAGAGGAGAGGAGAGGAGAGGAGAGGAGGAGGAGGAGAGGAGAGGAGAGGAGCGGAGAGGAGAGGAGAGGAGAGGAGAGGAGGAGAGAGAGGAGAGGAGAGGAGAAAAAGGAGGAGAGGAGAGAGATAGGAGGAGAGGAGAGGAGAGGAGAGAGGAGAGGAGAGGAGAGGAGAGGAGAGGAGAGGAGAGGAGAGGAGAGGAGAGGAGAGGAGAGGAGAGGAGAGGAGAGGAGAGGAGAGAGGAGAGAGCACAATTTGCAGTTTCTGTTCCTGCACTTACTTTCAAATGGTCTTCATCTTCTGACAACACGCCCACATCTTACCAAGGTGCTCTCTCTGGAGACTTCCTGCCTATTTTTAGAATTTTTATTAGTTTCTATTGGTTTGATCTCTTTTGACATGGCAACCAATAAAACTTGTTTATGTTGCGTCGAATCTCCCATAAGAAGTTGTGTTCAACTTCATTTATTTCGCAGCTCAGGAGGTATCAACTTTTATTTCACACGGTCTCTCTACAGCAGGTCTCTATCTGCTGGACGGGAAACACTAGAGCAGCTCGCTGGCTGGCACGCTATCTCGGAAAACCCCCACAACCCAGCCACAGCTTCATACATCAACCAATTAAAATGGTATCCTAGCAACCGCAGTCAATATGTCTCTAAGCAACACCAATTTTGCAGTAGTGGGGGGAATTATAGCTAGCTGCAGGCCTCTTACGGAGAGAAACATACTCCTTTTAAATATCTCTCACTCTACTGGTCCCTCTCAGTTATCAAAAACTCTCTCACAGTAACACAGTTTAGTTTTACCACACGCTTGCACACTTAAAGTCATTCAGCCCGTTTCTTTTGGCTATTACTCTCCTCTGCTCTCCGTCACTGTTCACTGTACCAGTTTAGATTCTTTGTGTGATCTAAGCTGCAATGCTAGCTGATCACTCAGAGTCCAACCATGTGTGTACACTGCCTGTTTGTGTGTCTACAGTAGCAAGAAAACGTATGTGAACCTTTTGGAATTTAGTGTGTTTTTGCATACATTTTTTAATAAAACGTGATCTGATCTTCATCTAAGACAAGAGTTTTAACGAATATGATGTGCCGAAAACAATAACACAAAGAAACTCGGAGCAACCATAAAAACCTCACAATGCTAGTGAGGTCCCAACTGTAAAGTATAGTGGAGGAAACATCATGATTGGGGCCTGCTTTGCTGCATCATGGTCTGGCCAGCTTGCAGTGCTTGTGGGGAAGATGAAAGATGTGTATCAAAAAATAATTCAGTGAGAATAACTGTACGTCAGCTGAAACTCTGCTGTAGTTGGGTGATGCAACAGGATAATGATCAAAAACCCACAACAGGATGGCTGCAGAAAAACAAAATCCACCTTTTGCAGTGGCCAAGTTAGAGCCCAGACCTCCCAGATAGAGATGCTATGAAACGAGTTGAAGAGAGCCACACACCAGATGTCCAAAGTATATGACAGAGCTAAAGGAGTTCTGCAGGAAGAATGAGCTAAAATTCCTCCTGAACAATGTGCTGCCGAGCTGCCAAGGGGGGTCAACCAGTAATGAATTCAAATGATTCACATGCTTTTTTCCACTAGCACTGTGAGGTTTTTAATAAAGACATGAAAGATCAGATTTTTTTTGTTATTATTTTAGGCACATTATATTTGTTAATACTTTTGACTTAGATGAAGATCAGATCACGTTTTATGACAAATTAATGCAGAAAACCACAAAATATCAAATGTTTCACATTCTTCTTGTTGCCACTGTATGTTTAAGCACTAATGTTGGACTAATATGGCTGATCACCCGCTGCTCCTCTCCTAGAGACATCTAAAAGTCCATTAGTAGAACAATAACATCAGCATGGCCACACCCAGACACACACACACACACACACACACACACACACACACACACACACACACACACACACAAAGTCCACACTGTAAGTATCTCTGCCTGAATCTTGTAACAGGACAGTATGTGTAAAGCTAGTGAAGAAAGCAAAAATCACAGCAACTAAACAATATCCCAGCTCATGGATTTGAACAGGAAGTGTGTTGAGAGCTCTAATTCTGCTCGAGGTCAAGAGGTGAGAGATCAGGTTTAACCTTCAATTAGAGAGTAATTACAACTGAAATGATCATACCTGATACAGTGACATTTATTTAATAGTAGAGTAAACGCAACACGTGGTCTGGACCCAGCAGATAACAGAGCTCAAAAAAGTATTTAGAGCTGTAAAACATGAATCAGTCATTACCTCCATGTGTTTAATATGTGGGCAGAGAAGCATCCAGCAGAATGTGAGGATGTAGACTTTTCGACTCTACTGTACTTTGTTGCTGTACTGTTAACTTTGGTCCTACAGACTCCTCCTGAATCTTGATTTGACGTGTCCTCAAGTTTTTAAGTTGTGGTGGAAACACCTCATTATAGGGTCATTGTGTATTCCTGCAATCGGAGCTGAAGGATGCTATAAAAAGAAAAAGAAATTAGCAAACACTGCGTTTTTTTGGAGGATTTAACTGTTGGAAGTGTGGATGGTCTTCACAGAAGGCAGGGTGCCTGAGTTTGTTTCTAAACAGAAGGCGAGCCCACTAACAGCCATCAGAAACATACAGCCGCTTCAGATATCACGCCAGCTTCATCGGCCTTCAGAGAGCCGAGAGTGGAGGGAGGCGAGGAAGAGGATGGAGGTGGAAGGAGGGGGGAGAAACAGTGGGAGGGAGAGAAGCTGCTCGAGGTTAGGGAGATAGGAGGGGAGTGGTGGGACGCGGGGAGAAAAACGGAGTGAGGAGTGTAGGAGGAGAATAAAGGAAGTGAGAAGTGAGGAAGGAAGAGGGATGTAGTGTCCTGTACATCGTGGTGAGCCTTCTGGTTCATTTGTGTGTTTTACTTTCACTCCCTCAACTCTGTATTAAATCCCCAAGTGACGATCCTCTCACTCTGCTCTCCTTTTACCCAATTACCCATCCACCTCTCTCTCTCTCTCTTACACACACACACACACACACACTTCCTTTCTCCCTGCTACGGTCCACTGCATTATTCATGCTTTGGGTGTAACCTCATCAGTCAACACACACACACACACACACACACACACACAGCTGACAAAACAACACACGCTCTGCCAGTTCTCTCTCTCTCTCACTCACGCACACACTGACACAAATTATTCATGTCCACATCATTAACAGTTGTGGGAGACACAGAGGATGCAGTCACAGTCAGTCACATATTCGGAGGATTCGTCGCTGTCCACCTCTGCTCTGTACAGAACGGCACCTTGACAGGGTGAACAAGGGACAGACAGGCACACATACAGTACATACGTAAACCTCTTAGAGTAATATGCTGACGGCTCCTGCACTGTGCTGATGTGCCAACCCAGAGAGGAGCTGACTGGAAATGGTCTTACAGTATCTGCAATGCTAATGTAAGAGGGATGCAGAGGGGGAGGGGCTATGCTATGAGGGCTACTACTTTTACAGTACAGACTGTTTCACTGCTGAGATGAAAGTGATTATAGCATATTCTGATCTGGCAGAGTCTGCTGCCTCATCGAAAACACAAGGCCACATATACACAATACTACAGGCTGATTTTCTAACAGCGCATGTTAAAAAACTATGGCTGCATGATGGGAAACTTTGCAGGACAAATGAGGAAAAGAGAGATATAAATGTAAACTGTGTATACGTTACGAGGGCTAGATTCAGTGGCACCACTCAACTCTTCATGCAAATCGTCCTAGTGGCCGTTCGCAGTACTGCAATGAAAGATCGCCTGTCGCAAAAAGAGCCCCCTCAGCAGCACAAGAGCATGTGCACGGTCCGCGCAAGAAGCATGTTCCAGTATTAAAGTTGCCATGTGCGAAGGCTCAGATGCCCACAGCTATAATTAACAACAGCGTTAGTGGTCACTGCTCAGCCAGAGACAAGTGCAAGAAGGGTTTACACAAATGATAAGCTAGGCTGCACTGAAGTGGAGTGCCTTAGCAAAGTAATGAATGATGAAATACAACCATGAAATCCGTTTCACTGAGCATCCCTGACATCTTTCTCATGGCAGCCATGAGAAAGATGTCAGGGATGCTGCCTCTTTCACCTCCTTCACCTCTTTCTCTCACTCTGTCTTACCTCTTGACTTATCTCAGAGTCCTCTTCTATTATCACCTCCTACACCTCCCTCACTCAGCATCTTCACTTCTTACTCTGCCCTTCGTTCTTTCCTAATTAGTTTTCTTTCTTATTTATTCTGCCCCTTCTTTCCTCCTCTTCCAGTCATTTTTCTCTCTCAACATCTTCCCACTCACTCTGCGGCTCTTTTCTGTGTCTGTCCTTTGTGAAACTTTTTCCTCACCCTCAACTTGTTCTCATCAACTCCCTCGCTTACGTCCTCTCCTCACTCCTTGGGTCTAACTTTACTTCTTTAATATCCAGCATTTTGGCTACAGCATCCTCCTCCTTGGTTACCAGGGAAACTGTAACCTTGGTCACCAGGTTCTAGCGGCAGAGGCATGCACTTGCTATCAGGGTTGACACCACTTACAGACACAGGTTTATATAATATTAATTACATGTGTGTGTGTGTCTCCAGGCTGCTGTGATTGCAGGAATGCTCCAGACTGAACTGCTAGCACCAGATGGCTACCTGTACACACACACACACACACACACACACACACACACACACACACACACACGCACACAGGCCATACAAACACACACTCGGGAGCACATACTGCTTGTGCACTCCAGTGAAATCAGCTGCGGACCTTCAGTGGTTTGTAATCATTAAACCTGCCGTGTATGAGCTTCATGAAGTGCCCCACACATGTAAAAAATGTGTCACACTGTGGACACATAGACATTAGATTTGATGTTGTTGCACAATGATTATTATTCCTTCATAATAAATGTTTTAGGATCTGGTCCAGAGACAGAGCAGAATTAATAGTAAAGTAGGAAAAAAGATAAAGCTTTATATTTACTTTCACACCACAGTTTAAAATGAACTATAATATTTATAATGCATTCCAGTTTAGTATGTTTAATAACACCTTTTCCGGGTTTGACTAACAAATTCTCACTAGGATTTAAGTTCATTGGGCTGTATTATGCACAATCTTCACCCAAAGCCCCATTAAATCTTAATAAATAAGTGATGAATGCTACACAAACTGATACAGAGTCTACCAAGACTCATATGGCACCCACTGACTGAGCTGGCTGAGATGTTTTACTCACAAACGCCTGTTTCATTTTATTCATCAGCATCCTCATTTCCTTCAAACCTCTCACCACAGCTCCTTCCCTTAATCTGCTCTCCTCATCTTTATTTCTATTTTCTGTCCCGTTGCCCTTTCTGCTCTCTACATTCTCCTCCACTGATCTTCCTCCCCTCTTACTCTCCTCGTCCTGCCCACGTTATTGTGTGCAGACCAAAACATCTCCCTCTACCCCGTGATCTGCTTCACCTTAATCATGATGAAGAAAGGAGAGGATGAAGAGGACGAGGCGGGATGGCTTGAGGAAGGCGTGGGGGGGGGGGGGGGGGGAGACAACAGAGCGCAGATGAAAAAAGGAGAAGATGAGAGAAAAGAGAGGCGGGGAGGAAGAGGAGGTGGCGAGGAGGAGTCAGATGAGAAGCAGCTAAAAAGCTCGTGGAGGGTCACTCACCGGTGCGAAACAATTTCCCAGACACATTTTGAAAAAAGGCAGGCTTAACAAGATTTCAGTCGGAGAGAAACTGTGTGTGTCTGTGTGTGTGTGTGTGTGTGTCTGCAGAGTTGCCTACGAGTGTGGCGGCTTTCTCAGTAAACGCTTGAAACAATAAAATGATAATGAGAGAGGCTCATTACGCACCGCGTTTCTACAGGACAGACAGGACAGGAGATTTAATGAATCCTACCTCTCCTCTTTTTGTTGCCTGTTTCGACTCTCAACATACAAGCACACATATCTCATGGGGCAGTGGAGGGGGGGACATTATTTATCCTCACCTGCTGTAGAGCCAATTAAAATTGTTTTCTGGAACCACTTCTGACTCTGATAGAGCCATAAAAAGCATTCACAAAGAAAAAAAAAAAAACCTAAAAGAGGAAGGAAAGAAAAATAGTTGAAACGCCACTGAATTTGAAGGATTTCAACACATTTGCTTCGTCCCTGTGGATTATATGTTTGTTCTCTGGCACTGTCTAAATCATGACATTCACAGCCTTCATCTGGGAAAATGACTAAGATGCTGCTGTAGTTAAGGAGGACACATGCAGGGAGGCTTTCTCAAAATCTGTCTCGGCCAAACAAGCTCACTGACAGCTCTTTCCTTCCTAAAATTTGTCTTCAACTTTCTTAGTTGCCCATACTGCCTGATTTATCTTCACAAAATGGGGGTCTACAGTAGAGTAGGAAACTGACGTGAAGACGTCAGAGATGTCACATGAAGCCCACAGTCTGTCCTCCATCTGATGCTGCGGATGATGACATGAGTGGGATCTGCTTGTAAAAACAAAACTATGGTAAAAGTTTGCTGAGCGATCTCTTGTCTTAACAAGCTGGCTCCGTGCAGACTGGCATCAACTCCATGACAACTGTCCCCAAAGTATCCTGCCTCCATGGCAACAGTCACCATAGAAACATGCAAAGACCTCTTGAGGTGATGCCATGCTGACATGAGCTGAAGTGGGATGTTATGTGCAAAGTTACCAGCTGACACTTTGTGTTCGCTGCGAGAAAGAACGGTTTCAGAGATTTAACTTTTTAAAAGTTTAGAATTTCACATTGTTGCAACTTTCAACTTTCACTTTGGTTAAAGAGCAACTTAAGAGCAACTTTTGGATCATGCTGGGTTTGACAGGGACAGCAGTGAAACACAGCTCGGTGGTAATTTACTCAAAGCTTAAGTAACTCACTGAAAGAGATTCTCAAGCGTTAGATCACTGTCACCAGTAGTGTCACAGTTCTCAGTGCTTGTACTGTTACAGCTTCTGCTGTGTAATTGCTGCAAATCAAAGGGAAAGAGACTGGAAACAAAGGTCACAGCGATTCCCCAGGACAACATTGACGTCTGAATGGAGTATAGCATACATCTTAAAAGTTAATTAGTGCAGCGAAGATGTAATAAATAATTTTCATCACTTTTATTATTTAATATTTAACATTTGAAAATTACACATTAACAGACGTTTGTGACTAATGCAGCAGAAACATTTTAAATTTGCAGGAGTCGATCGCTTCAGATGAAGCAAGAGAATAAGAGTTATTACATCTGACAGTCTAACAACCCTGGATTAAAGCTGTCATTAAATGGGCCATACTATGCTTTTGTATTTTTAATTGTAACTTCACTGTTGTGATGACAGGTGCTGATGTTATGTAGGGGGGGCAGAGGATACTGTAGATCTGTATTGTGTTGTTGGTGTTCCACATGAACACGCTGCAGTGGTAATATATAACAACATGAGACAATAAAGTGTGTGTGCGAGAAATAGCCCAGCTGATTCATTCAGTTTGTCCATCAAGTTATGGCAGTAATGTAATCATCTAACAATAATTACTGTACGTCTCTGTCCTATAATATCCTCAGCTTCTTTTGCGAATCAGCAGGGTGATTACAGATAACTGGGCTGATCTGATGTCAGAGGTGATTTGAGTTTATTAATCGCCACTAATTACTTTAGGATCATCTCATTTACAGAATCTCACGAGCCTCTAAAGACAGACAGCAACGACTGCTTGAAGTGAACGGAAGTATTACATTTGCATGAATTGTTATTGTGTTTGTCGTCTCTCTGGGAACCTGAAGGGGATGATGGAGGGAGACGGCGACACAGACCGAAAGCATCAGTCTAATATCAATAGTCAAACATCTCTCTCTCTCAGTCTGTCGAGCTGAGCCGCACAGCTGTGGATATTAAACATGGTCTCAGGGGACACACATTGATTTTTGTGAGAAAAATAACGGCCTTAAACATTATCCTGGCACTGAGTTGGCTACTGTATCATATTTTGTACCAGGAGCAGCCTCCAATCTGTAATTTTATGCATGTTGTCCTAAGTTAGAAGAACTGGAAGAAAGGTTTTTTGCTGCATAACAGAGCCAAGACTGCTGGGGTATAAATTTCAGCTGAATAATCTGGAGGCTCATTTTATTCTTACTGCAAACTGCCCTTGGGTTCCGACCAAGTGCTTTAAAGGAAGCAGAAAAAAAAAAAAATCACTCCAGCACAGAACAGCGGGTAACTGTAGAGCACAAAGCCAGCTTTCCTTTCCCACTCTTTCTTCCTCTCTGTCTCTATTCATTGAGGTGGATGGAGAGTTAATCAATTCTCACCGGGCTCTAAAAGGCCAGGTCTCAGGCTACAGCCTTCTGCTCAAGCTAATATCACGCTCTGTCTTTTCGCTCCACCCACTCCCCCACATCTGCCTCAACACGAGTCACTCCAGGTTTTCCATGGATGTTGTCTCGAAATAGCTCTTTGCATGAAAAGTGCTGATTTCTATTGGTTAGTACACTATCTTACAACAGCTCTGCATCTTCAGTACGTACATATATATTGAGAGGAAGATGAGGGTGGAGAGAAGAATGATTAGAGAAGAAGGAGGTGATAGATAAATACAAAGAAGAGTAAAGGAGGAGAAGATAAAGAGCATCACTGGTGCTCCACAAAAAGTAATGTTGAACAGAAACATATGCAGCTGCTGTATCACAGCCAGCCCACTGACTTAAGCTCCTATCCCCACTTGTGGATTAGCACTCACACAGCACACTCACACTTAGACCTTTACCGAGGGCCTGATAAGCTCCAGCTTTTGAGAAGGAACCCTTCAGATGGAATAAAACACTGAAAGTGTTGCTCCAGTGATATGAAGTACAGTTTCTTCACAGGAGACTCGGACTGGCTTGTAAGTATTTTGGGAGTCGGGGTGTTGAGATGCTACGTTTCAGGTGATCTCGGTTTCTTCCTGACAGCTTTTTGTTTACATGTTGCTCGATCATGTCAAGTATAAATAAGATGCTGTACGATAGGTGTTTTCTTTGTGAGTGGACCTGTGACCTGACTTAATAGAGACTAGTATAAAGGTGAAGGTCAGACCCTCCAGACCAAAAATAGTTTGCAGTGGACACATGTATGTATTATTATAAGAACTGGACTGGAACCCGACTCCCAGGATGGCGTCCATGAACGAATGAAAAGCTTTCTGGTTTTGTTTATACGTTTGCATCATGCAGCTCACTGCACATCAGATGTTCATCACCCCTGGAACCTTTGGCATTTATTGTTTAAATCTATTCCCCCCCCTCATTTAGTGAAGCTTGATCTCCACAGACAGATGCTTTTATCTGTGCCGCTGTGAGCTTATGAGGGAAAATCTGTCTGCTGATTTGTTTGTGTTGTTCCTGCATGAAAACCAAGTTCGCCCAGTACATTTCTGCAGTCAGCCTGCTGAAGACAGATTGTCTAGCTGCTGTCCCTTTGTCTGACACACTGCACACTGAGTGGACTATTGTCTGAACGATGCTCTCGCCTCGCGTTCAGTGAATTCCCAGACGCACTTTACATTAGGATGTCACACACATACAAATAGCTTTTCTAGGCTCTAGGAAGGTGTTACTACTATAAAACCTTTTCTGGATAACACTCTACCCCAAAGAGACCACAGACCCCATATTTAGCACAAGGCACCTTATACTTTTAGCTCTTAATTAACACGATAAAAAAGAAAAAAGAAAATATATTTTGTGCTATTAAACCCCATCAGATACTAGATATACTAGGTATTTACCTAGAAAGTGAGCCAGAGCGGCACATTTTCTATGTGATTAAACATTTAAGATCTATTGTTAGTCTTTCTAGGAGTGTTTAATGGTGACTTTTTTTTCTTCTTAAACTATTTTCACTTGCAGGTTTCTTCTTAAATGATAACAAGCTGGGTATTAATCAGCGTAGCAATTTACAGGGTACAACCTGGACAGGTTGCTGTCTATCTCAGAGCTGTCCTACAGAGACAGACAAACATTCACATCATCACCTACAGACACTGTAGAGCCAACAGTCAACCTAACTGGCTAAAACGTATGTGTTTTTGCTGCACCACCAGGGGCCACTGGGATAAACTGGCAGCAAGGCCGAGTTGCACCACTGTGTCTGCAGAAAAGTCTACTATTAAAAGCTACCAGTTTGTGATGTGATACCAGACACTGACTTGGCAAAGAATTTTATAACTGTGATGAAGAAACTCCTAAAACCCTAAATGTCTAAGTCTGCGATGCGCACTCACAATCCTCAAGCTCATAAGTTGAAACTGAGCCGGGCGCTCATCAACAGGTGCAGTGGTTAAAGCCAGCATTACAAAACCGCAGAGGCAGAGAAAAAAAGTGAGTGATTGTATAACGAACAGTGAGGCGGGCGAATCGAAGAGTTGGCACAATGCTAAATGACTGAAACAAAGATAATTTAGCCTCCAAACTCCATCTCTCCCTGCAATAAAGTAGCCTGCACACTCTCTCTCTCAAACACACACACACACACACACACACACACACACACACACACAAATCGTCTATCAATACTCGACTTGTCAGCAGTTTGGCTATTCTGCTCTCTGAGCTGGTCAACTCCCTTCACCGTATTGTTGGAGCTCTTCCAAGCTGCCAGACACACCCAATATAATGATATCAGCTACTGTACAGCTCCTGAGACTGAAAGGGAGAGAGACGGTGTGTGTGTGTGTGTTTGTGTACAGTATGTGTGTGTCTCAGGAAAAGGCACAGTATGAATGAGAGTAAGAAGAGAGAGCACAGAAACAGAACAAGAGAGACAAACTGATTAAACAAAGGTTCCTCATTAGAAAGAACCAGCCTGAGATTGTGTTTGAAGGAGGGCAAGAGTGAGTCTGAGTGGCCTCGAGCTGAAAGAAAGATAAAGACAGAGCTGGTGGACAGAGATATAGACACACACACACACACACACACACACACACACACACACACACACACACACACACACACACACACGGTGAAGCAGAACTCTAATGTGAACATGTAGACTGGAGTGTGGCTATGGACCAGCTGCTATATATAGCACATGGGAAAAACTAGGATAACACATTACTGTTCTCCAGCTGACACGCTGACACACACACACACACACACACACACACACACACACACACACACACACACACACACTCACTCACAGTCTGAACCAGTGGGCTGAGGAGACTGTAGCTGCAGCACAGAGGAGAAAGTTGGCAAGCCATAATTTCTTGCCACACACACACACACACACACACCACAGTGCTGCTGCATACACACACCATTAAAGATGATGTATAGGAGTAGACCCAGTGTAAATTGTTCTATATGCTTAGGAGGTCAAATGTGAACAATTGGCTGCCACATCTGGACACACACACTTCTCAGCGTGGAGACATGTATAGCGCCGAAGAGAAAACATGAGTTCATCATGTGATGGTGTGTTTAAAGTGACCATCTCATGCAAAATGCCCTTTTTGGTCACTAATGTACACATACAGGACTCTCTGGTGCATGTAGACAACCTACTGCCGAGTATCAGGGTCTTAGGGACCCACATCCTACTCAGGCTGGGTCCAAAAACCTACCCACAGGAACTTTGGCCAAAAACTCGCAGTCCACCACTGCAGCAGACTCACTGTGTGAACACCAAGCAGCAGAGCACTCACCTACTGGATCTATGGACGAACACAAAAGTCTCTCCTCTTCCTCCCATCTTCACAGGATTTGAACAAAGTGGATTTATTTGCTTTTGAGCAAAGCAGTATGTGTGTTTATATGTGTGTGTATTTGTGTGTGTGACAGAGACACGGCAAGTGGAAGACTATATACAAACAATGGCATAGGTGACATGGACGTTACCTACGTGCATATGTGGATAACATTAGCTTCACTCCAGAGCAAGAGAAGTTTGGGGCTAACTTGATATGGTGAGCATGTTGAACAAACAGTTGCCTATTTACACATCCTGCAGCTATGGAGCAACATTATCATTCATTGTGCGTTGTGTTTATTGGCTCTCTTTATTCTGTTGTGTGCCTCTACCACTTCCAGAGGGGAATATTTGTCTCTTTACCTGCTAAATGCTCCTCTGTCTTCCACAGTTAATTTCTAGCTGGGTCTTGGTGCTGGCTGGTAGCGAACAGTGGGTTTCACAGCTGGTTCACTCCGTGTGCTGGAAACAACACATGGAGGGAACCGAAGCTGCGATCCACACAGCAAAACGATGAGCAGACAGATGCTCATTTTTGTTTTCATACGTGTAAGATTAACTTCTATTTCTTTGCTTAACGTATATCAAACTCTGCATGTATTGTACATTTGCTCCATACAGCAGAACTGCATGTTTACAGTTCAGATCAGGCTCAAAGGTCAGTTTGAAACAAAGATTAAAATGAACTAGTTTATAAATCTTAAAATCCAAATTAATAATGATCAGCCACAAACATTTTACATCCTTGCTGAGAATTTAAATGATTTCTGCCTCTTATGATGACTCCCTGAAGTGCAGAGTGTAGCAGAGTGTAGCAGAGAAGAAACAAGGGAGGTTGGAGCAGAACGGATTGATTTCAAGTCTCAATGCTTAGACGACATAGTAACACAGTGTAAAACTACTTTTACACTTTACGCAATATACAGAAAGCAAAACTCTACTGACACACTTGAGGTAAAAAGTACATCATTGTACATCATACATCATAACTCCACATCTTCTCACACACACACACACACACACACACACACACGTGCACTTACCTTCTTGGTGAAGTCCATGGCTTTGAGGATGGAAAGATTGAGTGTTTCCAAGGAGGCCAGAACTCCCTCGTAGTCACCCATGTGCTTGGCAAAGTAGTCTGCACAAACACACACACACACACACACACACACACACACACACATACAGACACATACAGACACAGACAATTTGGCGCATTTCAAAGTCACAACATAATTTGCAGCGATTAGCTGAAATAATTTAAATGAACAAAAATAATTACATTTCAAGCAAGAAGAACTTATCTAATAGTAGATAAGAGAGAGAATAGGGGGAACAGGTGTGTGTGTGTGTGTGTGGTCAGTCTACTTACCACAGAGTTCCTTAGTGTCAACATTACTATCACAGCAGAGGAGCAGCAGAGGGAGAGAAAAAGGAGGGAAGGAAGGATGGAAAGTAGGAAGGTAGGAAGGAAGAAAAAGGAGGGAGAAGAGCAGGGTCAGAAACAAAGGGAAGTTTTTTTCCTGCAGCCACACACATGCACAGACACACACACACACACACACACACACACAGAGTTGGCAGGCACAAAGCGATCTAACAAGACACTCTGACAGGAGTCTGAATCAATCCACCACCATCATTCATGCTCAGTTCAGTGTGTGGGGACTCATTTGGCAGTGAATTCGTCACTGCTATAAAGGAGACTTTCCCTGGTTGACTGACCAGGTGAGAAAAGGGAAAACAAGAGAGGGTGAGAAAGAAAAGGAAAAAGCCAAAGAAGAAGGTCCTGTTAGTTAGGACATGTAATTAATGACGGGAGACCTGGAGACAGAGCAGGAGACAGGCAGAAAGTCTCTATCTGTCCGTCTGTTTATCTAATTTATAAATGACTGCACATTATAGGGCATGTATGGAAAAAAACACTCAGCAAATTAGATGAATTCTTATTTGAATGTTTAAAATATCTGATAAAAAACCCTTTAAGCAGTTTGGACTGAATGAACCAGCCTGATTTAATAATGGCCTACATTATTTTATTAAGCGCTACCTTCATGTTGCCTTCAGGGTGCCTGGCAGAACTAATCCTGATCTATCACTGTGACAGATGGGCTTCAAGAATATCCAGCGAAAGCCTAGTTCTACCCAACATTTTATGTATTTTCCCGTTTACTAATGACATATGTTGTTTAAACTGCATCTGAGGCTGTGTGTGTAATAGAGTTGTTCCACCACTTTGTTGGCTAAAATAAAAGTGGCAGATTGTTTACTATCCAAATGGTCGCTCCAGCTGTAGGCTGCATTTTCACAAAAGAAGCAAACCGGTAATTATGTTGTTCTCTGCAAGCGACGCAGCCGCCTGTTGGGTTTGGAATAAGACTTCAGTAATCCTTAGGTTTCCACCTTTTCACGGACAGTACGAATCATGTGACTCTGACAGAGCAGTGACGTTTATTAACTAAAATTATTAAGTGATGGCTCCACACAGTATAGGACAGACCTAATGTCTGTATTACTGTAGCGCATTAAAGGCAGACTCCGCTGATTCTACACACTAAACCACAAGTCTAAGAATAACCCTACTGATGTCATCAAATTGGAGGTGTGGGGTTTCAAAGTTTGAATAAAGGGGTTTAATGAAAGATGCATTATGGGAAACGTAGGATGCAGCATTTTTTGGAGTTTTTGAAAGACTAAAATCAGAATGTTTTAATTGTCAAGAGATTGACATCCGAAAACTCCACCATATGATATCATCCTAAGGAGTTTTCTATTCTTAAGCAGGTAGAGAGATACAGTATAACAAAGGAAAGGATGAAGGAAGATTAGGACTTAATTATTACTACAGTATAATCCCTCAATATGTGGAAATACTTAGAAATGTAATTGAAGAGGAGGGATGTAATTATTTCATCTCCAGCACCATTTTCCTTTGAGTCAAACAGAGCAGAGAGGAGTTGAGGGTTGAAGACAGGAATGAGTGACAGATGGAAAGAGGATGGAGCGATAGATGTGATGGAAACAAGATTAGCCGGGGAAAAAAAAGCCTGATGTGGGAAGAAGGCTGGAGATGGAAATAAACCGAAGAGTGACAGAGACAGATAGACGAGTGACTGGAAGCAGGACAGCGCTCAGTCTCTGCCGGCTCCGTCCCCCCTCTCCATCCATCAACTTCCTGCTTCAACAGGAAATGCTTGCGCCGTCATTTTTGTTTTTAATCAGACCAATCAATAACGTTATCTGCTGTCACATGATCCTGCTGAGGCCTGGCATGGCACTGCCAAGTCCACTTAAGTCTAATGAGTAGAAACTTTTCTGACTGCATCCACTGCAGCGAACAAGATTTATAAAGCGAGAGCAGACGTCAGAGAGACGGCAGCGGTTGTAAAGGAAAGGAAAAAAAAATCCACTAATAGCTGAAGTCTGGTGGAGGATTTATATACTGAACCTAATTCAATTCTACAACAACCATAAAGGTCAGCTTTTGTTCTGCTTGGTTTCATTTCATTCAAAGCTCCGCAGGATTCGGAGGTTGTGTAAATTAACAGCGCTGGCCTTTTTGATTGCTCAGGTCCCACTGTGTCAGCACACTTCTTCTGATTGCAAGCGGGATGAGCTGATTGGCTGATTATAAAGGGTCAATAAATTGATTTAATGGGAGCCAATCAAAACAGAACGTCCCAGGGGGCAGTAGCCGTAGAGGGGCCCGGTGTCCTGGAGGACCAGATTGATTAATGCAAAAATAAATAACGAGGGAGAAGAAGAAAGTGCGAGAGCTTGAAAATGGACTACTCTGAGCATGCACACATACACAATCACATGTGCAAAACAAATCAAGTTGTGCGACGGGAAAACAGCTGCGTGCATCTCTCCTCCTTTTCATAACTGACAGGGAGATGTGATCAAAAGCTGCAGTGGAGTTAGCAGACTGATGCCCACACATACAGTAAATGTATACACACTCTATGCAGATCTATTGTCGTGCAGCTACTGTACACAGCACTTCTGCGTGCTTCAGGCAGACACACACACGCCCATGCAGTTGTGGTGTAGCAGCGTTGCTGACCTGGTGTTATCAGAGTCGATGGTGTGAAACAGCTTCTCCAGCTCTTCCTCGTTCAGCGTGCCGTCAGAGAAGAAAGCCTGGAACTCATCCAGAGACAGCTTACCGTCATCTGTAGGACACACACACACACACACACACACACAGTGTGAAATCATTTGTAGTAGGAAGCATCTTCTGAATGAGTCCTGAGTTAAATCAAAGACCCCACAACATTTTTTAAGCCTAAGTTTCATTATTAGATATTATTATTAGTTAGCCAAGTTGAAGTCAGTTAGTAGTTAGTCAGCTGCTTTTAAAGAGGATGGAAAGGTGTGTACAAACATTCATATTGCTCTTTGGTCATCCTTTAAAGGGGTCATATTAGGTTATTATTGCTCTGAGGTTACATATATACACACACATCAGGTGTCACCAGATGTGTCCATGATCAAGACACTCCACGCTACCTCCCCTGGAGCTGTATGTAGCTGCCCACTGCTTCCTCCAGGGGGACAGTTAAATGCAGAGGACACATTTTATGGGGCGACAGTAGCTCAGCAGTCGTGTGAGAACCTCAGGGTTAGTGGTTTGATTCCCAGTTCCTGCCAGCTACTTGTCCCCCAAGGGGACCACTAAAGTATGTCATTATTAAATATTATTATATACTGTGAAGTTGGGCCCCAGATTAAAACACAGTCAGAGGCCCGAGGCTTAAGGTGAATGTGTGTTTATATGCTGGCTAGTATTAAAACGCTCAGGTTTCAGTGCGGCCAATAGACTTTTTTGTTTTCGAGAGTCGTTTTTAAAATGCTATATAACCTTTGATGTCAAGCGTAGGAGAAATATAACGGTCTGTCATCTGCTGTGGCCTGCTACACCCACCCTCTCAGAGAAAGTGTTTTCTTATGCCTTGAAGGAAAATAAAAGCACTTTACCCAAAGAAAAAAAAAAACAACAACAACAACAACAACAACAGTGGATTCAGTCACAGGCCAGAAACAGAGTTCGAGAAATGTTTCTATCCGTTCACGGGACTTCAACCTTTCCCAGCTTGCAGCACGATTTTCAGCCAGGATGTTGCAGCGCTGCTCCGATTGCTTGGAGGAGTCTGGAGTGGGAGCGCTAAGTTAAAATATGAACTAGACATATTGTTTTGTGTTGGTTATTTTCTGTCACGGCTCATGAATTACATTATATTGCCGACAGTTGGCCCATGTGTTATTACACGACGCAGCACATGTCCTTTACAAAGCTAAAGCTACAAAAATGATACAGCAGACCTACAGCTGTTCTCCAACCAATCAGAGAACTCATTTTTATGATGGAAAGCTTTGCGTGTGTAAGATATAGCACAAAGTCACAGCTGTCTCACGTTGTAGTAAATGATTCGGACTATTGTGCTTTATCAACTTGTTCTGTGTCACACATCAGCTGACTGCATGTTTTTAGACACAAGGCTTGACAAAAACTGCCTTCTTTTCATTTGGACCAGACATCTGTCAAATAATTCAGACGGTATTTTGTCAAATACACTGCCCGTCCCAAAAAAAAAGTCACCACCTGGATTTAACTAAACAGATAGGTAAGAGCCTCCCATTGGATAATTACTGACAACAAGTTATTTAACTAACTGATGCAGTGAGTAGCTTCTCATTTCTTAAACAACCATGTCTGAAGACACGTGGTCGTGGAAAAGATGTTAATCTGTTTAAGACGGATCAAATTATTGGCATGAATCAAGCAAAGAAAACAGTTAAGGAGACTGATGAATCTACTAAAACTGGGTTAAGAACTGTCCAATGGACGAAGGTCATGTGGTCTGATGAGTCCAGATTTACCCTGTTCCAGAGTGATGGGTGCATCAGGGTAAGAAGAGAGGTGGGTGAAGTGATGAACCCATCATGCCTACTGTCTACTGTACAAGCTGTACCTACAGTATGGGTTAATAATGTCATATCTGTCCCCTGTTCGGTCTCCTTGGTGTCGCGGTCTTCATACAAAAAGCACAAGTTAGCATCTTTAAACATGGAGCCACCACAGAGTAATTTTGCCTAATAAGCAGAGAGAAACCTTTATTATACCAAGAAGAGTGACAGCTGTTAAAGTCGTTAATACATTTACATTTAGCAGACAAAGCGACTTACAAGGGTAGGCAGGGTAAGAGTAAGGAAGTCTTACCTAAGGACCCCTACTGGAGGTAGACCACAGCTGGGATTGAAACCCCAGTCTCCCACATAGAAGGTGGTGATCTTACCACTACACTAACCAGCAGCTGAAGAAGTTGAGGACATGTATTGATAGCTGTGTGTTTTTTGTCATTGTATTTTATTGTATATAAGATAAAAAGATCTTGACATTTGATACCTGTTGGTGTCACTGTACCATATTCCCACCCTCTCTCTCTCACACACACACACACACACACACACTCAGTGTGATTCCTGCCTTCAGTACTCTCTCAAGCTGCTGTGAAATCAATCCAGGATGCACTTCAGTCGGCTACAAACCTTTAGCTGTATTCCTGCTGTCTGTCTGTCTGTCTGTCTGTCTCGGCACTTTGGGAAGCACATAATACTGATTATGTTTCAGAGCCACAAGGCCTTTAGGGAAGGATTGATCGTTTCGAGAGTCGCAACAATGCTGAACCTCTGCTTGTTATGTAACAATAAAAGTCGTTTTTCGCCCCAAATGTCAAACCAGTGTGAAACACTGTGCAAGCAGAGAGCCTGCAAGTATAAGCATCTGGATCTGGAGTTCCGAAAGTGAAAGCACTCTGCCAACCATGCAGCATCCCTCTCCCTCATCCCGACTCTGCTGTTTGCATTATGTCACTGTGCAGTCGCTTTATGTCCCAAACATAAAAAAGCTTGTCTCTACTCTGCCCTGTGTATTGATTCCTGCTTTAAAACTATTTCTAAATCTGTATAAAAGCTGCTGCATGATTTATTTTTTCATCAGTATCATTAATGACTGGTCAGACTTCCTGTGTCACTGTGAGCTTTCTAATATCACTCTCCCCAAAAACTGTTTAAGCTCAGGCGTCAACACACGGCTGAGGTCTTTCTACTGGGCCAACATGTGTCAGCTCTGCTCAGGGATCCAGAGTGCGGAGCGTTAACATCCAGCAAACAGTCATCATATCTTTTTGCTGTGTAACGGTAATGCATTGGGAGTTCTCCTGCAGCAGACTCGTGGCCCTGCATCAGGGAGTGGTTATTCATGACTTTTTACTCCATCCTGTATCTGCCTGACTGTCTCACCACATGATTCAGCGCCACATATCAAATATTAATTCCCTTGCCCTCGAAGTGTGTTTGTCCTTGAGTGTTGCAGGCTGGATGCAGCAGGTTGAGCTATGAGACCACTGCAGAGCACTGGGAAGCCTCAGGGGTAGGAGGACTGCAGCCTCACAAAAGGGCTGAATTTGAATGTGCTGCTCTCGAGCCTGCCTCACAGTCCCTCTGCTGCTTCTCGGCTGCGAGATTAGGCGAGTGTACGTTTATGAATTCCTCATTGTAGCAGCAATTTGTTCATTTTTATTGGTTCTTTATTTCTTCTGCTGCTATTTTTGGGCTTCTTTTTTTTTTTTTTTCTGGCCTCCTCCACTCCAGCGCAGCAGGACGGAGGCTGACACACAACCAGCAGAGACAGAGAGCAGCCCTCTGGCTCTGCTCAACAGAAAACGCTTCACACCGTTTTCAAGACAGACTTAACAAACTGTCAAGAAACTTCCAGGAGAGGCCCCCACAAGCGGAGCCATTCCCACTCATTGTGACTCTCCTTATATCTCCTCCAAGCTTTATATCTCTCTCCCTGTTGGCCTGTCCATATCTTTTATCCCTCCTCTTGTTGGAGAAGTGGGAGCTGCCTCTCTTTTGATGATGCTTGGCATAACCTTTCCTCGACAGAAGGCGTGTTTGTTTGAGGAAGGCTTCTGAAACGCCACTTCTTCTTGTGTTGGAAAGCACCAGTCCCGCTCTCCCCCCGTCTGCCCGGGCTCCACTGTATATTCGAACTCCGCGGCCATGACGGTTCTATCCCGTCCTTCTCTGGTGCAGTGGTGAGGCAACACTGAAGGTAGAAGCACTGGGGTTTATTTCAGCGGTGACCTCATTTACTGCGTGCAGCCAGCTAGCCTGGTTAGACCCACTTAGGAATTCCCCAGTAACACCACCACACCACAAAAGCAACAACACACACACACACACACATGCACCACTCAAGCAAAGCAGGCCAGAACCAGTTAACCTCCATCTCCTGAAGCATGAAACTCACCCAAATAACACATTAAACAGAAAACTGCATTCTCACTCCATACTGCTACACTGTTAAACCTTTTTGCTTTTTCTCGCTGGGTTTTGCATTTTAACTTTAACAGGTTAACCAGGCATCATGTCCAGCTGCTGACCGAAACCAATAGATTTCATGATGTGAGTCCTGCTTCTCCAGCCACCAAATCACCCTGCAACTCCTTTAAGAAAATCCCCAGCGTAAATAATGCACAACAGAAACTGACACTCACTGTCTCCTCGCTAATGTCCTTCTGTAAGTTGGCGGCGGATGTGGTAAATCACCAGCCAAGAGCGACGGCGTTTTGGCCCTATTTTCTCAAAGTACCATTATTTTACTGTCCAGAGTGGTTGATGGAGGAAATCGCTGGAATGTGGGAAATGGAAATGACCCAGCCCTGAAAAATGTCTTGTAGCAGCAGGGCAGAGACGGTGGCAGCTCAGGTAAACCTTGAAAAACAAAGATGCATGAAGTAGAATGTGTTTTTTTTTTTTTGCCCTTTCAACTCCCCTAACTGCACCTCTTATTAAAGAGAGAAGTCATCTTTCAAGAGTCGCTGGTTTCACTTCAGTGTCTTACACAGGGACACTTTACCCCATGGACACTAGGAGCTGGGAATCAACAGCTGAAGTGGACGTTCCACTTGACTTACTGAGACACAGTTATCCAGGAGGTGAATTCGATATACTTGTACTTTACCTGAGAATTTTTGTTTTTTATTTTATGCTGCATCGTTCAATCTTATATTTTCTACTGTGCTATATTTATCTGATCTAGTTTCTACGTAGATTAAGCTTTAGTATCCACATGTTATCAACTCATACGGTAAAATGTCATGTCTTAAAATTAATCTAATATTAAATGTTACGGGAAGCTCATAGTAATGCTAATAATCCAAACGTTATTCACTTTCATCTTAAAGTAAAATTTGAATGTGGTATTTTACTTGTCACAGTGTTTTGCACTAATGCTACTTTTACTTAAGTAAAAATTCAGCTTCTGTTGTTAGAATTGTGCACTGCTGGGCTATAACAACAAACATTCAATTAAAGGGTTTAGATGGAAAAATACACTTGTAGAAAACAGTAAGAACAGAAATAGAGAGCGACAGTCAGCAGGGTCTCTAGCTAAACCCCTACTCTCTGTGGCTTTTATCTGGAGAACACTATGTCCTGTGTGTGTATTTAAGAGTGAGCTTTTCATAATTTAATCATGCTGTGCACCAAGTCCTGCGCTGTTAATGTGGCCCTGCGTTGGTGCAAAATAAGAAAGACTCTTAATGGAGCAAAACAAACAGGGAATAAAACAGAATTCACCCGAGGAGACATGACAAACACGATCAAAGCTGCAGTGGGCAGTGTTATACAAGGATCCATTCTAACTGTAGCTGCTGGTTTTATTAGTGCTGCAGGAATCATACCTCCACTGTCACTGTGCTGTGATGGAGACAACGAACAGTGTCTGTTCGTTTGACTCTGTTTCTGCATTTTCAACTATTTTCTTTGCATGAACAGCATGTGCAAATGATTTCTTCTGATACTAAACAGTGGATGCTGTTACATTCAGAGTGGGATGGAGTGAGGTCAATCTTCTTATTTCTCACTCCAATGGAAAGTGAATTAGTCTAATTTCCGATATGACTAATGTGATTAATGTGTGACAAACGCTGCGTTTCCACATATTCATTAATTTTTATAATCTTTAATCTTGAAAATTTCCCAAAAATCTCTAAGAGAAGGGAAGGCCCATGTTATTAGGTGTATTTTTAGTACCATTAGCAGAGCTCTCTGAAAGCCACACTTATTTCTCACTGAAACTCTGGTCTGCCAACAAACAGCAACTCCCCAGTGCAGGTTTGATTCGATTCATCACGCCTTCTCAGATGAATCCTATTACCTGTTTGCGTTGGGAGTCTTTTCATTTCATGCAGCTAATCTAATGGTACAGCAAGATTCAACTAAGTAAATCACTCATACATATGTTTGTCTTTCCATGTTTGTGAGGACACATGGACTCTTATTCTCTCTCTAACATAGACACACACACACACCCCTACAGTACATGGACGGTGTGTTCTGTGACAGTGTATTTATTCACTTTTACAGACAGTCTATCTCCACACAGCCTGCAGCGTTATCTCAAAGATGATGAAATGTACTCATGAAAAACCCTTTGTCACATTTATTCAGTGGAGGATTAAGAAATACAAATTTTTAGCTTTCAAAGTGGATAAAAGCTGCTATTGTCTGAAAGCATCATAAATAAATAAACGCTACACATTTTACGTAACACTTCATTTAAACTGGTCGGGCGATGACAAACAAATCTTCCCTCCACATTATCCAGAATAAATGAATCCCTGCTTCATTTCCTTGTAATGTCACTGGGGTGTCATTATATCACCCTGAGGAGGAGTCATAAACAGGATGACATTTTCAGACCTCTTCTTTCATCAAAGCTCTTCATTTTGAAAATATCACAAGCCCATCATGCAACTCAAAACCTCTTTGTTTAGCCAATCACAGGAAGAGGCAGCGCTGCGTAACTGTGGTGCCATCTGCACAGTCGCAAATTACAGGTGGGGAAAATGCCAACAACGCACCCCGTCATTTCCACGCTAACGACAGTGAACTGATTCAAGAGTAATTTGAAATTTGATTCACCTTTGTAAACACCACAGCTTTGTGTGCTTCCAGTAAGCGGGCTTGATGTAAGTGATTTCTGTCAGAGCTGGCAAAGAAGTCGCTGTCGAATTAAACTGATTGCAGGTGCCTTTGTTGTAAACACTCACTTTCTGCCAGTGAATGACGGACTGATTTGAAATTGTAATTCAGAATTGTGCAACCGGACAAATAATTTGTAAAAAAAACTGTATTTTTACTTTGTCCGTGTGTAAACAGCTGTATTTGTTGCACACAGCTCATCAACCACAAACTCCCATAGGCTAGGATGCTCTGCCCTGGTAAGACTGGGACCACACCACAATCAGCTCTACAACAGGATCCAGGATGCTCCTCAGGTGTTTTACTTGTCTACATGCACACACATTCATATACACATTGACAACTACTGCAGAAACAGAAATCTGCAACACCAACACATAGTTCAATACCTTGTAAAGTAATACAGCAACAACATGGGTCTGTTTTCAATGAGTCCAAAATACAACCTCTGTCTACAGCAACATGTCCACACCACACATTATTATCAGTCCATACAAGCTCCATTCAAGAAGCTAGGCTGGACATCAGCACCCAATTGGGAGAGAGAGAGAGAGAGACATATCTGTGCTCTGGAATGATACGAGCATTTCCGCATCAGTGACAGTTTGACTAGCGCAGAGGGAGACCAAGACTTCAGGCCCATCACAGCGAAGTGAAAGGGTTGAGGGTGAACACTCCGGGGTAGAGACATCAGGTTTTACTACACAAGATGTCCACTGATACAGACCTCGAGTGCACGGCCGGCGAGACAGAGAAAGGAAAAGAAACCGAGGCAGCGAGGCCACGGTCAGAGTGGTGGACCTACCGCGCCAACTGCTCTCTCTTTACTCTGTGACGACTAAAGAGAGACTAAAGAGAAGCAATTAGCACTTCCTTCTTCCTGCTGGGCTCCACATCCTGCACACAGCGGCACACACACTGAGGAGGAGGAAGAGGAGGAGGAGAAGCCGAGCATGCCTTCACTGTATTTTCCCGTCTCTACAGGTCTTCCAGCCTGTCGCTGCATGTTCTACATTATTTCATCATGTCTTTATTTAAAGCCGGCGTTTCCTCTTCGATTTTCTCTCTCCATCTCCTCCTCTCGCTCGGCCTTTCTTGCTGTTTATCATTATTTTTGGGGGCGCTACATGATGGGTTGTCATAGCAACAAGAAGTGGGGAATTGACCCGGCTTTCACCACTTTCTCTTTCTGTACTCCATTACACACACACACACACACACACACTTGTGCCCCATTTCTCGGTTTCTCTTTCAACACTTTGATTTAACCGCTTCTGGTCTCTCTCTTCTCTTCCTTTTCTTTTGTTTTCTTTATTACTTCTACAGCCACCATCACCTGCTTCGTCAGGAGGAGTTTCTGTGAGCTGCTATTTTCCACTTTCTTCAAATTATCTCACTTTTGCAAATAATTCTTATTAGCAGCTGTAAGGGAGAAGTGTGTGTGTGTTTGTGTGTGTGTGTGTGTGTGTGTGTTTGTGGCTGCCAGTGAGCTGCTTCAATCTGATAGATGAGGGACAGGAGTGATTCTCACTGAGCTGTCAGCTCTTGTCCTTCCTCCTTATCCATCATCTCAGCCCACCTGGAACACACACACATACAAACACACACACACACACACACACACACATCTATATTCATACATAATCACTTGCGCCTCACTCACTCACCTTCATAAAACACTGTTTGAACAAAGCAGCGGTAGTGTCTTCTTCTCTGCTGACTTTCTAATCCATCCCCAGCTGTTGACTCACACTGGGCTGCAGCATCCTGTCGGCCAGCGTCTGCTCTGCTAAAGCGTCACTGACTAAGACGCTGGATTACAGCATTACACTGCTGTGGACTGCTGATTGCACAGTAACAATAAACAGATGTTCCCGTTCTCAGTGTCGTGACACCTTCAGGTGTGTTGGTTTGGACTGACAAACAAGGCTCCTCTCAGATTCAGTAACGTATGCTCACTTCACTTTGTAGCTCTAAGAAAAACCTGGACTGCAACGACTGCAGGTACCACAGCAGCAGAAAGACATTATCCAACCCACTGATCTGCAAACTGGGTCACCCACTCTTTACTTACAGTAAGGACAGTGTGGTATTGAAGTTATTTCATTGTATGTTACTTTACTTTTCTTCCACTGCATTCATTTTACAACTTTAGTTACTAGTTACTTTGTGCACGCCTACTTAAACTAAATCGGGATTTAAATTGGCTCAACATCACTGGACGGATTTGAAACTTACTGGACAACAAAGGATAGTGTATCACAGGGATACGTTTTAGAAAAAGCAGCACTCCAGTAAACACTACTCACTGACATGACAATTCAGGGAGAGTGAAGAGAGGAAGAAATGTCCCCAGCTGGACTGGAATATGGGGCACTGCAATTACATGGTCACAGTCTTCAGGCCCTCAGCCACAAAAACACCATTTCTACTTCAGTCTTGTCAACTCCTCTCTTTATTACAATAAATAATTTTTCTAATATCCATAACCTAGGCGAGCCTGCTGAAAAACACCACATTCACGAGCTCTGCTGCTGCAAACCACACACAAGACACCAGTAATGAATCACATAATGGGAATTTTGGTTGGGTCTTGCATTTGTTTATCAGCCTCCCAGACTGAGACTTATGAGTATTTGAAGGCTTTGACAGAGAAAATAAAAAGCACCCGGCTCACAGAAGCATGCTTTATGTGGTAATAATGTAACTTTGACAAAATGGCCAACATATCAGAATGCTGGATAACCACTGAAGAAAGCTGTCGAGCGACTGCAAATTAATAGATTTTCATAGAGCACTGAGATGAATTAATCCCAGAGCAAATCAATATAAACACCTTTCAATTGTGGTCAGTAATAACGCCAGGACATGAAGAATGGCGCTGTACATTTTGGGCACCATGACAACAGCTCTGAGAATAAACAGGCCATGGTTTAATACACCTGCCCGAGCCAGAGGCCCTTGAACCCTTAGTACAGTGCAAGACAGTAAATCAATTAGCAGGTAATGAGCTACAATACAGCAGAGGACGACATGCGCAACCATCACTGTGGTCTTTTAAATCCAACAAAACAAACACTGGTGAGTAAAACGCACAAAAACCGAACAAGCAGTTTTGTGACGAGCTCCTAATTTTTAATAAAAACACAGATGAAGGTCATAATTTGTCTTAATGAGAAGGATATGATGCTCTCTCTATCCCCTCAGTGACAGATGGCTCCCTGGTGTAAACAGTACGCTGTGTGTCTGTCTGGATGAAGAGATGAGCCTCAGTAGATGATCATCAGTCACTCTTATCTATTTTCTGTCTCAGCAGAGAGTGGAATGATATGTAATCATCATCAATCTGCTGCATGAACATAATAATGTTGTTAGAGGAGTGTGGCTGCACACGGCACAATGGGTGTAGCGGCGAGGGGAAGGTGTGTGTGTCCTTTAAATGCACACGTACAGTTCAGGAGTTACTCTGTGTGTGTGTTGGTGTGTTTGTGTGTGTGGGAAGGGGGGGGGGGGGGGGTCTATCCTAATGATGAGTAATCCTTGGTGGTGGCAGATAATAGAAGCATGTCAGGGTGCTTCTCAGGGTGATCAGGTGCCTCCTACCATCTGTAGCCCGCTGGCAGTCTCTCTTGCTTCAATCAGCCCTTTGGGGAGCCCTCATTTGCACAAATGGTGTTTTATGGTTCCTGTTAGAGGCAGATATGCTACTTCACCAGCCAGTAATTGACTACCATTGCCCACATTGGTGCTCTTTTAATGCGGCGTGATGGTGTTTAATGGCAGATAATAGAACATCAGTGCCCTAAACGAGGTTGTTTCTGCGTGTCGTGTTGGCCCACTGTGTTGTTAATGCTATCACACGGCGCCCCAGTGCCTCGGCAGATTAACGACCGTGCCAAGGAGCATGTCCACATTCTGCTAATGCCTAGACTGATTTGTTCTCATAACAAGCATCAACATTTTCAATGTAACTAGAGAGCTTTAGGAGATGCTACTATTTAGTGCCACTTACTACAGTGGAATCACCTCCACTGGGGATGAGGAGAAAATGACACGCTCACTTTTCCATGTCTTGTCCAATTTGACAAGTTCAGCTTGAATTCAGCTGCCACGGTGGAATAAAATGAAAAATGTGAATTGCTGCTTTGAGCGTTCCCTGCTCTGTGTTTCGGTTCAGAGGCCACAGGTTGGAGGTTGCTGCCCTGCGTTCAGGCTGGAGGAGAGAGAAGACAGTGAAGCAGTTCTGTGACAAGGTACAGTCCAAGGACTAATGTCTAATCTAAGTGCTTGGATGAGGTTATTGCTGCTATAGGTGGTTCAACCGGCTATTAAAACACACCATCACTTTATATATTTAATCAGTGTGTTCAACAAAGATGTTTGTTGATATTTGTGACTCTGGTGCAGATCACCTCACATTTCACAACCAGTTTACCAACCCTAAATTGGGAAACTGCAACCAGAGCCATTACTGTTTGTATGTTGACATAGCAAAGTTGTACTCAAACAGTTGGTGGTCTACACATCCAAAGCAGCATTAGAACTCATTTGAAGTCGTGTTTATCTCCACTTGGTAAATCTCGAGTTTGTCTTTTGGAGCTTTTCTCTTTTAGCTCTGTTCGATTTCCACTTCCAAAGGAACACTCTGAACACTCGCAGTGCGTGGAGGAGCGCTGCTCCTTTGCTTCTGCAGCTGTCAGTCTCCATTTCTTCCAGTGTACTCAAGTACAAATATGCAGACTGTTTTTTCTAATCACACAGTTTAAGGCACACTTTGCTATGTTCCATCTATCACTCACTAATTCCATGTTATTCTGTATTTTTGTACCAGATTCTCAAGCTGATTTTTGATGTAATACTTGTTCTTCTGCTAAAGTTTTATGAAATCTAATCAAATACTTGGCTCTTCGCCTTTAAAGTGTTCCACTATTTTCAACAGTAAGTTACCAACAAGTCACTAAACAATGAGCTAAAAGTTGCTATAAATCATTTTTAGAGGGCAGCTGATGATTCACATTGTCAGCATCTATTTTACTGTTGGGTAATTAGCACTGTACCATATGAAATATGTAACTGATTACATATTAAGTAACTTCAGTAAGTTGAGATATTTCCCCGGAGTGTAACTTGACAGAAAACTGCTCCACAGTCACTGCTAATACAGCGAGCAGGTTGGGACGGCAGTTCAGATTTAGTCTACAGTTTCAAGTGGCCAGTACTTGTTGACAAGACTCTGCTGAGTTGATTAATAGAGCCTTAGAAACATTTGACAGGTAGAGTGGGAAAAATAGCCGCTGAAGAATGGAGAATGAATCAGGAAGGAAATGAAAGTTAAAGTGAAAAATAGAAGAAGAATAGAAGAATATGCAGATACGGCAGAATAAGTTAGGTGTGTGTGGGAGAGAGGTCTGTTTTCTAAATTATTTTCTTTGCCCTCTGTTCTCCAGCTCTTTGAAGATGGAAAAGAGCTGGAGAACAGAGGCGATGCTGTGCATGCTGCCACCTGTACCATACTTCCACACAGAAACTGTCTGTTTTAGCCTTCGAGTCTACAAACCAGCAGCAGATGAAACACATGCAGAAAGCTGTTCTGACTGAATATATATATGAGCTGCTAATATGAGCTGGAATAGAATCCACTTCCCCTGACAAGTTGTGTTGTGTTTACATCTTGGCAGCAAGACACAAACATTTCTGATTTATCTTTTAGTGTAGCCAAGTGTTGTGTGTGACTAAAGTGAAACCAAGTGATGTCAAGTGGGGCCTTTGTTCTAACACCATGCACGCACTTGAACAAGTCGTGTGGTGTCTGGTTGAGTGAAAGGATGTAAATGAATTCCTTTTGTTCATGTGCTTCTTCTTATTCAGGGTCACTGGATACTGAAGGCCATCTTAGCATGCATTGGTTATAAAGAGGGGCGGCGAGCACTGTGAACACACTGAAAGAAAGTCTCATTCACACTCTGACCTCTATGTGTTGAATAAGAACCTGAAGCAAACTGATGCCAGCTCAGAGAGGCCGAGGATTTAAACTGGGGTCGTTCTCGCTGCGAGGTGACGCTACGAAACACTGAGCCGCGTCACTATTACAATTCTCATAACATTTTCTCTGGGGCTGAACGGCAGCATGCACTGCAAAACAATTCGGAGGTGAGGTGGATGTACGTCTGTAGGTAACAGATGCTGCACTAGATGCCAGCTGCGCGGTGAATATTAAATGTAACTTGACAGTAAATCAGTGAAGTGTGTCGGTAATATGGAAGCAGCTGTGATGTGAGGGCAGGTGTGGGAAGAAAATGAATAAAAATTAATACCACACATTTCACTCACAAATGGAGCATTGGAGGAAAAATCGGCATGTTTACTGTACAAAAGTCCTTTGCCATGTGTGTTTTAGGCTTGAAGGCAAGGATGCATGAGGATTACATAAACCATGAATCAATGAGGAAAGCTGTTGATAATTAATGTTTCCTTGGATTACATGATTTTCAGCTGTAGGCTAAAGCCTGTTTGAAGTGAAAAGTACAGTTTTTCACTTTGCTCAGTGGGTTCTCGGGCTGCGCGTGTCCTATCAGTACAGATTAAAACAGCATCTCACAGTTTGGGGTAACATCGAGGCCTCAGCAAAGCACTGTTAGTCTTTTACTAAGGAGTTTTTCTTTGGGGGAGGGAAGCGAGTGGGGGTTAACTTTGGTGTCATGGAAACAGCAGCCCATAAGGCCTCATGGGAGAAGAGCAGGGGGATGTTGTAACCAGGGGCAACTGGGTGGTAACTAGGGTAACTGTACACTTGATCTCAGCAGAGGTAAACCGCTTGTTCAGTGCTTTATTACCTAGTGGTAATACCTAGAAGCCTCGTTTCTATCTTTATGTGCAGCAGCTCTTTGCTTCTTGATGATGATGTATGACTTGGCTCTGATTTAGCAGGTGGTGAATTTGGATCTATGTAAAACCAGCTTTAGTGATAAAAAGACAAGTAACATCAGCAGGTTTAGCTGCAGCAGTGTAGGTAAAACCAAGCAAAGTGTAGAAAGCGCTAATAAATGGCGTCACTGTTTGAGTCACCTCAAAGACCTTTAGGCAGAGGTATTATTCACATGACACGCACACATTCAGAGACGCCCGACAAGGCCACACAGTTCATTATGTGGCATGTAAATGTCATATCTGGTGTACCCCTGGTGCTTTCTGGCTCACAACAGAAGACCACCACTCTTGCGATAACACACACAGCCGGTGTGCACAGATAATAATCAGAGTACACACAACCTCTCCTGAGTGGCAGCTCCCAACCGGTGCTCATTAAGAGAGAGAAAGTCAGGAATTAGCCGCCGCAGCTAGATTCTCTCTCGATGTGAAGCTCGTGGAAGAACAAACACTGAGCAGCTTTACCTCTGATCATCAGCACTGTCAGTCATCTACTGTGGCTGTGTTTGCCATGGTAACCCCGCCACTTTTTGACGCCGAGGCACCTCCATTATCAAGTGGTGCGGCAGGTACTTCCTCCGCTACTAAAAGTGCATGTGCAGTAACAAGCACAATAATGAATGCTGCTTCCTAAACCTCTACTGCCAGATACCACATGCCTAATTAAATTCTCTGACAACTTCCACACAATCAGCTGAGACTGTAACTTGTGAACATTTAAACAAGTTGAACCATCCCAGGACTCAGAGATTGTCTTGTGAATATGAGGTGTAAAGAATGACCTGAAGCTGAACACACTGATATACTCCACAAAACATTTGCATCTCAGAGACTTTGTGGCCCAGTGTATCTTGTGAACTGCTTAATTAGCAATGCAACCACAAGGGGGCACAATCAAGTGTCATCTTGTGCCAGTCTCAAGTCTGGATAAATGCTGAGGGTTGTGTCAGGAAGGGCCGCCGATGTAAAACATTTTCTTAACCAAACGTGCAAATCATCAGCACGACTTTTAATAACGAATCAGTCGCAGTCTGGGTTAACAACGTCAGCCACTGGTGCTGTTGACCAACAGGGTGCTGGTGGAAACTGGGCTACTGTTGGTCGTGGAAGGAGAGGAGGAAGGCAGAGAGAGAGAAGGAAAGGCAGGAGTGTAGGAACAGGTAGAGACTTTGAATGTGGAGACAATGACAGGTTGGTTGTTGATGATGCAGAGAAGGAGGTGGACATACTGTGTGTCCAGGAGACCAGGTGGAAAGGTAGCAAGGTTACAAGCTTAGGATCAGTGTTCAAGTTGTTTTACTATGGTGTAGATGGGAAGAGAAATGGAGGAGGAGTTATTCTCAGTGGTGAGGTGCTGTAGCTGTGACAGAGCAGTTCAAGGTGGAGGTGGGTCTGCATCAAGAATCAGCTCTGAGCCCCTTCTTGTTTGATCTGGTGACAGGCTGACAGGTGAGGTTAGACAGGAATCTCCATGGACTATGATGTTTACAGATGACCTTGTGATCTGTGTCTAGAGCAGGGAGCAGGTGGAGGAAAATATAGAGAGGTGGAGGTGTGCACTGGAAAGCAGAGGAATGAAGGTCAGCCGCAGCAAAACAGAATATATGTGTGTGAAAGAGAGGGAACCAAGTGGAACGGTGAGGATACAGGGAGCAGAGGTGAAGAAGGTGAAGGAGTTTAAGTACTTAGGGTCAAAGGTTCAGAGCAATGGAGAGTGTGGTTAAGAGGTGAAGAGGCTGTGCAAGCAGGATGGAACGGGTGGAGAAAACAGTCAGCTGTGTTGTGTGGTAAAAGAGCATCAGCGAGAATCAAAGAAAAGGTGTTCAAGACGGAGGTGAGACCAGTGATGCTGTACGGCTTAGAGACAGTGGCACTGAAGAAAAGACAGGAGGCAGAGGATTTGTGGAAACAGCAAAAAAAAAGAAGAAGAAGAAGAAGAAGAAGGTGTGTACTGCTGAATTAGCCCAATAATCCGAATGTGCTGTCATTTGTGTTTGGGCTCTATTCTCATGAATCAATGTGCAGTCCGCAGTTGGATACAACATGACATCTGAAAAGATGGTTGATGGACAACCATCAGGATACTCAGAACATCGCAAACAAACAAGCAAAGTAAGAAATATCACCTAAGAAAATGCAAATACACAAATGTGCTACCTAAGCTCATTGATGTTGTACTGTCTTAATGCAGCCACTGTAGGTCTGTATTGTTAAATTGGTGAAGTTGTTTTGTCAATTCGCTTGTGTTTTCTCTCTCTACATGTGTTTTCGTGCTGAACTCTCAGGGCCATCATAGAATCCAGCTACTTCTGTGCAATCATGTCAGCCAGCTGAATCACTCTTAACTTTTCTGTCTCCTCAGTTCTCCAAGAAAAACTCTGTAATACCCTTAATCCATGCCTCGCGCTCCCAAATTTCCGCTGCATGTATACGAACAAACACGACACACACACACAATCACCCAATGTAATCTGTTCAGGACGCAATGCCGCTCTGATCTCATCACTGTTTGTTTGTTCAGATTCTCAAGAGGGTGTGTGTGTGTGTGTGTGTGTGTGTGTGTGTGTGTGTGTGTGTGTGTGTGTGTGTGTGTGTGTGAGAGAGAGAGAGGGAAAGTGGTTGAAAAGGTCACATCAGTGAATCAATGATTGCCTGCCACACCTCCGGCACTTAAGTAGAAAATCTGGTTGGGCTGATTAAGGCTTTGCTTTGTTCCTGATGGCTTGTTTAGACTCATAATGTTCATGGCCTTTGGTTTCAATCTTTTCCTTTCTTGAAATGTCAATCAGTTGTCAGAGGGCTGCTTAAGACCTGTGTGCGGCTTCAGTAAAAGCAACAACAAAGGTACAACGCAACTGTTCAAAATGTGCTAATGTGTATTATTGTATGATTAACACAAGAGTGTAGATGCGTGTTGGTGTTGTAGCTCCTTCTTTCTGTCACACTCTATCTGCTTGGAGAGGAGATCAGGAGATAAAGGGAGAACGGAGGGAGGAAAGCAAGTATAGAACAAGCACGATTACACAGGCTGAAGGATGCACTGGGAGAGGAGCAGGATGACAGGGAGAGAGGAGGAGAGAGTCAGGGTAGCGAAGGAAGATGCAGTGGGACGTGGAGTGACATGGAGGAGAAAGAAAAGGAGAAGAGGAGGGATGGAAGGGTGAGGGTGCTAAATGCCTGCTAATCCCGCAGGAGGCTCAGCTTTGTTTCAGCAGTGCAGCCAAATGTGGATCGGCCAGGAAGGCCTGCCATGAGAGCAGCGAGGCCTGGTTTAAAAAGCCTCAGTGCAGCTCACACCGCCAAGAGAAGGGTAGAGAAACGGAGGTGGATAGAAGAGAAAGAGAGGGAACGAAAGAGAAGGCAGTTAATTGAAAGGAAAAGTGAGTGAGGGACTGACTGACAGAACAAGAGAAGAAAGAAAACTGCCAGCAGCTCTGCAGGTCTCCAACTGTCGGTTTGCCCAAAGTCATCAGGAAAAACTATATGCTAAGACATACGGAGGCAAAAGTTTGGTTGCTTCTTCACAAACTCATACCGTTTGTTCTGGCTTTGAAGTCAAAACTGGGGATGCACAAGAGAAAAGATATGTTGTGCCCAGATCCCTTCTACTATCCTTAAAAAAAAAAAGCATGCCTGTAAAATTACAATTCTGTATCTAAAGGTTTCTATTTCAGCTGTGTGAACCTGCAGTTTTCATTCCGTGTAAATATTCCTAGTGAATGAGCCGAAAGAAAGGAGGATTGATCCTGACCCAGCAGAGGGCGGAAAGCGTCAGGTGAGGAAAACGTCTTCAAAAGGCGTCTTAGCTTTCAGTCTTTGATCCAAATCCAGACGACCAAGACCATGAACAAAGAGACTTCAATCGCCCCTGTCTCCTCCCCCCCGCGCTCTTTCTTCTGTAGGCCACCAAAGGAAGCTGCACAGAATCCTTTTCACTTTGCACTGCATTGCCTCCTTCACATCACTCACGCACCACAACCTTACTTCATTCAGGCCTCCTACTAGAATCTGAAACTTACTGAACACGACAGGGGTAGTGTTGTGTACCAGGTGTCCACAAAGATAACATTAGATTATCACGCTGGAAAAACACAGAATGTAAGTCACTCCCTGCTAATTCAAAGTGGAAAGTTCAGATCTGCAGCAACACCTGCAGACTGTCAAACAACTTTGTTACTATTATTGCTTGTTATTCTGCTCATGGCCTTCATAAGTATTGGGAAAATCTCTTTCTTGACCTTCCGCAGACAGTTAGGTGAGCTTAGAATAAAGACAGGACTCACAGACAGTTCCTTAGTATGAAGCTGATATAGCACTGGCTTTAAAATAGGATGATATGATAAAGATATGACTGATAAAGTGGCAAAGTTCTTAAGGCTTCTGGTGGTGACATACTGTTGATTTAATGGGTGAAGATCCGTGTTCGTCAAAACTAAACTAATCTGAAATAAGTGAGGTCACACAGAAAGAGAGTTTATGTTTCTATGTTTGTCACTCAGCTGAAGTCCAACTCTGTGCACAGCAGATTGGATATGAGTTCAGTGTTCCAGCACCGTACAGGCTTTTAATTAACTTGAGAACAACCAGCCACCCGTCTACAACCCTGCAGCCAACACACTCTCAGATAACTGTTGCACAAGACAACTTTCTAGCCTTTACTTTTCTTCCTCTCTCTCTCTCTCCTCTACTATACTGTCCAACTTTGAAAGGAGACAAATGCCCCAAAATATTTTTTAAATATATATTTTTATGTTTTAGCTCAGTTTTTAGTTTCACAGTTCTAGCTCCCATGATTCAGCCAATCAGGTGTTTTCAGTTACATCACATAATTAGACAGAATGAATAGCTGCTGAATCACTCACAAGCTCAGTCATTTTCATCCACTTATTTTACATGGTGGATATGTTTATGTTACATTTAAACTTGTCTCTATGTAACACAGTCCCACCAGAAAGCCCCTTCTAGTTTCTCAACCTCTGTCTGTCTCCTTCGGTGTGTGGCACTCTGGGGCTTGTTAGCAACCATGTCAGTGATTAAAGACTGCAAGTAATTAGATACACATGACACCATTCTGACTGACTGACTGGCTGACTGAGTGACTGACTGATGGGCTGCAGCGTCTGAATGAGCCAAATGTTTTACTGTTTTCAGTTAAATCCTTCTACTCGTGATAACAGATGGAGACTTAATGTTCATGCATAACACATCATGTTGATAATTTGGTTGCACATTGCACCATTTTCTGCTTTTCTTTCAAACTAACAGTCTTTTCCAGTCAGAGACTTTAGAATTCAGGTGAATGTGTATATAAATAAATAGCACATACAACCATATTTAATGATGTTGTAGTGCATAAACACCTCTGAAGCTCAGTACTTAAAGTAGCCATTACTAGCCCGCTTTGCATCTGACTATAGCTTCATATCGAGCATGCATCCTCCTTTACCTCCCACTTTCCCTCTATTACCCCCATGTGTCCAAAGCTTCTCAGTTTCTTGCCAGCATCTTTTATTTTATCTTGTTCTAAGCTGCTCTCCACTTCTCTCATTCTGTGTTAGTCTAGTTTCTCGTCATTAGTCAATTTGCCCACATTTGCCTCCTTGCTCGTGTCTGTGTTCCTGTAAAGACTTGACAGTTGTGCCACAAACGTCTGAGTGCCTACAGCTTGCCTCATGATGCTGAACATTACCGGTGTACAAATATTCAGCAATATGACAGCCAGGAAGACAAAAGATTGAAAAAAGAATTTGGGTCTGCCAATTCAAGCCAGAATTTCCTAGATGAAATTCCTTCATGTGTAAAATAGGCACCGCTTCGGGCTTGGTGATGTACAGCAGGCTTGATTGTGAATGATGCAGCTGACAAACTAACAAGGGAACATGTCTCAGAGGTTCTGTTCTCTCTGGACTGTGTACATGATTTCACTTAGCAAGCGAATCAAAGTTAACCAATCAATTAGCTGCTTATGCAATGGGACTACAATTACCACCTTGTGGTTGTTTGCCTCCATCAGTTCTTCTTTGAGTTTAAGGTGGATATTTGTGCCACACGTAATGGAATTCCCTCCAGACATTCCTGAGATATGAACGGACAACCCAAAAATGCATTCTTTAATTAAAAGATTTATTTAGACCATTGACTTCTATCCAATAACTGTCTGAAAACCACTCC
Source organism: Anabas testudineus (assembly GCF_900324465.2). NCBI lineage: Eukaryota > Metazoa > Chordata > Actinopteri > Anabantiformes > Anabantidae > Anabas > Anabas testudineus. The sequence goes on from NC_046615.1 coordinate 4,670,637, forward strand.
TGCAGATTATCCTCTAAAAAAAAAAACTCGGAGCTTGCAAAGACAGTTTGCGGTCAACAGTTTATCAAAGAGACTCGGTTATTCACTGAGAAACAGCGTCTCTGCACAAAAAGTTGCTTAGTTTGAAGAAATGACTTGAAATATATATTATAATATAACGACTGAGAGAACCACTGAGTGTATTATAATACATAATGATGGATCCAGAGTGCCTGGAAGTGAAACCACGGCAGTCGAGTGATGACATGATTACAACTGTCACAAAAACGTAAAGCCAATTTTCAAGCTAAATCTCGCTGTATTATATTTTAGCCGTGGCAGCGTGCAGTTACTGGAGCTACTGTTCACAAACAACAGTGACAGTTATCTGAGCACCAAAGAGATGTGACAAAGGGATTTGCAGAGGATAAATTCATCAAGAACAGCTTGGTGAAGCTGATAAATAAATAAAAAAAATAGAGGGTGCCAAGTTTAAAGCAGTCAGAGATGCTGGTACAGCGAACACGCATCACGCTTAGTTTGCAGTCTCAAGATATGAACAGAAGCTTGTTATGGCCAGGAGTGCGCTTTCCTTAAAATACATATCATCCTGAGATGGTTTACACTCTGCAGAGTCTTTTTTCTTTATTTGACTGTATGTCCTGCTGTGTGTAATTTAGTGTGAAATCTAATTTGCATTATTCAAAGGCTGGATTAGTAGAGGGATGAGACTGGGTTGGTTTTAAGTGTGATCTCTACTAAGGAGTTCCAGCTTTCATGGAGGTAAGTTTAATTTCTCACATGACACTGAGGAGACGGAGGAATGACAGTTACATCCAATCTCGCAACAAAACACAACCACAATGAGGAAGTGGGTTTCGTTAATGTAACAGTGAAGAACTCTGTTTGGCCACACCGAACAGAGGCGGCTGCAACCTCCTGTTTGCCTTAAGCCGTAACTCTGTAATCCAGACAGCATGGATAAACAAGCCTCCCTAAACTCCGTCTGTTTTCTGTCTTTATGTCAAACACTGTGATGATAATTAGCAGATGGCTAATGAGTCACAAGGCAAGAGGCAAGAAAAAAAAAAAAAACCCACCCACTAACTGATGAGGATACAGATCCAAAATTTACCCATGTGTCCCGGTGTCAGTGTCTCTGTTAAAATCCAACATGTAGTGAGAATCTTCTCTCTGTAACTCATTAGATCACGTCAAAATCAGATCAGTCAAAGACCTGACACGCCCAGGATTCAGCCAATCAGGTGTTTGCAGTTACATCACATAATTAGACAGCTCCTGTGATGTGTGCAGAATCTCTCCCTGCTGCACCCGTTCACTACAAACAGAGCAGTATTCAGCTGTTTCCTAAAGCTCCAGCTGACAATCTGGACACATGTCACTGCCATTTGGCATCATCATATCAGGTCAAACATCACACTACTATATTTTCTCCTTAATGTACATAGTGCAGTACATCACATTGAAACTGCTTTTTTTATTCCACTGTAGGAATTTTGAAGGTACTTTAAATCTACATCTACATGAGTGGTCAGGGGTCATCATGAGGAAAAACAGTGTTACATCCCTGATGGCTCTGTGTCCCAGGAGAGTTAGAATCCATCATGTATGCCGCTTATCCCTCAGTCTCAGGGGTAGATATGGGTGAGAGGCCGGACTAACAGGGCCAACACATAGAAACAAAACATTCACCTGTATTCACACCTACTGGAAATTCTGAGTCACCAAATGACCTGCATGCATCGATATGTGGAAGGAAACCAGAGTACCCAGAGGAAACCCACACAGGCACAGAGGGAATAGAAGAGAAGCGGCGTTTGAACACAGAGGACTGAACACTGCCCCACGGTGGAGCTCTGCAGGGTTATTATCATGAACTAAAAGAAAAGTATGTTCAGGAACTGGAATCAAATAACTGACCTGAGGAAAACTCAAACTAAAGGAGTGAGGCATATGTCCTGAGCCCCGTATGGCACCACTTCAAAATGAATTGTGAAACTGGTCCTAAAAAACATCCTTTCTGGTAAAAGGGAAACAAATGAAACAAACTAATAAACACAGTAAGAAAAGTAAACTGTCGTAAACCTCCACCTGACTTCATGTCATGATCCAACCATCTCAGAGAATGAATGGCTACTGAAACACTCTGTTAGCTTCATAACAACACAACAATAGCTTGGAATCAGACGTGCTAATTGTAAGAAACACCGAGGATTGACGCAGATACAGCTCACTAAATACACATGCAAGCTCAGGCATATTCATACACTTCTATCACACGCTGCAACACTCACTGATGCTTGCTACTTGTATTTGCAGTAGACGTGGACACACACACACACACACACACACACACACTCTCTCTCTCTGGCTTGCTGTTTCAGCAGCTTGAGGGCAGAAAGGCTGGCCCTGAAATATGTGCTACAAATGTAAAGACAGAATTCAGCCAATTAAACCTCAATTACTGCCCCGTTGTCAAATATACGAGGCTCTCGCTCGTATTCCCTCGCTTCTTCTCCTCCTCTCCTCACCCTGCTCTTCTTTCTCTTTCCCTCTGTTCTTAGCCGCCTCTGCCTTTTAGACTCTGCCACCTCCTGCATCTCCTTCTGTCAATCTCCCCCTCCCTGCACCTTCCTCTCTTTTTTAAAATTCTCTGCTCTCCCTGCTACCATCTCCTTTCTCTCTCTTGCTCTCACTCATTAAAACAGTTCCCCGGTCTTCTCCCAGGAGAAAGAGGAGGATAAAAATAGCTCTACTTCAGCTCATGCTCGCTGGTTCCTTCTTCTCAGCCTGCGCTCCATACATCAAATAACTACGTTTCTCCATTATAACCATCTCTGCTTCTTCTCTCTTTGTTCCTCACTGACTCTCAGGCTCCCTTTTCTTCCGCTCTGTACTGAAGCTCCAAACCCAGCCACACTTATATCGGCCTCTTTAAAGGCAGTTTGTAGCTGTGGAGTTGGGGTAGAAACACCCCAAGAGACGTGAAGTTGGATGCCGTCCTACAGCTCGTTCGTGATGGAGAAAGAGCGGCGGTATGGTTGTTTCAGCTACTCTGTGTTAAAGATACGATCAGTGTGACACGGGAAAGACAAATTTTGCTGTGTCTTAACTGACGTTCTGTAGCTAAGCAGTTGGTAATTAGGAAGAGCACACATTAAAATGTTGACAGCTGATGCCACAGTCTGCTGTAAAGCCACAATGAACTCTCACAATAACCCTAAGTGGGATAAGAACGCCGGCTACAGCAGTGAAGTCAAGAGCGAAATCATCTGTAAAAATTGTTTATGTTCACTTGTCTCCAACTTCAATAGATAAATGGAATTTATGCAGCGTGTATCTGCACACACAAATAACACACACACACACACAGCTAACAAAGCTAAGCTCAACAGATGAGTGAGCAACAGCTATAAAAACCATCACGATAGTGCACATTTAAAAGAACAGATATCTTCTTTGTGGAGATGCAGCTTGGTAACGGCAGAGAAGGCAAAGGAGAGTAATCAGTTTGGATAGTAGAGGAACCCCCTACACACACACACACACACACACACAAACACACAAACACACAGGAGGAGCAAATGACCATCTGGCTGCTATGAAAGCAAAGCTTTTTAGGCTGTTTCCTCATTAGTTCAATTCTTTTTTTGTCAACGACACAGAGATGGGATAAAAGAGGCGAGGAGGGAGAGGATGAGGACGAGTGAAGACGAATAGAGCAGGAGCAGATGTAAAGGGAAAGAAGAAAATAAAAAAAGTAGCAGTACATGGGATGCCAGAGAGGATAAACAAACTGCTCACTGGCACAGTTACACAGCAATATAAACTTTCCCCTTTAAAACACTTTAATGTCCCATCGTGCTAAAAATACAACACACTGCAGCTCAGACAGCAGACAGACAGTGTTTACCACTCTGTAGTTTCCTGCTGAACTAAAGGCCTCGGAGACAACACATCTCATGTCTGTATTGAAACACAATCAGCTGTCAGAAAACTCAGCAAAGCCAAAGTATTTCAGTAAAGGCATGTTTGTTAACTGAAGATGCAAGCTGCATCGAAATCTATGAAACTGACACTGGTGCATTTTCCTGTGTCAGATTTCTTAACTGAGACTAATGTGTCGATAGTATGTATGCTCTAAAATTACTGATTAGAGGATTGTGTAATGGATCATTGAATGATGTCAGTGGTTAAGATGCAAATGAACACAGTCCATTAATTCACTCACCATCTTTGTCAGCTCTCCTGAAAATCTGTGAACACAAAGTGAGACAGCGACGTTAGTAGAAGTAGAGGTATCCGCCACGAGCTGCTGCAAGTACACAAAGGGTTAAAGGTCAATACTGTATAAAAACTAGTAAATGAGCACAGGTTCATTCGATTCAAACTCTAAAACTCTGAAGAATTACTTCTTAGTGACAGGTGCTTAGACAATGTGAACACAAAGACTTCACCATATTTGTGATTTAGAATTACCACCTTATGTGTGTATGTCTGCCCAGACTCATATTCTAATCAGTTGATCCAGGAGTCCAAGAGGATGTTTGAGACACATGTAATGAAATTCCCTCCAGGTCCCCCCAGATATTGCATTGATGAGAATGGGACAGACATGAGGTCACAATAACGTTGACCTTTGACCACCAAAATGTAAACAGTTCATCCTTGAGAGCAAAAAAGCATTGAACTCAAAAGAATAACAGTGTGAACATACAACCCCAAAACATAATCACTATGAGCTGTTGCTTGATTTAAAAATATAGAGGGAACAATATTAGAATCTGTGTATGGCATTAAATACTTAACTTTCAACATATTTTTAACAAATATTAGATTAATCAGGTATAATAATCAGTCATAGTTTTCATCTGTGATTTGGTGGAAGAACTGTACCAGCTGTTTCCTTATTGGGTGCAATATGTTCATATCCTGTTCTCAAGTTTCATCTAAAACTCAGAAAAAGATCAAAATGCTAAATAACAGTGTATACTGTAAAAGATTTGCTTTAGAAGATTTAGAGGATACAAAAAGCTACAACAAATATTTTTTTATGCCTATTACTGTCAGTTCAGCACCCTGTAATACTTCTGTTGTAAGTTTACAAATCAACACATATAACTGAGGCAATGGTCCTCAAGGACCCCATCCCCTGTTTTTCATCTATCCCTGTCTGAATCAAATGAGGTCAGTCAATCAGAAGCTGGAAGAACACACCTGATCCAGGTAGTCAGCTGTGGGTAGGACAGGGATAGATGAAAAACAAGCAGGGCTTTTTGAGTCCCAACCCTGTTTATTAAAACATACATTCCTGCCTTGGATGAGTTATGTTCTGATGCATCATATTTTTCGACTGAAGCACAACATTTAATGACGAAAAATGATTTTCAAGTAGGTGGATACAGTAGTTCAGGTGCAGACCATCACGTACCATACTGAGTTCAACTACAGCGCCACATGTGTGGTTAAGAATGAAAAGGTGAAGGATACATTTTAGTAAGAAAGACAAAAGGAAGAACAAAGAGAGAGGCCACATGAGCGGGAGGGGTTTTTCTTTATAGAGAGGTGTGTGTGTGGGTGTGGGTCTGTGCCAAAATTAGAGTGTGCTGCGTAATCACTACAAACACAGCCTAAGCCATTACTAACCAACTAAATGAATGCAAACACATTTGTTTGGTGTCAAAAAAACTGTCAAAGAGGTGCAGATGCAAAAAAAATGGACAAGGCACAAAGACAACTGTGGTAAAAACTGCATTTCCCCAAACCTGTCATTGAACCTGCAGGAAAACAGAGCCCTGAGTTTAAAGAACACACACATTCAGAAACAAAGTGTGGCTCAGCCTGATAAGGTGCAGTAGTGTGTGGAAAGACTTGTTAGAAGCAACAGAACCGAAAGGTTTCTGACTGTGAGAAACTCAAACATTGTGTACACGTGTTTGTCTTCTTACAGTTTTATAACAATGAGGACAAAGAAATGAAGTCAAAGCTTTTCTAGCTCTTTAACTTAACCTACATCGAACACTGATTCTAATCCTAACTCCAAAACCAAGTCCTATCCTTCATGGCTCTTTCCCACACAACCACACACACACACACACACACACACACACAACCCACTGACCTACAGTTTATCAATGCTTACGTGCACGTGCCACGTCGTGTACGTATTCGGACACACACACACACACACACACACACACACACACACACACACACACACACACACACACACACACACACACACACTATAGCTTCAGTGAGAGCTTCACTCCTTATGAAATTGAGAGTGGCAGGTCTGGTGCTTTCATCACTGTTTCAGATGGCGATATGAACGGTTCCTGCTGACAACAAGTGTCAGAACACAGCACAATGACAAGGTGGAAGGCAGAGAAAGAAAAAAAACAGTGAGGGGGATGCAAAAGATGAAATGAGCAGACTGACAGAAAGAATGTGAGAGGGAGACGCACAAAGTTACAGCGCACTTGTGTGCAAGTGTGTGTTTGTGTCTGCACACTGACTAATTTAGGTTAATAGTGTGAAACTAAATCAGTGCAGGTGTATTGGAGAGATCTTCTGCGGATGTTTGGCAGCGTTTCCCTCTTTTTGTAGCTGTAACTGCTCGTTGAGAAGGACAAAACTGGCAACCATTCATTCAGACACTTTCACATGGGGGACGTGAGTGGTACTAAAAGGATAGATCTGGGGTGAAGTCCATTAGCCCCATTATACAGGCTGGATGTGAAAGTCTGTGAAGTACAAATATTCCCTTCCATCAAACTTGAGAACAAAACTGGAGCAGAGATTTTCTCACCTAAAAATGTACCTGAAGACTTTTCACTAACTTTCACTGTGAGAACTGAGAATGGGAGTGAAGAAAGAAGCATGGTACTGTTCAAATGTTATGGTTGGTTCAAGTATAAGCGACACAATGTATACAGAAAGCAACAGAAAAGGAATCTGCAATCTTTTTAATATATTAAATGAATCATGCAGAAGTATTGGTTGTTTGACTATTGCATAAAACAAACTATTGAAAGAACACCCAGTGGCTCTGAACATGATTTTGGCATTCCACTATTATCTGACGTTTTAATTAAGCAAAGGCAAAGTCAGTGGGCAACACAGACAACAGTAATGGCTGATGCCCAGTTCAAAATCATCAGGATAATGAGTGTAATTATAATTCTGGTTTTTCGCACATGAAAAAAAAAGATAAAATAATCTATAGGTCTTCACACCTCATCTTAATGGCTTGTAAAACTGTAAGTGGTGCACTCAGGCAGCGGCCGCATCCATCCGAACGGGCCAAAGTGAGAATCATTAACTGCTGAGACGAGCTGCGTTCCAAATGACAAGCTGCTCTGCATTGTTCTGCTTTCCAGCTGCACCCTGGGGCGCACTCAGCTCCACAGAAAACAGCCAACTCTGGAGCTGCTGGAAACAGACAAGCTTTTGGAGAGGAGGGAACAGTGTTGCGGGGCGAGGAGGCGGCGTGTGTGTTTATGTGTGCAGAGAGTTGTAACAGGAACGCGAAATGAGAGACAGCAAAGGACAGAAAAGACAGAACAAAACAGAAACAGAAGAGAGCGACAGAGGGCGAGAGAAGGCTGCATCCTTCTCCTAACCTTATTAAGAATGGATGTTTTCTTGGCCTGGCAAGAAGAGAGAGAAGGGGAAGATATGAAGGATATGGAGGAAAGGAGATGAGGCAAAAAGGAAAGGAGATGAGGAGAGGACACAGGATGAAAGGAGTTGAAAAGAATGAAAAGGAAAGGTGAATGTGGGAATCAGACAAGATAATAAAGCAACAGCAAATGAAGAGAAACAAGCGAGTAGAGAGGATTTAATGAGGACAATGCTTTCTGCAGGTGCACACACACACACACACACACACACACACACCAATCACACAGAGCCGACTTTTGCTTCTTCTACTGATGCTGGGGTCAATCATTAGGAAAAATATAATGAAAATAGAAAAGTGATTAACATTTCAACGTTTAGTGCAGATGTTAGAAGGTGTGGTTTGAATTGTTCATCATCCAATGACTGTGGCAATAATCAGACAACCGTCAGGATCAGGACATCAGTTAAAAAAGAAAAAAGGAAAGAATCCTGGAGAAACAGGAAACGTCCAGTAAGAAATCTCATTTAGGACAATGTTTCCTGGCCCTTCCTAAAAACATAGGAGAACATCAGCACTCAGGTGTCAGAGACTGGAAAACCTAATGATTAGAGAACCACTTCTGGCTCTGACCACAGCTAATGAAAACAGGTAGTGGACAGTCTCTTCTTCATGGAGGCTGTATAAACAGCAAATTAGGTTATAGGCCCCCAATCAACCCCCCTACACACTCACACACAAGCACAGAATTAGTTTACTAGGGTACTAGGATACATTGGCCCTCTGGTCTTGATCATAATATCATAATTAGTCTTCCGTGGACCCCCTCTTTATCAGTTTCCCAGTCTATTTGGATCGGGGTTGAGGTCTGAATAAAGTGAACTACTTTTCTCTTTTATTTTCTACCCCATTAAACCATTAATGCAACAACAGCTGATCTCCTGGGGGAGGACAGAGGGGCGGTGAACATCAGGAACCCAGCAGTGTTACTGAGCTGACCTAAATGGACATGCGTAATTGTCACTTCCAGTACGAGAAGCCCGCGTCTGTGTGAGATCAAATGTTGGGCTGGGAAAGTAACACGGGATCAATACCATGTGGTAGTAAGACATTTTCATGAATAATTCAAGTGTTGTGATAAAAGGGTTTGAAGAATCGGATTTACTGGTACTGCTTTTACTGTGGATGTAGCTACTGAGAGGGGAGGTGCGTCGGTGCGCGTCGTACTTACTTTGGAAGAACAGTAAACCATGATGAAAAGACACTGCACTGATTTGTTTTTATGTTTTGGATTGATGTAATATTATAAAAAGCTTTAGAACAGTATGGTCAATATGAAAAAACGGATCGACAAGTAGAAATCTGGAAACGCTGCATGTGTTTGATCTCCCACAGTAAAATGCTTCTTGAAGAGTCTGTTAACCGGGCAGAGCTCGGACCAGCCAGCAGCAAAGTGCAGCATCGTCTCTGTGCGTAAGTGCGCACTGCACCGCTCCGTACTGTTACTGTTACTGTTCATCCCGCGCACCCTCCCTCCCTCCCGACCCGTCACGCTGACCGCTGCCTGGTGCGTCTCTATACTCACATCCAAAATAACGGAGATGCCTCTCCGCGGTTCCGGGGCGAAGAACTGCTCCTGTGCCACGGCCACCTCCTCCTTGCTGGAGGCGTACTCCCGGCTGGAGATGTTCTTGTTGTCGCTCATTTTGGTGACGATCCAGCGGACGAGCCCGTCGATTCCACCGGGCTGTGCGCCGCTGTTTCCGGACTGCGCTGCCGTCGCGGACTCGCTGTCCTGACCGGCTACGGGTTTCGGCTGCTCGCGGCTTTCCTGGGCTCGAAGTTTGGCTTGTTCTTTGTTGAGCAGTTTGTGGACTCCGTCCCTACAGTAGCGCGCTGCCTGCTCACACATCCTTTTGCTGCGGAGCGCTCATGCTGCGCTCTATGGGGGAGAGAGAGAGGCTCACACCCCCCCACCTCCTTTCTTACATCACATCACCCACCTCAAAACACACCCACCCAACACATCCTACACACCCCCACTATTATCTACAGTATCTAATGAAACATGATCACTCCATCCTGACTCTGTGGGTTGCAGGGTTTCCAGTCACTCTATTGCACTTTATTGTGTCTCCCATGCTTTATTAAGTATTAAACTGCAGTTATTTTTAATTTCTCAGTTTTCTCAGTAAATTAATGCCATATGGCATCAGTCCTGTGGGCTTATTGTCCAGAAGCAAGCTGAGGAATGTGAGAAAATGGATTACATCCTCTTTGCTCACTCTCTCGTTTATTGTATAATCTCAACAGAGACGATGTTACACTTCCCTTCGGTCTTTTAAACACTCGCAGCAGGAGATGTGAGCCCCCGGTCTTGTGTGGCTTGCTGTGTCCCAATGGGAGGATCAGAGGATTTTTTCTTTTGGAGTCTCCTAAATTGTCACCTGGCTCCTCATTAGAGGTTTACATGTTGGTGTGTGTGTGCGTGTGTGTGTGTTCGCGTGGGTGATGTGGCAGATCTAACCTTTGGTAATGAGCGTCTCTCCCAGCTCTGCCCTTTCAGCTGAGGAGTCAGTCTTTCCTGGGAGGTGCTGGGTGTCTAACAGCACATAGGGTGGTTCGAACATATTAAGTCCTGGTGGATGGTTGATACTTTAACACTCATGTTTTCTGAATGAGCAAAAGAAAAGTCAGGTAAATTATCTATCTTCTCTCATCGCTGGAGAACAAGAACATTGTGGAATTACTTGACATGATTGCCCCCATGTGGAAATGAGTCTGCAATAACAGCACTGGGTGTTTCTTTTTTTCCTGCAGGATTTATTGAGTTAATTATTAATTCATGGACACACTTGTGACAACTAATTATTTAAACCACATAAATACACACAGGGCACTTTTGGCTGGTATTCTTGGCATTAACATTGTTTGACTAAATATTTTGACAAAACAAAAAAAAAATTACACAAAATTAAAATTTGATACAAAATTCCACAGGAAATAGTACAAATGCCTATTTGCACTTATTCAGTCATCTACATGTGTTGTTGTGGTCACATGTCTCGCTGAGGTGACTCAGGGCGGTAGCCCTTCAAGTAATAGACCCACGAGCAAGGCTTGCAGAGGCCTTCAGAGCGCTGGGTGGAGATGGTCAGCTTGCCAAACCATGGCCCCGGAGGGCCACTTGCAGGGGCCTCAAATGACACCATAATGTTTTGTGTCTTTTTGGAGAGCATGGTGTCCACCCCCTTGACAGTAAAACAGGGATTGTCCAGCTAGGAGAAGGGTAAAGCTTTGGTTAGATCAAATACAGTTATAACAGGAAGTGAAGTAAATTGATAGAACTGTAACATTTTGTAACAATCGTATGCATGTATTGAAATTCTGAAGTCACTTTCATTGTCAGTTACACTGTTTCTTCTCCAGATATTTGACATTTGATTGTTGTTCTTCATCTGAGCCTCTTTGAAAATGTTATGAACAAAGTTCTACCTGTTGTTTACCTGAAAAGAGAAAGCAGTAGTCTGCAGGAACACGTTCTTAAAGGGGATGGTGATGTTGCGACCAGCCCTGACACTAAATGGGCCCTGGGCTTTGGGAGGGAGGCAGATCCCATGTAAGGGAAAGATATATTCACCACCAGTTCCTGAAGACAGGCTGAGCTGGCTTCTCTCTTCCCCCAGTTGATGAGGCTCAAAACAAACCTCAACGCTGGCCTCTGACCCTGCTTGGAAGCCTGGTGGAGCACTAACACTTTTCTCTACAGTGAAGTCTGGGCAATTAGTCTAGAGGAAAGAGATAACAAGAAGAGGATCAAAAAGTTACCCAGTACCTGTGTCACTGAATTTTGAGAACACACAAACTAAAATACTATTCAAAATATAAAAAAATAATACAAGAGAAAGTGAGACCAGACCCAAACATACAGCATAACAAGAGCATCAGATGCTCCTAGAATTCATTTAAAAAGCTCTAACTCACCAGACATTCTCCTACCTTGCATGTGTATTCTGTTTTGGAGCGGGAATAGTTGGTGAACTTAACATGAACACAGTGACTGCCCCCAAGTGAAGCACTAAACTGGACGGTTTTCTCTGGTGGTGGGGGAAGAGCTTTGAGAAGCAGATCATAGTGGAAGTAGCCCAGTTCATTGCTGAACAGAGTCAGCCGCGATGTAGACTCGCCGGAACGCAGAGGTTGGTACTCGAAGGTCAGAGAACTCTAAAGAAAGGATATATGCACACACAGACCTTCAGCTAAAGTTTGTTTAAGAACACACAGCTGTATTTCTTGATATAGTATAGGTGAATCTGTACTCTGTTTCCACCTTAGACTGTCCTGGCACGGTGTGCTGAAGTGGGGCACTGATGTCAGCACATTTACACTCTGTAGTGAGGCAGGTGGCCATGGTCAGGGGATTCTCCACCTGTACAGTGGCTGAGACTGTCCGACGGACAGTGGTCACCAGCTCAATGGTAGACAAGACCCCTGGTGATGTGGCCTTGAACGTAGCGAGGTAGAACAAGTACTCGCCTGTCACCTCATTATGAAACGTCACCTGAGGAGAAACAATAAAGGGTTGATGTGACGGCAGGTTTCAAAAACGCATTCAGATTTGAAGTTAAAAATGTGTGTGATCAAACCCTGGTGTTGCACTGCCCCTCTCTGTATGTAAAGAAAGACATCTTGTAGTCTCTCCTGTCCAGAGCAGGGACATCAATGTACTCAAGACCCTTGAGAGACACTGTAGCATCTGGTTTGTCAGGCTTCAGGATCTCCATCAGCACATGGAACCTGAGCACAGAAACATCACTTTACATCTGAATTATGGACCATGAATGGATCCACTTTAACAAATATGTTTCTTTATTGATGGTTAAAAAAAAAGTGTTTTTTTGATTATCCTATTTACTGTTGCACTGTTGTTATCTAAGAAGTATGTATGTATTTTACCGCTGTTGCTTAGAGAGCCAGTTGCGCACAGGGAGCAGCTCTGTGTGTTGAGTCTTTGCAGGCAGTTCATGCACAATGATGTTCTCTGCCTTTGGAGGATCAGCAGTTCCCTGCAGGGAGTACAGCATAGCTGTGCCATCAGGGAAGGAGAAAAAAGCTGATCCCTGGGGAAATAAAGTGATGAATAACAAGTTAATGCTTGAGAATTAATTACACCATTTTGTTTTGTATACAAGTGGCACTGCAGAACAGCCCGCAGATCATTGTGTCTGATCATATCGTAGTGCTCCTGTACCAGGTGTTTCTTTCCATCGGTGGTCATGGTCAGCGGTCGGTAGGTGATCTCATATGTCTTGTTTTGGAGGGGTTCGAGGGTGAGGAAGGGCACGGCACTCCACTGCTCACCCTCAATGACTGGTCTGATGCTGCAACGCTGGTTTGTGGGGTTGAACACTGACAGAGTCTGAGTGTGAGAGCCACGCACTGGACACACAAAATTCACCACCTGGAGACATTGAGAAGACAGCGGCAGGGAATAATTATGAAGTCATCTACATTACAGGTGATGACTATCACTGAAAACTTAAAAGTTAAAAAAAACTAGAGAAATAATCAATGTTAACTTCCTTTAAATACATGAGAACATCAGTCATTTGCTAAAGGCCTTTTGCACAAGCCTTTGCAGTTAATCAGCTAATTGAAACCGATTTTTCAGTGATCTTTAAATCTGTCAACGCTCTTTATTTGAAAAAGTGCCCAATCAATCTCCCACATTATCAGACTCAGGAGTTTTTACATCGTTAAAGTAACAGACTACACTGCTGACGAGGTAGCTTTTGGATTTCATGTCTACTTGAGAGGCCTTAGGATCCGTACCAAAAATACTAAGCTTTAAGTTTGTTACATTGCTATTTAATCTGTGGTACATAAATAAAATCTAATAATAGGTTAACCAATATAAAACTGTTCAGCCCTACTTCATGACAGCAGTGTACATATTAAAGCATTGTTGTGAAAATATTAACAATAATGTGACACTTCACTGATAGCTTTGGAAATTGCTATGTCATCCCCAAATATCTGTCATCTATTCTTTTGTACCAACAGATGAAGACAAGAATACATTGTAAGTGTTAATGCTGTATCACTTATAACACAAATCAAGATGCATGCATTAGCCTTTCTTTACTTTTTAATGGCAATCACAGTTAGATTAAAAGTGACCTTGATTTGACTTATAGCTCTAGTGTTCCCCTGCAAATCAATTTAATTTAGGTAAAAAAAAAAAGAGCACACACTGCAGATCAAGTGTGGTGCATCATCATTCACCAAAACCCCAAATGAAAAAATCTCCAATCATCACATATGTACTGTAGATTTTCTGCAACTACACAACATTATATTAAACAAAAATGAAGTGTATCAATCCCACCTCTTTGCTAGTGGAGGCTACAATGCAAGAGCCCGTCACAGTGAGTGTGACGATTGAAGAGGAGCCCTCGACGGAGCAAGATAGGTTCTCGTATCTTATGTCGTTATTCAGTTCTTCAGGGGAAAAAGTCACTTCAAACGGAACCTCCATGCCCGGACAGATGTAACCTTTAGACGGCGAGATGGTCAACTCTGGAGGAAAATTTTTTGTTCTCCACTGGAATCTGGTTACAAAATATAGAGCAGGACATAGGTAATATGTTCAATATGTGAACATTTCTGATTAAATTTTACTTGTGTGTAGTTGCATTTATATGTCTATGTCTGCTCCAATGTGGATGTGTTTCTACAGGCATCTCTGTGAGGTTTTTATCTGTCACCCAGATAAGTAGAAAAACATCACTGTGGATAATTTACAGGATCTAATCTTACCTGGCACCAAGGTCTCCTGTGTTCATCATGATAATCCTTTTCCTAGCCTGGCAGCACTGAACTACAGCTCCAAAAGCCAAGTGGTCCTGGTCCAACTGCACCTCCACACCCTGACAGTTTCAATTGAGGCTAGTTGTTAACATACATTCATTTAACACCATGTATTTCAGTTTGTTGTATTAGACCATATAAAACGTTTCACCACCTTAAACCTTCTTCAGAATCAAATGTTGTGCCAATCAAGACAACCAATTACACTACATGCATCACTTGCAACAGCAGGAAATTCACTTCACAGACTACCTGGCAGCAGCCTTGGATGGTCAGCAGGGGGTGTAACAGGCCTGCAAACTGTGCCTGCAACTCAGCCGTGAAAGGAGGTGTGTGCTGACGAGGTGAGAACTGGAACTCAACATTACAAGAACCGCCGCTGGCTTTCAGGTTCAGCTCACCTGCTGGACTGAATGTCAGATCCTGAAGGAACAGAGCAGAAGACAGTAGAGATAATATGAATGCTTCCTGTGTGTGAACCAATGTTGACCACTATTTTATGCATGTGTTGCATACCTTTGTGTCCAGTGGTGAGTTTGTGTTGAGCACAAGGGTAAAGGAAAGGTCCAAAGGGCTGCGATTGACCACAACCACCTGTTTTTTCACCTTCTGACCCAACATTAGAGATCCCAGTTTCACCTTCCTCTGCTTGGGATCCTCCAATTCCAGCTGGAACCAAACAATGCACACCAGGACAATGAGATTTAGCGCATCAGGCTTTAACAGATTATATACAGTAGTAGATGTGGATTGCATTATGTAAAAAAAAAGATGTTTAAAAGGGGGTTCTGTTAACATTGGTAATCTAAACTGTGGTAACTTTGACATCAGTGTCTGATACAAAAGATTCCTCACCTTCATCTCAATGCCTTGCCCCAATATTTCCACGTGTTTTGTGACACAGCTGTTTAAGATGAAGCTGAGCTTTTCATCGTATCTTCTTGCCTCACGAGGATAGAAGGTCAGTGGTACCTCCATTACAGCACCGAGAGTTAAAACATCTGGATGGAAGTCCATCTCCAGGTAAGAGGTGTTACTGAACTGGCACTGGATACTGAGGATACGCAGGGTGTTTTCAGATTAGGATAGATATTTTATCTCTTCAAGCTCTCACATTCAGAGCTGAATAAAAACAGGTTCTTATGTAAACACCTTTCCATAAACCCATGGTGAAAAAAGACAGATACATGATTACCTGATGTCCCGTTTGCCCTTGTTGCTGATCACTAGAGTCTTGGAGGCCGGCAACATGCCAGGACAGAACAGGAAACACTTGCCAAAGTTAAACTTGGTGAAGGAGAATTCAAGGCTAGGTGGTATGGCCCCGCCTTTAATGGCAAAGTTAAATGTTGGCCCGTGCGTTACCTGATGAAATGAAACAAGAAAAAGACAAGTAAAAGACAGATAGAAGGTAGACCCAGGATGAACCATTAAGAAAGAATACAGAGCCAATTTGTTCACTGGCATGCAATGCCAGAATACACTCCACTTGTGGCACTGCAATTGTATTTAGTGATTTCAAAGGCAATTACAACCATTCAACATCTATTAATACTGGGGGGGTTAAGAAAACAGAAACAAAAAGCCACTGAGGGATCCTAACTATAATTTCAGATATCCCTTTTTTCAGTTAGATCTTTGAAAGATGTATTTTTTCACTTAATGTAATTTATGTTAGTTTTGATTTACAGTCATGTATAGTGATATTTGCTTTCCTTCCCCTAAACTGCCAGAGCTGTTTCTAGGTGATCAGCATCTCACCTTAATACTCAGCTTAATATCCTGGAGGTTACAAATGCTCTTTGGATAAAAGAAGAGCGACAACTTCAGCTGCTTTCCAACTTCAATAACTGGATTCTTTGGCTTTGCCTCTAAGTGCTGGAGCAGCTCACTGGGACCTGTTACTTCAAAGTTCACATTCAGGTTGAATCTTGCCAGGTTGGACACCAGGAAATTAAAGGTGGATTGCTCTGAAATGCCCACCTACAAATAACAGAAGGATGATTGTCACCATTAAACTTCTCACAGGAGGGCATGTAATTGTGCATGTGAATATTATCTGTGTCAAGAAAGTGTGTGTGCTGACATTTCCAAAGTCCAGAGTGTCTTCGTGGTGGGGTTGGATCTCTCTGAACCCTCCATCAGGATTCTCAACTCGAACCAATGCACTCATGGTGAAACAGTCAGCCTTAACAGTGAGTGTGAGGGGCTCTGACTTCCTCTTCACCCTCAGAACCAATCTGAAGCTCACATAGCCCTCCCGGCAAGGTGTGAAGGATACTGATAACAGCAGCCTGCACCAAGAGTTGACAACAACTGATGAACTGCTCTCTGTGGAAATCTATAATGTGCTGTTAGAGGGAGATAATGGTGACACCTCACCCAAAAAATATTATAAAACCAGAAAACTCTTAAATTTTTGCATTACTTTATAATGTATTTATATTTTGTTTTTCAGTTTTACAAGTAGTGTTTTAAACATTGGAACCTTTACTCAATTGCAGTCCCAACATTTCTGGAAATGAGATTTAATTGTTATAGAGTCATTAACCTGTCTTTAGGTGCCACATTGCCAGTCATAGGCTGCACAATGAGGCTGGACTGCTGGTCTTCACAGAGAAGAGATGACTGCACGACTGAGAAGTGGAAGACCTCCGACTCTCCATTCACCACATTGACTGTCTGCTCAACTTTACGACCTGTACACACACATACACAAACACACAAACTTGGTACTGTTTTATAAATACTAACATCTACTATGGTAAAATAGAGCATCCAACATACTGTAGCTTTATACTGTGCATACCCTTAACCCATATGCTAATTTTAACATAGTTAAACCTAATTCTGAAGTTAAAACTCAAGTTTTTTTACAATGATACTGGTAAACACAAGATTCCTGCAAACTCAGATATAAAACTAAATATTTACTGTATGTGCAGAAAATAGAAACCTCAGCGGGTGCAGACCCTGTGTGATGCAAACTTGAGAGAGGTGTGTGATTTGCCATGTGTACCATACATACCAACAAGCAGCTCTCCCAAGTCAAGGTGAGGTCTGCTGAAATAGACTAGTGGCTCTCTAGTGTGGCCCACACACAGGAAGGGAACAGACAATGACAGAGTCTCAATCACAAAGCTCCAGAATGACTCCACTGTATCCAGCTGGTCAGCTACATATTGAAAACACATCTGTATATACACAGACAGAGCAGAGGTTTATACTGTAAGTGTTTTACAACTCAAGACAAAGAAAGGGCATGCAGCATACGAGGATGATGATGAAAACACATCACTTACAGAAAACACAAAGGGAGAGGGAAGAGGATAGAGAAGGACCAGCTAGAATATATTAGATCAGACAAGTTGAGCTGGAAATTGATAGAATAAGATTAAATTAAAATGGGATTGGATCAAATGAAGGAAGGATGCAGTTAAAATGAGATTAGTTGTGATAAAGTTGGACACGGAACACTGAAGAAGTAATGAGATGGAGACAAAAAACTTTAAATCAGGAGAGAGATTGAAATTGATTAATGCACAATGAAATGAAGAAGAATAGGACAAGGTGACTAAGATGACACGCTGTAGGTGAAGAGAAGAGAAATGTTACGAGATTCAATCACTCTGTGTGTGTTTCCGTCCTTACCTCCACTTTCTTTCCAGGTTGAATGGTTCCACACTGGGTGAGACAGTGGAATGGGCTGCCACCTTTATCTTCACATTTCCACTTGAATGAATAGGGTTTATTGGTTGGGTTCACCACACTAAAGCATCTGTTTAGAGAACAAAATCACACTCTGTATTAAAACTGAGGGCTTACTTTGATGGGAATAAGAAACTCTCATCTCTCTCTTTCTCTGTCACCTTGTTATTGGTGCAGAGATGCCAACAACGTTAAACTCTATGACCCGGGTGTTAGGGTCAAGAGAGCCCCTGAATTCAGGATTGCGGCGGTTCCCACTGATGTAGTCTGATTCCTCAAGATCAAAGTGGCAGTGGGGCAGTAGGCTGCGGCCACACACTAAGATACAGGGAGCCTGATCCCCATCCTGCAAATTGGGGATCCTGCAAGAAATGCACACATAAAAGGTTTATAATTATTACGATTCTTGTCAAGACAGCTATTAACTTCCTTATATTCATCCTGTCCTTCAAATGTCAAATAATCCCTAATATTAAAAGTGATATAAGTATTCAAAATGACAAACATATGTAATTTACTACTACACTTTATTCATTGCTTTAAACATTGTTTTTTAAGAGGGTCATAGAGTCCAATACTTTACTAATGTTAGATCAATTAAATAGCAGATCATTAAATGCAGATGCACACCTCTTCTAATGGGCAGATTAATAATCCATTGATTCTACACCACAGTAGAAAATGTAGTAGCATTTACCTGCAGACCAGCGTGCCCTGAAAGTGGGCCACCTCCAAAGGTGAAAAGCGAATGGTGAAGTTCTGCATTGAACCTGGCTGTATGGCCCCTGCACTGGGCTCAACACTGAAGGGCGTTAGCTCAGGGTTCCCTATCAGAAGAGACATTACACTGGCCAGAGCACTGGCAGGACGGGTTCTAGTCAATGCTGCTGCTGACCGGCTGCCAGGTCGAGACGATGTTCCATCTAATACAGACAACACATGCCCACATTTGAACAAGCTTTTTATATATCATGTTATGATTAACTTTAGATCAATTTTTAACAAGTAAACAAGCACTCATTGCTCTTTGTTACCTCTTTGGTCATTGCTGACAATATTGCTGCTTGGATACATAAGAAATTGCCAGGAGAATTCCAGTTTGACACCACCCTGATTCACTATCTGTAGTCTACACACACACACACACACACACACACACACACACACGCATACACACACATATCAACTTTAATATCTGAGCCTTGAGGATACCCCAAAAAATAAGTTTAAAATCTTTGTATGGAGAGTCATTGACTATTTGTTGTTACATTTAGACTAATGTAACTGCTATATACTGTGCACAGAGGCTGACGTACTGATGGAGTCTGGTCTGGTACAGCATTGTGTCTTTGAAGTGGATGGTGTCTGTGTTGCAGGTGAACTTCACATAGTCACAAACTGCGCTGACACGCAATTCCAGCTCCCACTGCGACCCCTCAATCACAGAGCAGCATGGTTCAGGATCTGTCTTTATCACCTGAATACAAGCATATGTGTATGTTTATGGTTGGTTAACTGTTATTGCAAACTCTCTCTTCAAAATCTCTTCTCAACATGTGTACCTTATTCTTCCCAGGTTGCTGTGTTTGTGTTCCCAAAGTCTGCTGTGAGTCACTGAGCCACTGCACTGTCCTCTGTCGGTCGTCCCAGTCTGCCACTTCCTCTAGTGGCTGCTGGAACTCCACCTGACAAACTTTACATCTCATTGGCTGGCTCCTAAGAGTAACAGGCTGACTGGAGCTAAACGTGACAGTCACTTCCTTAGAACAACCAGCATGAAGGTGTCCAACCTGTAGCAAAAGGCAGATTCTTCTTAATCACATTCAGGAAAGTTACTCTAATGTTACTGTTGCATAATAGATACCATGTGCCTTGTTTTGTCTCCTCAGCATGTCTACCTGACTGCAGACTATGTTAGAAAAGACAGGTGTCAGCATTTCACATGTCTGTGTTCATCTCTTCATATTAGATTCTTGATTCTTTTGGCCTTCATTTATTTTTTACATTAAAAATGAAGTATTACTTAATTTCTTGATAATGTTAATGTTACTTCCCTCAGTGCTTTACCTGTGGTGAAAAGCTGATATTGGGTCCAGCAGGAGGCCATTCAAACCTCACCACCTGGCTGCTGCTGTGATTGGTCATGGTGAAACTCTCCTGGTACGAACAATTTACATGGCAGTCACCAAAATTCAGAACTTCATAATTACCTGGGAGACATAAATAGGTTTGTAGGTGAAAAGAAGGTGTAAAAATCCTAGCATCGTATTACATAATTGCTACATCTTACAGTACAGCATTTCTTTGTGCACAATCAGACAGTAAGCAGTGTTCATGTTAAATATGGCTGAGATACCCTTCAAACTTACATTCCCACCAGGTGATTTGTCTCTGTCTCCTTTCTTATCTTACCTCTCTCATCATCTTCCTGAGTCATTTCCTGCAATGTCCCGCTAATGTCAAGAGAGACGATTTCCTGGTAAGCCTCTCCAGCCACTTGTATTATAGTACTGTTGTACTGGTTATCCTGCACCTGCAGTGACATTGTAGCCTTAACACTGCGGGGCTTGTCAGAACAAAAGCTGACCTCAAACTCCACCTGTTCATTACTATTCAGCCTTAGGATGGCTCTGTGCACCAACTGACGGTCTATGGAAGAAGGAAAAGAGGATGAATGTCTGTAGCAGATTGAATATGGAGCTCATAAATATTCTGGCTTTTAGAGCAACATAACAATATCACTGACAATTTGAAATATTTCTTTTAGATAAAACAGGATAATATTTCTAGAGTAATTTGTAAATGTGATTTTCTCCTTAAATGCTCGCATCCATCCATCATCCATCCATCCATCATCCTAACCACTTTTCCTCTTAAGGGTCATGAGAGTGCTGGAGCCAATCCGACAACAGAAAACCATTCACAGTCACATCCACCCCCGCACTCTAGGGAATTCATAGTTACCAATTGCCGAAAATAAATGAGAAACTTCTATGTTTGTGTGTAGGTTTTGGAAATAATTACAGCCTTCCCAGTAAATGCCACTGAGGTTGAATCCAATCCAAGCAACAGTCTGTCACAGTGTAGGGGTAAGGACATACAGTATACACTTTACACTTTACCTGAGTCAGAGGTGCCCTCCAGCTGTTTGGAGTGGATGGTGCTAGAAGTGTTGCCAGGAGCAGCTTTGAGGGTGAACACACCATGTTTATCCAGCATGTCAATCTGCACCTATGCAGCAAAACCACAAAGGACCTTTAACACATTTACCCCCAGGTAGTGTATTATGTTCATGTGACGTGTTCTAATAAAATAGTAACTATTGTTGCAAAAAGAAATGGTACTGGGGTTGGCCGAGATCAATAATACAATAAAAGGACAGAGTAATGTGTCTTACATTAGCTGGAATAGTTCCATCATTTAACAGCACCAGGGGCAGGGTATGCCTTCGTCCTATCAACGCCCGTCTGAACTGTAACATTGGACTTCCTCTGTTGTTCTTCAGAGCCGGACGCACCACACATACACTGGGTAAATTTCCCTCTCCCATTAGGTCAAACTCCAGAACCTTGGTCTTAAATGTGGGTGTCATTCTATATACAACAGAGGAAGGAAAAGGTGGGCACTGGCCAGCTGAAATGGCAGTTTTCTTTTACTCACGGTAGCTGCAGAAATAAAAGAGCAGCAAAGACAAAATGGCATGCACAGTTGTGCAGTCATCTACCTGGTGGTTCCTTCCAATGTGGCCTCAAATACTGCACTGTATAGCTGCATCGTCTGTGGTGTGAAGGTGACCACAGCGTATGAATATGACTGGCTGGGAATGCTCAGTGTTGAAGCAGACAAATCAAAAACCTCTATGTTGCGGGATGTCTGAAAGGAAATACAGGACATTCTTAACGTCTCCTACACACACAAACACCCCCCACCATATAGTTATAAATGTCTTACCTTAGTACCAACATATTTAATGGCCAGGCTGAGCTCACAGGGCACCTTGCTGTTGTTGGTGAGTTTGAAGCGAGCCTGAGCGGCTCGCCCAACCAGGACTTTGTTGAAAATAAACCTTTTCTCATCCAAGAGGTAAATGCCTTCAGCACTGCAAAATTGCTCAGAGGAGAGCTGGCCGCTGTTGTGGCACAGATGGTGCTCTTCAAAGATGGAGGCCATGTCTAGGGCTATGCCTGGGGAAAATAAAACACAACAGCAGAGTTAGATTAGTTAAAGAAATAGCACTTTATGTTAGCCAGGAGTGTGGGAGGACATTAGTCCAGTTTTGTCTTTATCCTTGATGTAAACACAGTCAGTGCTTTCAGAAGAATCTAAATAATATAACATGTAACATGTTTGAAACACACAACAACTCTGGTCATGTTTGTCAAAAAGGTCATATAGTTCCCACCTGGCTTGCAGATTTCAGCCAGTAGTCTGTACGGTATGCCCCCAGGCTTGTCTGATGGGTCACGATCACTGATGTCAATGAGCAAACTCTGGTTCCAGTTACCCAGTTGTTCAGCTGCACAGTCCACAGTCACCACCTGGTGAGACCCTGGTTGCAGGCTCCCTGTGCAGGGATACACTGAGAAGACTCCCGTTGTGAGGCGGGTCTAGAAGAGACGCAGGGAGGTTCAGAGGAAGGTGCAGACGAGGTTGTTGTAGAGGGACATGTGGAAGATGGATACAAGGACAATGTTTATCATGGTTTCAGTATGGCCGTTGTGTTTCTAACAATGAAGTAAAATAAAAGACATAAAAACATCCACAGACTAAACTGTCAACTGACTATTAAAATTTTCTTTATTAAAATGGTTTCAGTGAAAATAGCAGAGTTTAACTTTAACTGTTTAACCTTATTGAATTACTGTTACCATGAACATGAAGCTTATATAAATATACTGTATATAATATATAACATCATTATGGTTGTTTTCTCACTGAATCAGGGTATAGTAACTAAACAGTTTCTCACCTGTGTAACATTAACGTCTTTGGGGAAGGACTCACGTCTCACTTTGCTCGAGGTACCAGTGGGCCTTGCTGAATGGCTCTCTCTGGGTATTTTCTTACCTGGATACCTAAGACCAGGACACAGGATTGTATAAACCACAATCTAGAACAGCTTTGTGCAAACGGATTTAAAATTATTTGTATATATGTGTATATTTTCAGGCAGTATTTGATACCTCTGAATCTAATATAAATTGCCACATGAGTTGTATTTGTTTTAGCAACAGATGGTAAATCATGCTTCAGTGAAACTTTCAGTGAACAGACATCAGCATATAGAGTACCTCATCAACAAGCCAAGAACAACTGAGCTTTTCTGTCAGTTTGAAGGCACATTTTGAAAAACAGCTTAGTTTTTGGAGGAGTGTTACGCCTTGTGTGTGTGTGTGTGTGTGTGTTTATCCTGTATGTTACACTGTTTGTTTTACTGTGTGTGTTTGTTCTCCTACCCTGGCTTCCCCTGTAGAGTGTGGTCTGTGATCATGCAGATGGTGAAATGGGTCTCAAACACTCCATTGTTCTCAATAGTGAAACTCTGGCTTTTCTTGCAGCCGTAGACCAGAGGGCCGAAATTGATGTCACATGTAGGTGTGATCTTGTACCTGAAGAATAGTATAACAGAAACTGATAATAAATCCCGTACAGGCTGAATCTGAAAACTGAACAAAACAATGAAGCTTGTAGATTTTTGATGAGACTATAGGTGAAAAATGTTGATAACTTTTAAGCAAAACATACTAACTGTGATGTTAAATTGTACAAAGATCATTCAGCAGAATCCAAAAAGAACGTTTAGTGAGGGATGCAAAATGATCGAAATCAGAATTTACTACAATATTGTTTCTTAACTGCTGATACATATAAAAAAAAGATTAGACCTTGAGAAGATGGACTGTACTGACACCTTGATGGCTATGATGGCTATGGTTTCTCCTCCATTCCCCAGACTGGGTTCAATCACCTGCAGAAGACAAGTTTAATGAGTCAGTTTGTGTAATCTTTATTTCACTTACAGCAGGACCGACTGGGCTAATTTTCAAGTTTCAGTTCAATAAAAAAAAATCATGACAGGGAGGAACTTGACAAAGTAAATGATGTACTTGTCTCAATGAAACTTGAGCATCTTGCTTCTTTCATTTACATATAATCCTCTTTTAGTTATTTGGTTTTGTTTTTGGCATGCAGCAAAACACCCCAGCTGGAATTATGTGATTATAAGGGATGCATAGAGAAGTACCACCGACACATGCCAGTTGTGCATAATCGTGCCTTGTGTTTTGAGTTCTGATATAAAACAGGTCTTCAAAACCGTTGCAAAACCGTTTTCTTTGACTGAAGAAAGACACTGTGGAGGGCACACCCTTTTCATCATAAAAAAGTAAAATCATATCAAAAAGTTATGTACCCAAAACTTTTACAATGTTTGAAAATGCTTTTCAGCGCTTTAAACCTCCAGCTCTGGATATGAGTGGGTGAGTCATACCTGACAGGGCAGGATAGGCTGCTCTTTAATTAGGACTTCTCTGTTGGGCTTGCAAATGATCTGCACTGTTGTGGGCTTCTCGTGTGGCATTAGACTACCACACTGGGGGGACACAGTGAAAATGGAATCTAGCTTTGGCTGAGATGGATCCGTGCCCTCCAATGTAAACCTTGTGAAAAGAAAAGAAGAAAAGTAAAAAACAGTCCCACCGTGAAATAAAATTTACTTCAAGTGGAACTCAGAGGTTGAAAACTGAAATACAAGGACATGCTTATGCAGTTTATTCATACTTCAATACACTCACTTGTAGGCTATTTCATATTTTCCTTGGTTTTTCATCCTGAGAGAAAGTTTGGTCTCTTCAAATACTCTGATGGTTCCAAAGTCCAGACAGCCATCTGCCACAGAAACAACAGTATGTCTAATGTCATGTTTTAATTAGAATTTGAATTTAAGCAGCTCACTCATTCTACCTGGTGAAATATCCAGAGCTATATCATAGGCCTCAGCTGTGACCTGTATGTTTTCGGTGTGTACGATGCCTAGAATCTTCTCCACATCAGACACCTGAAGCAGAAAACATAACACATTCTCTACACGCACGCAACAGATTATGAAATACACAGGCCCTTGTTCTTGGAACCAGATCATACTTCATTTTGAGGTATCACATTAATTTTACTCTGTTTTTATACTATGTATCTCACCTCCAGACGCAATATCTTTTTAATATGGAGTGGCTTCCTGGCCCTGAAGTGTAAGCTCAGGGGAAAGGAAGAGTTAGCTGAGATGATTCCCTGATCCTGTGGCATGCTGAACTCATCACCCAACTCTTCCAGACCCTGCAGTCTCCAGGATACTGGCAGAGCTGTCCTATTATGTAGTGTCACAGTACGAGTGTCTCGCCTAGAGAAAGTGACGGATGTTAGTTAATGAAATAAGGGATCGGCAGTTTAATTTACCCAAGAACTGAAAATGATTATGGAAAAATTTTGTGAGCTAGCATTTCAAATGTTGATACCTGTGAAGCAAAATCCTGTCGAAGTGCAAATGCTTGCTTTCGAGCTCCAGGTCTGGCCGTACACCCCAGCAGGAGAAGCTGATAATAAAGGACTCTGGATTGTCCTTAATAAAGCACACTACACTGTCCTTTATTTGTCCTGGTTTTGTTGGGTAGGCCCACACTGTCAACTCCTAGCAAAACATAATACACAGTGCACTTGTAGTAACGATTATCAGTCACCTGGAATTATTTAAGAAACTGTGATAGACAATACTGCAGTACCTGTTTCTGGTCTGGTTTGAGAGTCATGGTTGGGGGGTCCAGCAGATATGTAGTGGCCTGGGTATCGTGCTGGAAACGGAACTGGATTTCAGCCTCCAGACCTGAATTGTTATGAATCACCAGTCTCTCTGTGTTCTCAGGGTACCTATTTTCCTTGTATCTACACAAATACATACATATACATATACATATAATAGTACAACTATAAAGGCAATGAGTGACATAGACACACTAAGCCATCTAATGCCATCACTTTGTTTTTTACCTGTCTCTGGTCTTGCTACAAAGTAGTGGTCCAAACTCAAAGTATCCAGGTTTAACTATGTAAGTCTTCTGGAGCCCTTCTTCCATTTGCTGCACCTTCTTACTCAGAGCAAAAATAGTCCTGGGGAAACATCATATGTTGGCTTGTAATCCAACTGAAATCATGTTTAGATTAGAAAGGCACTTCTCTTCAATATTTGGTTGCTAAGACATGGATGACATGTGTTCATGTCTGTAAGTTGATAAAAAGGAGAGTTTAGACAGGAAGCTAATGTGAATTGTTATTCTGTGAGCTGGTGGCGTCTGTGCTGCATACCAGTCTGTTGTCTGCATGTTGGATGGTTACATAACTTTTTGAAATCATATAATCGGCTGTAATAAATTCTATGTAGACAAAGGCTGTATTTCAGATTTTTTTCTCAAAGGACAACACAGACATTGTTAGCAGATCAAAGAAAAACATTAAACCTTTGAAATCTTCTATTGTCCTCTCTAAAATTGTGTACACAACTTCAGTTTCCCTCAGTTTCCTTCTTTCCACATCTACATTATGTTATTAATCAAT
This sequence comes from Anabas testudineus, assembly GCF_900324465.2. Lineage (NCBI taxonomy): Eukaryota > Metazoa > Chordata > Actinopteri > Anabantiformes > Anabantidae > Anabas > Anabas testudineus. The sequence continues at coordinate 4,697,443 of NC_046615.1, forward strand.
GCTGACTCACATGTAGTCTTTGCACATGGAGGGATAAGTGCAGATTCCTTTGCACACAAGCTGGTAGTGTCTCTGGGTCCCCAGTAGTTCAAAGTTGAAGGTCTGTTCAAACTTCCCTGGGGAGTCGGAGTAGAACCAGATCTTCAGAACTACCTCGCCTTTGGCTGGTACAACCCAGCGAAATGTTGTGAGGCTGCAAATCAATACATACAGACAGTAAGTAAAATAACAAAAGTAAAAATATCCACAGTGAAACAAAAGTGACTTTATTTGTTTATCCTTGCCTCTGATTGCGTTTCAGCTCCAAGTTTTCATAGCGTTGATCTTGTTCAGTGAAGTCAGATAAGGTGGAGATATGTGAGTGGTCCAAGCCCTTCACTTTTGTCTTGGCTGAAGTTCGTCTCTTGCTGTTCTGACTTTCTCTGACCTTTTTATCCTTGTCTTTTGTTACAGCACTCTCCTTAATGCTGCCCTTTCCGCGACTTCTAGAAGCCACTGCCTCTACCTCTTCCTTTAGTGTGCATAAAAACACAAACACACAAATGTCATTTTATTTTACAATAGAAAATGTCTATATCAATTTGTACTTTTGATTGATTTAGAATTTAAATCTTTCCATAAAGTAGCGTCAGCATGCTGTTAATGTGTATACATCTAACTATGTGTGAGTGTGCGAAATGACCAATACCTTTATTACTGATGCTTGCAGATCCTCTTCTGAATCTTTCTTCTTCTCACCCTGTTCATCTGGCCCTGAAGTGGCCAGAAAGGTAAAACAGTCACAAGTGAGTTGAGTGTTAGATAGTTCCCTGTCTTTGGGAAAAGGTACCATAGAGAAGGTGATGGTGGGAGGAATGGGTGGGCCGCTAGGTCCCAACCCCAGATCATCCAACACCTAGAGATACCAAATAAAGAAAGAACGTGATTAGGAAATGAAATGAAATGAAAAACCAAGTAATATGCTCATTTTGGGGGAAAAACACAGTAAATTACTGTATACTAACAACAAAAACAATCAAAATGCAGCTTTACGCTACAGTAGCAATACCTCATCCAGTGGAGGCAGGGTGCTGTATTTGAGCATCTCTGTGGCACTCAGATAGTCCTTCCCAGTAACATTTATCACAATGTGAAAGATGGTGTCCTGTGGAGACACCTTGTCTTCTTCCTTGTCTGTTTCGTCTAAAGCCGCTGTCTGACTGGGTGTTGGAGACAAGCTCTTGCTATTGGCTTTTTTGTTCTTTCTGCCAACAGGGCTCTGTACACAAGATTACAATCAATGAGAGTGGTGTGGCTGTGGTTAATTTAGCATTGTTGCCATTTTTCCAAATTTTCATTCCCATAAGTGTGAAGTTTGGACTGGAATAGTAAAATATTCCTAATTTTTGTTTACAGACAAACTGCAAACAGCTATGAGCAAATTGTATTTTTGGAGTCAGCTAACTGACCTGTTTCTCTGCTGGGGCTTCCTCTGGCACTGGTAGGGTCTCTTCACTGGGCAGTGGGACAAGCAACAAGCCCTGAGCCAAGTCCCAGTTCTGAAGGATGTGCTCCACCTGTTCCTGGATCTGCTCATATGCAATGAAATGGGAGTGCGACTCATCCACACTAGACTGGAGAAAAGGAAAAAGGTTACAATTAGGTTATCATCAGCAAACAGAACTGAACAGAACTTGCATCCTTTTTTAAGCCTACAGTTCCAACTATTTATAGGTCAAAGACCTCTCTCAATATCAAATATGATGATTTTTACCTTCATCTGTATCTGATCTATTACTTTTTGAACTCCCAAAACGTATTCAAACTAAAAGGCCCACAGCATTACAGTCACTGCATGAGCTGCGAGAGTGCAAACATACATCAAGTGAAGTATAAAAGTAAATCCATGACTGAATGACATTAGATTACTGTATGCGCAGTATGCAGGTTGAGACATAGATACACGTGTATGCAAAGATTTGAAAAATTCATACGTAGCTGATTTTGTGAAGTGAAAAGAAAATTTCTTTCATTTTATCCAATCGTTTGTTACACGGTATGTTCACAAGGTTGGGCAATCCATCTGTGCTTAGAAACAGAATGTTTCATCCTCATGCTTAACATCAGGCAAAGGGAGGATAGTAAGTAATGACTTTTAACTAATAGAGCCTTTACATGGCAATCAACATACCTTTTCTCTCTCTAGCTTGTCTGTGGGTTGAGGAGACTCTGCGTGTAACACTTTGGTGTTCTCTGTCTGCTTTTGTGAATCGTCCATCTCCTTGTTATAATGCCCTGTGGCAGCAGAGAGAACCACATGTCAGCAGCTAATTCACACTGTCCCAGTGCCAGAGGGTTAAAACATAATTCAAACTTTCTATCTGCAACAGCAAGTAGGATTCTTTACAGTTGCCTGCACCTCCATTTAAGTTATACTGCTCTCTTGCGTCCACTAGTGACTCTTTAGAGTTGTTACAGGAAGACATCCTCTGTCCATTCACAGCATCTGTTGACTGAAGACAAAATGAAACAAAGGGATTCTATGATCTATGGGGATTCTATGATCACCAATTGGGAGACTCTGGGAGTAATTGTGTAATTTTGTGCATTTAAGCCTGTTGGAATGTGACACAAATAAAGACCTGCTTCCCGTCCTTTTTTCTTGACGCTTCTTTAGTGGCATATTTTCCATCCTTTTTACTCTTCTTCTTCAGATCATCATCTTTCAACCTCTTCATCTCATCCTGTTTCTTTTCCTCCTGCACTTTTGATATTCGCTCGCGCTCCCTTTAATACATGTGTACACATATAAAAAAACAAACTGTAAATACACTTACATTGTGTTTTAAATGGTGAAAAATATTCTCACTATGTACAGTATAGGGTGGAACCAGTATCTATTCATGGTTTGAACAGTCTAATCCAAATCAAATGAGGAATATGGACGTATCCAGGTGTGCAGACACACTGTTCAATTTGATCATACTTATATTTTCATATCGTCACATTTTGACCTAAAATGTCATGGAATGATCCATCAAAGGTTTGTGCAGTCATGTTCTCATGACTGTGATCTATGAACTATAAGATAAGGAGAAAGCGTTTGGGCTGCAGATTTTGCACACAATACCTGAGGTTGTGATGTCGCAGTTTCTCTCTGAGTTGCTGGGTAATATACTCCTTCTGCTCCTCTGGCAGAGATTCATACTGTTCCTCATCCAGCTCCTGCAGCCACTGCTCCTCCCTGTCTGCTTTTTCCTTCTGCAGAGCCTCTAAATGACGCATAAAGACAGTTCCAAGTCCAGCATTATTAGTCTTTTTGAATAGATATAATAACCTAACTTTACGTGAGAGCACAGTATGCGTGTGTGCGCTAGTGCATTTCTTACCTTCAGTTTCTCTTTGGGCTCTCTCCTGTGCCTTTAGGGCAGCAGAGGAGATAGACAGGTGGACTACATAGATGTGTTTACGGTTATTAAGTGCCTTTAGGACAACCTGGAGTGTGTTTGTCACTGACTGTGTGTACACAGACTCCAGTCCATCAATCACTAGGCCACAGTGACAGTCGCTTAACTGTTATCACAGTGAAGGCAGAACCAAAAGAAATGAAAAACCAAAGAGGAGAAAGATGTAAGTCAAACTAGAGTGAAGCCTCCTTAGGAATTAAACATGACACATATCAGATATCACTCTTCTAATAGCCATAAACCAGTAATCTTTCTTATGACCATTTTGAGTAGGCCTATCTGTAAGGTCCAACTGTATCACACTGTGCCCTAGCAGATATTATATTTTGTAATACAGTATGTCACACAATATTACCATAATATACTGTATTGTACACTCAGTGCACTGTTCTACTGCTACCATCAGTACAAAACACCTTACCTGAAATCTTTCGGCAAGGATATCAACCAATAGCTGTTCAGGTAGGAGACTGCCGATTGTGGCCACATCTCCTCCCTGAAACCACATCACACCAATGTAATACATTAATTAATTCTTATATCTGTTCTTTTATATAAATAGAGAGAGACTTTTATTAATTTTCTTACAGAATACCAAAAAGGGAGGTTTTGCTTGAAAAGATAAAGGCCACAAACTGACTCCAGATAAGCAGCAGAATGGAAATTCCAAAACTTAGACGACCTTGTTTTAACAGCTCTACACAAAGTTATAACACAACAGATGACCAGACAGTTTTACAAAATATACCAGGCAAAGTCCAAGGCGTGTGCTGTCAATCTCATGAGGTGCTTTGGAATCATTTCTACTGCAGCTGTCGTCACTAGGTTTGGCAGAATCCTTCACATCAAGTAGAGTTGGATCTGAATTTGGAGCTGGATCTAAAGGTTCAACTTGTGCTCCAGGTTCCAGTTCTGTGGTATCTTCAAGTGCTTGAGCTGGAAGCAGGTAGACATATTCACCTTCATGTATCAATATAATTTAAAATGCTTTGTGTAAGCATATTACTTAAGCAAAAGTACCGTGCTAACTTTCTATTGTAATACTACTGTAGTATTATTACAGTATTACAGTAGTATTACAGGTAGCTGTAGTTAGTTAGTTAGTTCTAGAATACCATAACTTACCATGCCACTAAAATAAACATCAAAACCCAATATTAAGAACAACACACACTTGTGGGATATGACGCACATCAAAACACCTACAGCCAGCGTTTTCTATGTAAGCCATGTGTTGACGACCATCTTTAATAAAGTCAGAGGAAATCATTCTACAAACAGCTGGAAGCAACAAACAATGCTTTACTGGACTTTATGATGTTTTGGAAGAACCTAATTACACATGGAAAGGAGGCATCATTGGTGAGTTTCATTCATTCAATACACTGTAATCTCTGTTTTGACTGTACTAAAAGTAGCATTTTACGACCAATTCTGTTTGTAATACTTGTACTCAACCTACATTAAAAGGTTTAGTGGTCTTGGTGAATGTGTGGGCTTCCCAGTCTCTGTGTTTACAGTCTGGTGTTACCAAGACTGTAAAAATATGTTATGTAATGCTGGGGATACTTAAAAAAAAAGCCCTGATATTGAGGAAAATATAATAAAGGCATAAACAATAGACAAGCATGTAATGTTTCCCTTTGCCAAATGTCAGCTTGTCAGGTATCTGTACAGTGTAAATATTACACAAACAAATTATTTAAAAAAAAAACAGCACCACTCCAGTGCCAGTGTGTGTGTTGCCCTTGCTGCACTGCAGGCACAGCATATTATACTCACCAGCCTCTTGGGCCTTCCTCTCAGTATATTCAGCAACCGTGAGGTCATAAAGTTGCCTTGCAGTCAGGCTAACAGGTGAATTGCCATTTATTAGTACGTCTGTGACCACAGCATCAACACTCAGACATGCTCCCCCGTAGTGTTGTGCCAAAGCAGCTGCTGTGCTGCTTTTACCTGTGAAAAATGGAGGAACAGGATATACACACAATTTCACAGCCAACAACAACAAACATGGCTAACTAACACCTTTTCATTTCACTTTTTCAAATGGAAAATCTACTGTTTTCACCTGCCCGTGGTGCTCCATACACAATAATAGCAATGCCTTTACTGCTGTGTGTAGCCAGACACTCAGGTGAGAGGTCAACACACATATGGCGGGCAATTGCTCTGGAGACGGGAGTCATCTCTAGTTGTTCCAGTCTCCCATTGCTTCCCTCTCTGATCATATCTGAAATGACTGAATGCACAAAACTCATAAGAAAGCCATGGGAAAACTTCTGTGGGGACAATACATTTAAAAATAAAGCTGAACTTATTTTAAGTCAACTTTTTTAAGCATAATGACATCTGTTTCTCAAGTATTTGCACTCACATAACTCAGGTAATTTCATGGTGTGCATTTCTTCCTGTTTGCTGTCATGTGGCTGGGCACTAATACTTTTTGACTGCTTTTCTTCTTCTTGTGTGTAATCCTTCTCAGCTTCTTCTTTATCCAAGCCATCCTTGTTTGCTGGTGCACACGGGTAGATTAGATTATAATTGGTATGCACTAAGTACAATATGCAACGTACATGATATTAATTGCAGTGGAACAAGGTTATGTATGTGCCTGTAGCTACCATCATCTTTCAGCTGGGAGCAATACTCCTTGTAGTAGTCAAGAAGTTCTGTGGGAAGACTTTCTCCAGGGGCCCTGGGGGGCAATAGTAATATGTTGTTCTCATCATAACCTTGCATCAGTCGCAGAATCTGCATGGGATGAAGTAATTGTGGAGACAAAGGAGGGGAGGGGCATGACAAACCAGGAAGGTATGAAAGAGAGACAGAGAAAAGCAAAAAAAATGTTGCTGTCAGAGCCGTTTTATGATCGCTTTACAGAAGGAATGAAATGCCTAAAAAAGAGTCTATTGATTTGTTTCATGTCTTTCAAATTAGAAAGAGTATTTCTGAAACTTCAAAAAAAGAAAAATACCTTGTCCTCCTTGAGATATTGTGTGTCAAACTCCAGAGAGTAGAATTCAATGGGGAAAGAGCACGGGTTTCTGACTGTGACTTCAGCTTCAGCCTCAGTGCTGGCAGGCAGGCAAGGCCCCAGTTCCAACACTGGTGGCCAAAACTCGAGTTTTGGCTCCTCACCCTGACCCTGTGCTGTAATGAACACTCGCTGAGTGCTCTCAGCCACATGGACCACTAGCTGCCTGTTGTACACATGCTACAAAAAAACACCCACTAGGTCAATGTATTTAGATTTTTAGGACTGTTTTTCATGCTGTCACCATCATATTCAAGCAGTAACATGAATTGTACCAAACTCAAAGGAGCTTTTTACCCCTTCAATAGGACGGAACTTTATGTGGACGTTGACTTGTTCACCGGGCAGCAGCATGCCAGAGTTTGGAATCATCTCAAACACCACTGCAGGAGGACGCTGTTCCTCCAAGACCCTTTTACGCTGGTAACGAGGCAGAAACCTATCTACCTGAGGGAAAGCAAGAATGCACAGTAAGAGTCTCCCTAAAACCTGTACAGTATGTCTGTCTGTATTCGTCGTCACTAGATAGCATTCTAAAAGATGTTGTTTTCCCTTAGCTAAATATGGTAGATGTAGTTTTTAGTTGCTTATAAATCAATACTTACACAATTACTTGGAAAAGTTCGTTTATATTACCTTAAACATAAAAACTTCTGTACCTTTTTGAAAGACTTCACCTCCTCAGCTACAGTCCAGTGGCAGGGCACAGACTCCAGATTCAGCAGCTGTATTGTTTTCATCTGATGGGGAACATTAGAAAACATACAACTAAGGAAAGTTTTTAACAATAGCCTGAAGGCATTCTGATGTCTGGTTGGTTGGAGTTTATAGGTGGATTACTTGCAATTTAAGCATGAAATCATTAACTGTTGTTTTAAGCTCAAGTCCAAGCATGTCAAGTGTACAAGCGTTGTAAGAGAAGGCCTGATTTTGTTATCTTGTCATCTTATCAGACTGTATTACCTGACACATGCCACACTGCACATTGTCAAACAGCAATGTGTCTGTGGAGACAGTAATGGTCGGCATGGTCACCACTGCACACAGCTGGACCTGCACCATCGGGCCACCAGTGACCTGTAAAACCAAACATAATCTTCTTAAGAACAACGTCACCCAATTATGTTGATTACTATAAGAAGGAAGACGAGAGCACAGCTACTTAGAAGGTATACACAACAGATCATTTAGAAATTGTAACTCAAGCAGAAACAGTGACAGTGTTTGTGCATGTGTATGTAAATGACAACGTGTTCTGTACCTGTATTGGCATGGTGACACTTATGCCCTCTGTGTGCACTTTGGCTGCTTGAGGATCAAATTTAACTGTGAAAGTCTGTGTCTCGCCACAGGGGAGGTTCTTCACTCTTTCAAATTCTACAGTAAAACCTTTGAAGGAGCAAAAACATAATGACAACTCTTCTTTTAGTTCTGACTCAAATTGTAAAACCAAGAAATAAAGCAGTGAAAATGAGTGAAAAGTATAAAATATCCAAGCAGGATTATAAAACTGAGTAGCACTTTACAGCCTGGCAATAACAGGACAAAAGTGTGGAAATATTTGGAAATAAGGTAATGGGGTAATATCTAGGCAATTACAAGAGTCAGATTTTTGTGGGGCTAAACAAAGTAACAGTATTATGTCAATTTACTAAAGTAATAAATCAATATAATTGATAAAATTAATGGATATGCTGTACCTAGTAGCAGGGGCCAGAAACACCTGGGTAATAATGGGGAAACTAATATTGTCTGGAAACATGTGAAGTAGTTTCTCTGTATAAACGCTGAATCAGAGCTGCAAAATGGAGAATGTCATAATATGGCATCACTTCTGAGGAGCTGTCATACCATCCATCTTTATCACTACAGATATCGGCATGAAATTAAATAGAAACAGCTAGTTTTGCGTTGCACTGCTTAGTTTCAAGGTTATTACACAGAAACTATGTGTATTTCCAAATAATTAGTGTAGCTCTTTGTGTTTCCATGTGTTTTTTGCTCCATATTATCTAGATATGCACATTAGTTTTACTAGGCCATTCTCTGTTATTACTTTAGTATCCATGATATAACATAATAATTGTTTTTATAACCAACATAGCAACAATGTGAGATTGTTATTACCTTGATGCTACGGTGCTATTAACTTGTTATTTCCAAATTGTGACCTCCCCCACTAATACCCCGTTATTACTGAGGTGTAAAGTGAAAACCTATCCAAAAAGCACTCAGCCTATCAGCATCAATATACTGTAACTGAAATAAAAGTCTTCCACAAAGATTTCTATTTCACATTACACAAGTTTGCTTGATTTGACACACTAACAGTGAGTTGTGTTACCTGTGCCAGCGAGAGGTTTGGAAATGGCATTGAAGGACACAGGCACTAATCCACTATTGGTGATATTTACAGTGTGACTGAGGACTTTGCCAGGAATGACATAACCAAAATCCAAAACATACTCTGGCAGCAGAAACCTGGGGGGGATGGGGGGTTAGAAAGAGGTGGGAGTGGAGAGATAAATGCTGTATTTGATATTAAGTCCTCATGGCAAAAACTGTAATTGAAATTAATATTATCAAGTAATTTATTATTTCAAACTAAGCTAATTAGTTTTTAATTCATGTGTATGAAGATCTTTTTCTTGCAGTATTTACATCACTATTTTACTCTATATGTCACAGTTTGTAGTACAAGTGTATTGGTGGATCACGGCTCACAGTATAGTTTCAGTTATAACAGCCAGTGCACACCATGGTGTCCATGGTACCACAAGTACCACAGATGAAAAACAAACCCAGCCAGATATTACTCATTAACCAAGACTGTTTGAATTCCACAACACACACGCAGTTTTGACTTCAGACCAGTGAGTGGACCATCTGTCAAACAAAACTGTGTGAATGTGTGTCTGTACATACTTGCTAAGTTTGTGCCACTTTTTGGTGGAACCTTGGGGGTCTCCGAGCTCCAGCAGGCCAGCACTCACAGCGAGAGCATTCTCTTTAACCAAGATCCTCTCAATCTCCATGTGAAGCAGCTCTACATACTAACAGCAGGAGACAGAAAAGAGGAAAGAAAATGCTCAAGTGAGATAGAAGATAGCAGCGATAAACAAACGCTGAAAACTTACTTAAAAGACATATAGAGTCTGGACAGTAAGAACCGTAATTCAAAGTACCTTCAAATATGAGTACTTAAAGCTTCATTCCTTCATGCTATTTGATTCAACACACTTGATGAGAAGTTTAGCAACAGATTTTCTCTTCTAAGCAGAACTGACTGCCAGTTTAAATTAGGACCTGTATGAATTGCTGTATGCAGTTTCTTGCTTTGCTGCCCTGTTACAGGATTTTTTGGGGAGTTTTTCCCCTTGTGGACCACGGTGAATTAACACGGGGCCATATGGTGCTATATGTACAGACTTCTGTTTTTGGGGTTGACTAAATAGAATAAGTTATATATTTATGTTTTAGTCAAAAATTAATTGCAGCTATCTGTAATATGCAGCAGGGAAGCAGGTGTATGAAAAAAGCCTAAATGTCTATGACATCATTGTAAATCTGAAGCCATTCAATTAATACAAATAATATTGAAGATATTTTAAATACTGTAACAACTAACTTAGCTGTTGTAATTATGTAATGATACTTTTGTTCTATCTAGCAACAGTGTAATTTTGACTTTATAGTTTTGTAATATAAAAGCAGATAAGCCGTTTGCCACCCTCTTCCCTTACATTTCACTCAACAATTAGAAAGTCTAAGATCAGGGAATTTTTGTCAATAAGGTGATAATATTTGTAATTTGTCAGGTTTTTCTAGAGGAAAATACTCTTTGTCTGCTATAAAATGTTAGCATTTGTAGTTTAGTGGTTCGGGGAGAAGTCAAGGATGTCATGGGACAACATATAAAACCATGTGAATTCTGATGGCGTAAGCAGAAAATAGCAATTGCCACTGTAATTCAATATTTGTTTATTCCCTGGAAAATCCATAAGAGATAAAAGGTGGGGAAAGCCCTGTAGCATGGGCTGGTTACTAACAGCAGAGCTGTAGTGATGCTTCCTTACCCTTAAGAAACGGAATTCTTATTCTATTAGAGCACAATGTACTTAGTGTTGATGTTTCTCAATGCAATGTTAAATTAGTTTTAGTCCTTCTTGAGTCAGTTATTCTCCTGTACTAGAATGAAAACAATTATAACTATACTACATTCTTTACAGTGTGCTTAGCAGTAACCTACATTACCACTACATTAAGAAAAGAGTATGCATACAAGTACAAATTTAAGATTTTTCTTAATCCTTAAAAGCAAGAGTTTGGAAAATGCACATTTTTCTTTGCATTGCATCAATGTTATTTTAGTCACTGACTGCGAGTGTGCCGCTGGCTTCTGTCGGTGCTCGTCCACCAGTGGTAATTCCATTCATAAGCTCTTCTCTGGCTATATCTGCATCCACAGCTGCTCTGGCCTGCTGCACCACATCACTGTAGCACTCCTCTGCTGCAAGGGAATCAGTGTCACAGCAGTGTAGAAATAAACACTTCCATTTTTGTTTTGGTATCTGCTAGCTTGGAGGCATGACTTTTTGTAAGAACTGTACATAATATAATATAAACTAATTTAAAAGTGATTAGAAAGTAAAACAGTGAAACATGGCCTGCCTACAAAATGAAAGGCTGAATTCGCTTCTCTGGTCTTATTCCTGACCTCGTCCTCTTATAATGTCCTTATAGAGATCAATACACTATTACCTTGCATGCTATGCACTTAGTGTTTACTGCTCTCAGTTTGAATAACTGTCAAATTGTTCATTCTAGTGCAGAGAAAACAATTCCTTCAATTGGTATTACCTGACACCATAATTGCATTTTGGCAAACAGAAAAATATATACAATTAAGCAGTAAATCCTTCTGATTGTTTTGGCCAAAAGGACAAGAACAACAACAGATCCAACTTGTATACTGCATTGTAACTGCTTAACTTTTGTCAGTTTAAGGAAAGGATTAAGATACAATCAAATCTGTGATTATTGAGTGCATGGCTACACGTACACAGGTTTTGTGGTAAGTTCAGACTGATCCTTGGAAATACTCCCTCTCCAGTCAGAGTGATGTCCCGTGGTGGTAGAAAAGCCACCTGCAGCTGAAAGCGCTTCTCAAATACCTCAGGGATGCCCGGGAGGTAGAGCACACGCAGACATTGCTCAGCACCGGCATCAATGTAACCCTGACAAACAAAAACAAAAAAAAACGTTAGCTACCCACATGTACACACTTAATAAATGGCCCTATTATATCTGAAATAGCAACCACATGAGCTCACCACGGTGGGGATGACTATAGGCTGCCCAGGTCTGACTTCCTGCCCCTCATCATTTTGTGCATTGTCTTTTTGCTGCCTTGCAGCTGGATGCTGTTTAACCTCTTCCAGGTTCTCCCTCTGTCCACCTGCTTCATCATTAGCCTCATCTTCCTCCCTTCCAGGGTGTATGATGCTAAAATTGAAGCCAACCTTGCCAGTATTTCTTATGGTCAACTCCGCTTCCCCTACATGGTCAAAAAGCTGTAAGACAAATACAGAGCCTGAGGGGAGAGAGGCTACACTGTCCAATGCTGAATTGCAAGCTGTCAGTACTTTTAAATAGATGATGTTAACTCATTTGGTAATCAGAACCTTTAGGAAAACCTACTCCACCTAGTGTTTCAGGAGGAGTGGATGCCTTGAAAAGATAAAAAAAAAAAGGTTTCTTGAAATGCATGATCTTGCCACAAATTATCAAAAGAGATATGAGCCAAAAGGAACTGTCAGAAAAACTACAGAGAGGGAGAGAGAGAGAGAATAGTGCTGAACAAACAGGAAGGTCAGAGAACGGTTCTGCTGAATCGTTCATTTCAACTAAATCAGAAATCAATGCGTCCTTGTTTTGAATATCAATGATAAGTCGCCCAGATGCTTTGCATACTTAAGGAGGAAGTGGGAGTGCAAAAGACCAAACTGTGAAAAACAAAGCAGTGACATTCACAGTTAATGCCATCTCTCTCGCCAGTTATTTAGTGTGAAAAAGAAGGTAAAAAAATACTTGATCCCACTCTCCATGCCAGTTGTGTGTGTCCAATAACATTACATCTAGTAATAATGGGGATGGAGAAGTGTAAACTTTGATTATTAGTCAATAAATTAACAATAACAAAAGCAAACAACCAGGGAACAAACTATACAACACAGCAAACACATCATCGTCAACTATCACGAACAAATGTGTCACACTACCCTCAGGTCTATCAGTGTCATTCTGAAAATCCCAGAATGCATCTTTCCCCCAAGTTTTGCAAAAATCTAATTAGCTTTGTCTGAGATATTATGTGTCACACATGGGTGAGCAAATGGATGGCAAAGGCACAATAAGGACAAGAAAAGCAGGACAACAGAATCACAAGAAGGCAAATAACATACTTGCAGACCAAAGTCGACCTGGGTGGATTTCAGGCTGTAGTTGATTGCTGATGCTTCTCCTCTGAGTTTGACTTCATATGTAGGCCCATCCTCTACATGGCACTGAGCTACCCCCTCTCTGCTGATGTCTTCATGGCCGTAAAAAAAGAATGTGACTACCTGCTGGTCCTCTGGTTTCAGATGACCATACACGGGCAAGATATCGAACACCTACATAAAAAACATTATTATGTTATGTTTATTTGTTAAGTGCTTAGAACAATTTGGGCATTTTCGGACATGAGGGACATGAGTTCCTTAAAGCTCTAAATTTTTATTATTATTTTAAATAAATTGAATTGAATTGAACTCTAGTGTTTCAGAGTATTTCTCATTTAGATTCTGTGCTAGTGGTGTTTGTAGCATGAGATTCAAAATCGATTTGGCCTGCTCAAGCCAGTTCCTCCCTCACCCTGTTCCACTAAGATCCACCACACTCTGTCCAGCCCTTCAGGTATTAATCGTTAAGACATTACAAGGAATAAGAAGCAGCAAAACTTATTAGTCGAGTAGAAATAAATGACCTGATTGGTTAAAAGAGTGAGCCTTAAAAACCTTACATATATATATATAGTGTATATATATATATATATATATATATATATATATACAGTATAGTATATATTCTTTTTTTTTTACTAAACACAAGTATTTGGAAAAGGCTAATCAGTAGACTAAATAACTTTGTTTTTCTGGATTCTTGGTTTGGGCACTAATATTATGTTTTAATATAAACTAGAAGAAAGATGTATTTAATCTTTATTTAAATCCTTGCATGTGCACAGATGTCATCAAAGCAGAGAGAGAAATCTTCACAGCAAAATGTGCATTGTGCCTCCGCAGTAACAGCATTGCAGCACACAGACATGGCTTCACTTGTCCATTAGCTGCGGTGTCTCTTCAGCTCCTGAGAAGCTGGAAATGTTATAGAAACACTGACTTGTTAACATGTGATGTGAGTATCTGCATACCTCTCCCACACGTACAGGGCCAGGCCAGGTGCTGACATGAACTGAAACGTCAGATTGCGTACTCGTGGAAACGCTCCATTCTTCAGTGTCATTTTCTGGATTTTTTTGCTTCTCGTCTGCCTCTAGTGTCTCTGTCGCTCTATGATGGTGAAAGGATAATAAGTACATAAATAAATCCCTAATATTAAATATTTATTTGCCCCACAATGAAAGTGAACTTGTATAAATAGATTAAATTCAATTCTGTACACGGAACACAGGAAAATCATTAAAGAATCACTAAATGTTAGAAATATAAATTACACTAAAACTTCATGAAAAGCAACAAAACTATATGACCATAGGACCTATGTATCCACAGAAAATACAATCAAGAGTAAATTATATAACCATCTATTGCATATCTAATGTATCATTAACATATATTGTGATACTCAAGTGAAGAAGAAAATCTTTAGCACCCAAACCGTAAAGAACTCTGCCTCTCATTTTCTCTCTGTTCTACTCTCTCCTTCCCTTTGGGATCAGTCTGGGTGCATCCATCAAGTTAATTAAACAGTGTTCTATAATTAAGAGGAATTTTAATAGGCAAGAAGCAGGAAACAGGTCAGGATAGATTGCACTGAAGTGCTGAATAAACATGGAAGAAAATGAAAGAGATTTAGTGAGTGAAGCCATCCCAAAGCTGGAATGGACAAATTCTATAATAAACACTGGCTACGTTATTGCCATAGTCTGTATATGTATGTATATGTGTGTGTGCATACATGGAAGTCAGCATGCCAGCTTGGACACATATTTGTCAGAATGCCTGAGAGTGCTACAGGACTGGTATGTTGGGAAATGAGTACATAGTGCTGCCAGCAGGGGGCACTCTTGTCTGGTCAGTATAATGACTGTTGTCTTGAGGGACAAGCAGGACTGATGTTTGGCCTTGGAAAACACAAATTAGCAGATGCAGCAAGGTAAGATGTAAGACAGAACGAAGACTTAGATCAGTGTCTTTAAAAACAGAGTGAATTTTTGGTTGGTAAGAGTTTGTAGGAGCCTGTAAAAACCATTTGCTTCTGTGGAAAAAGGAAGCTTTTCTAAAATGTGGGTCCTCTAAGAAAGACTTTAAAACCCACTGGTGCAGACAAAGGAACAGATGGTGAGACAGCAGATGATGACTCTGCAAGAGCTCAGCTCAAAACATAAATAGCCTACTCTGACATTCTCATATCAGTGTCTCTCTCTTCCATCTACTCTGTCTGTCATGCACGCTGTGGGTGTGACTGTGTTTTCATATGTTCAGCCTCACTAAAAATCGACACATCAAAGAAACGACATCTCACTTGCAGCAGTCTGTCAGAAAAGAAGTACGTTATGGGAAGCAAGGAGTTTGATGTTGTAAAACATATTGGTACAGACACATGATGATGATGATTTTAGTCATATAACAATCGAATAACTAAAATGCACCAACAAAAGTAGCTCCAGATTGACCTGCAGCAAGATTAAAATGCTGCTTACATAAATATTATATTATACACAGTGACACATGCCACAATAATTTTATTTTCAATAATTAAAATCTTCAGTAACACATTTCTTGATGATGAATTTAGCTCATGAATAAACTTAGTCTAAAAGTCAGAGCAGCATTAACATTTACTTGGAGTCCAATATTCACACTCTTTTGTGTCTGCTTTGGTCTCTACCAATTCATCAGGGAAATATTTAGCCCTTTAGTACCTACATGCTCCACTATGTTCACCAGCTAGCTGTTACAGTTTTTCTCTATAGCTGAAACACTACACCCTATTGTCTGAACCAAATACTCAGTTGCCTGAGCACGCTCCACTGATTGAATCAATCACTCTTTTGGCAAAACCATAAGCACTTTTCACCTGTTTAGACACAACTTGCCAACACATTTTCATTGTGATGCACCTGTGCTGCATAATGGTGAGCACAGGTGACAAAAGTCAAACACAATTAAAGCACACGTGTCACCACCTGAACACAACAACTCAAAACTGATCACACTTGTGGCTAATGATGTGAGGGAACATATACAGTAAGCTAGTTCAGAGAGCACTGGTTTGTCAGACCTTACAATGAATAGAAATCTGAGAGGAAGAGTTCGTGTGAGAGGAGGTCGAGGTGGTCAAGGTGATCAGCAAAGACAAAGAACAGTAATATCTATCATCCCATCAATGTTGTTGTTTGGGACAATGTGAGTTTTCACAGAGCCCCCCAGGTTAGAGAGTGGTTCAATATGAACCAAGGTTTTATCAATCTTTGCCTTCCACCGTACTCCCCTTTCCTAAACCCCATTGAGGAATTCCTCTCCTCATGGCGGTGGAAGGTATATGAACGCCAACCTTACACCAGGAAGGTATATGAACGCCAACCAGATTTACCAGGGTAAATCTCCTGCAAGCCATGGAACTTGCCTGTGGTGACATAGGTGTGGAGGGATGCCAAGCCTCGATACGGCATACCAGGGGTTTCTTCCCCCGTTGCCTGGCCAGACAAAATGTGGCCTGTGATGTGGATGAAGTCCTGTGGCCTGACCCAGTACGGAGACATGATGCTGTGGCTGAGTAATGCACTTAGTTGTATATTTTTGTATTTTATTTTTACATAGGTTTATTGCATAAGATTTCTGTTTGTTTTTACAAGTGCTATGTGTAAATGCACAAGATTTCTTTAGTTTTGCAACATGCATTTAGCCTACAGTGAACAATAAACTTTTATTTCTCCAGCTTCATGTCCTGAGCATTGTGTTTTATATTTTTCTACATAGTGTTTAGTGACTGTTCAGTAATGTTTTTAATTTTGATTGACTCGGGGCACGATTTGACAACATAGTTCAGTTTTGAGAACAGATTGAACTGTTTTGAGGTGAAAGTTTGGTTTTGCAAGAAGAGTCTGAGGTTTTGTGAATGTAGCTTGAAACTTTGGTTTTGTGTTCACAGTTTAGAGAAAAGGAGAGCAGCTTTCAAGAAATGTGTCTTAGCAATCGAGAAAAACTGTCAATGCAAAAGTAGTGCATCAGACTCAAAACAAAAAAGTAATGCGTTCAAATCCAATCGGTTAAATTACTTGATTATAAATGAACCAAGATAGTAATCTGTGTACAACATGCTACAAGCCACCACCCCCTCTTTGGATTTTATGCACAGCAGTCACATCTCTTTTGATTTAGTGTTGCTTCTAACTGAATGCGGAACTGCATTCTGTTGGCGCTTGTCTGCAGTGCTGCCACTTTCCCCAAATTAATTTAATGTACCCGTTCAACATTAATTAACCCCCTGGGATCACAGCCATTTTTTCACTATTGCTGATGCCTCAAGTGTGTTGGTATGGAGGTATTTGTATAAATTCAGTATTCTAAGGTAGGAATAATTAATTATGTGCAAAATAATGTCCAACGTTTCACATTATTTATTTCTAAAGTTTGCATCTGTGTTCCTTTAGATTTCTAAAGAACTAAGCATATATCTTTCCAGTTGTGTTGGTGACTCTGAACAGCCCTGACCCTTGTGTTCACAGAACAATTAACCTTCCAGTATATAAGTCTGAATGTATGCCCATAACAGTTCCTCAAGATTTTAAATCCTCTGCTCATCATGGCATGAAAACAACATCCTCTGAAGCACCTTGTATTCTGAGTTATGAGTAGTTAGTCCATCACTCAGTTGTCCAGTGGCTACTGTACAGTGAAAATAAAAAAGGTGGTACGCATTACACATAAGTTATTGCTGATACACGGAGAGTATTTAAATGTATTGTACTGTCTCCATCTGTCAGTGGGATAGATTGAGTGAAAAGAGTTAGCTCCCTCTCCAAGGACTGCGGTGTAATTACTGATAGGGATGTAATTAGCTTAACATGGCTAGATAGTGCTGGTTTTGTGAGCAAGAAAGAGGGAGTGTGTGCGCACAGTGAGGTCTCAATTTAATTAGCAAGACGGCCTTTGAGACAGATTGTGAAGAGAGGTCATAATCTGAGAGGAAGAGAAGAGAAGAGAGAAGAGAAGAGAAGAGAAGAGAAGAGAAGAGAAGAGAAGAGAAGAGAAGAGAAGAGGAGAGGAGAGGAGAGGAGAGGAGAGGAGAGAGGAGAAGAGAAGAGAAGAGAAGAGAAGAGAAGAGAAGAGAAGAGAAGAGAAGAGAAGAGAAGAGAAGAGAAGAGAAGGTTGATAAGGATTAGGTAGAGAGCAGAAGTGCAGGCAGTAGTTAAGGAGAATGAGATAAAGGAGAAGCAAAAAAGATAAGAGAATGTAAAACCCTAACATGAAGACAAGGATGGGAGCAAAAAAGAAGAATGCTAATAAATGAAAGAGGGGGAAGGGAAAATACAGCAAAGGGTGATAAATCTTGTAGAGCTATAGCAGGTAGTTGGTTCAAGGCCATGGTCAAACAGACTACTATAGTATTCACAGTTCATTTCAAGGAAGGGGAGTTAAAGCAAAGGCTGGAGAGGGGTACGCTGTAACGTTTGTAAAGTACACAATCAGTAGATTTGTCTTCCCCAGAGAATTTATAATAGATATGGCTTTCAATTCAGAGTTAAGTGTGTAGCTACATAACTAATGGCTAAGAGCCATTCTGTTCTCTGAAACTTGTCTATTCAGGATCCTACTTTAAACCTTCTATTTATTTTAATTGATACCAAAAAAGCTGTGATCAGATCTCACAGAGTCTGGAACTTACAATAAAAAGGCTTCTTGTCCCATAGATGATGGGATGCTATCATTGGATATTATACTGTAAAACATCACCACCTTAGTTTGAGATCCAAAAATATAATCCACTTTGGGCCAAAGAAATATTTCGCAATGCAACACTACAAAGAATTTAGGTATTTCACCATCTACAGCACATAACATTGATTCAGGGTCTCCAGTAAAACAAATCTCATGTATAAAGGGGGAAAGCCACTGTTGAATGGGTGACCTTCAAGTCCTCAGGCAGCCCTGCATGAGAAACCATCATGCTACGCATGATGAATATAACTGAGGGGTGCCTTGGAAAACCATTACCATTTACTGTAAAACAATCCACTGCTGCAACCACAAATGCAACCTGAAACTTTACTACTAAAGTAGGAAGCAATACATCAATTCTGTGCAAAATATCCGCTTATAATAATGTTGTTTGAAAGAGTAGTACATTCACTTCTTTAGCCTCCCTACAGTCTGTCAGGTCAAACCAACTGCAAACTGGCTTTTAAGGTGAAAATCCATTGTAGGGTGCTACCCAGTCTCACGCCATAAACTCTATCTGGTGTGGGGTGTGCTATACAAAGAGTTAACTGAAATGTGTGGCAATTTAAAATTTACCTGATGGAAGAGTGTTTCTGGTCCTCCAGGAAAGTCCAGTGGTAGGACACAGGCAGCGGGGAGCAGTTGGTGATCGTGATTACTCTACGAGTCTCCGTGCAGTTGAGCACACAGTCAAAATCCACTTCAGTTGAGGAGAAGTGGAGGTTGGGGAAGTGGACTTCAGCGTGCAACTCCACCATGTCTTGCTGTGGATGTCCCTGATAGTGCACATCAAGAAACTGAAAAAAAAATCATCATTATACATTTAATTATTACTGTATTTACTCTACTTATACCAAAGAAAACATGCTTGCATGAATTACAGTGTATAAGGGTAGCACTGGTATTTTACATTGTAGCACTGTGGGAGAAATAGCAGTACAGTACTGTACATTATACAGGTTTACCTTTATATTACCCTGATCAAAATGGAATTCATTATACAGAATAAGAAATGTTTTAAACAATCCATCACTGTTACCTCGTTCACGACCCGTGACACCCGGTCCTGACAGTAAGCAGGGTTAAAGCATACCCACAACTCAGCCTGCTTTCCGTCATCCAAAATCATGGACTGGAAATAAGACATACAGTACTTACAAAATATAATATGCCAACAAAGCTAAAATAAATAAACTAAATATGAGAATGGTTCTGCACCTTGCATACAACAGCCCATTATAATCTGGAGTCACATAGAAGTAGTACATTACCTTAGTGGTGGCTGAGCTATGGGCTTTTGGGGCCTCACACAGAGAGAATGGCTCTACAAGAGAGAGCTCCATTGATAGAGACAGAGCTGACACATTCTTCAAGACCAGTTTCTCATAAAGGGGCTTTAGACTCTTTCCTGAGACCTTTAAGACATATGCAAGCAACAAGAATATTTCAGCACTATAACTTTAGTGTATAAAGATGGAGAAATATAATTTATGATCCTTTGACCAACTTTCTCTATGTAGAAGTTCAGGCGATTGGAGGAAATGCTAAGCACAGGAGCCACAAAACGACAGGTAACATCTGCAGACATGATGTGCTCGTAATAGCCCTGGTCACCCACAATGCCACGGCACACCAGACGCTCCTGTACAACCTGGAAGGACAAGAAGACTGGTGCTGTTCATGCACTGTGACATGCATAAAATAAACACATACATGCTGTGTCCATAAAATTCTCAAGAGCTTGAGTTTCACCTTGGGGGAGTCTGAAGTTCCCATGAGTACCATGTCAACGGAGTAGCCTGGAAAAAGCTCCACTCGAGTGGGGGTGAGGCTGAACACAGGCTTCTCTCTGCTGGAGGAGGGGAAAGATCCACGTCCTGGACTAACTTTTTTTCTGGGAGCAGAGATGGAGGGCAATAATGTTCCTCTAGACAAACTGTCACCCTTGCGGGATTTTGTGGAGGGCAAGAAGCCGTCAACCCCCCAGTACATCCGGTGCACACGTTGGCCGTGATTGGTGAGCTTGAAGTGATACTGGCATGATCCATGGCTTACAGGACACACAGAGGGCAGCACAGAGGTGAGTCAGTACTAGAGTTTCACTTCTAAACGTTATTAATGAGAATGTCTTTTATTCTACCTGAAGTGTGTTCCTAAGTCAAGGCTTGGAGCAAAAGGCCTGTCACTGACAATTGTGGTGCCAGTGCCTGTGGCAGACAGAGGGACAGTATATGTTTGACTGTCTAGGATGGACACTTCCAGCCTGTCTTGGAAGTGGAGCATGTCCTTCAGGTGTGCCACCACCTTCAGCTCTATTTGGCTCTCTGATGGCACTTCCCCCTCACTGGGCTCAACACGCCAAAATGACTTTCTATTGTTCTGAGGACACAAAAACAGAAAGTTTTTGCTAACAACAGGGACACAACAGCAGCTTCCATGGCTGAAATGCAATCTATAAAAATATGTGCGGGTACTTTCCTCTGACCGTACTCTATAAGCCATTTAGTCATTTTCTATGGATGCACCTTGAAAGCTAAATACATGTAAAAAATAGCTGCTTAATCACATCAACATTATTGTGTGACATGAGATACTAGAAGTATAAGTAGAGTAGTGGATCACTGCCTGACATAATTAAGATAAAAGACAATCATTAACATGATTAGGATAATGGGTAGATTATAGTCCAACACAAGTTGAGATGAGTATGTTGTAATATGTTTAAAAACACAAAAGCCATACAAAAGCACCCCTTTTAATGTAAGCATTAAAGAGTGATGGAGGACAAACCCATCATCCATTCCATATCCCAGCTCTGTAGATTGTTCGATTGCTTTTATTTGAATAAAGTCCACTGTAATAAAAAAAACAGGTGTAAATCTTATGTCCGTCTCCAGTCTTTCATCAAAACAGATAGCCCTTCACCGCGCTCACTGTACTGTATAGAGCAGTGGTCAGGACCACAATCAATGTTCTATACAGCTTCTCTGTTGATCAATGGTTGGGACATAAACTTTTAATTGGGATTTTGAGAATAAGCGTCTTACAGATGCAATGAAGCCTGAGCACTTTCACTGCCTATAGGACAACATAGTAGATTGTTGATCATTGGGTAAATGACTCACTCAATACTGCAATCGGTATTTGTGACCCTTACTGAAGTTTGGACTGTGCTAAAAGTCATACTGGACAAATAAAATCTGAAGATTTAGTTTGATGTCTCTGTTCAAAGCCACTTGCTTACAGAAAACCCTGTGGGAAACAAGAGTTTGAAGAAGAATTCCTCACATAAGCAGGCAACACTTGACCAGTGGGTGACTTTGGGGGGCATAGATCACCTTCTCAGCGTTTGTGTGATCAGGTAAAGGAGCTGTTGAAAGCGAACTTGGAGCTGGTCGATATTTGCGTGATCACGATAAAGGGGTGGGTAGATTTAGAAGAGAAGAAAGAGTAGGAGGGGGAGGCTGTGTCCCTGGAGAGAGGAGCAAGACGACTGGAATCTCAATAATCACATCAAACCTGCTGCATCCCACAGCTTGATTAGCATTGATTGCTTTTGAATGCAGTACAAGTCAGAGATGTTCTGGATCCAAATCCGAGCTGTAAGCTGCACAGCTATTAACAGTACATCAAACTGCATAAATCTGCATTGGTGCTGCAGTGACCACTGCAGACAGTTGTCCCGTCAAATATTAAACAGCACAATAACATGTGTCTGCATGCCAACCAAAAAGACAAAAAAGTATAAAATCCATAAAAAATGCAGAAAGTGGTGAGCAAGGTGTGTTTTGTCCATACCATTTAGAGCATTTAAGTACCGTTTATTTGTTTCTATTTCTCACTCTGTACCTCTGATATAGTCCAACAACTGTTTTCTCTATGCAAACATATTGTAAATATGTTAATAAGTCTAGTGTTTTAGACACCATTCTTCACATTGCACACTCCATCTAGATAATTTTCATACTGTATACAATTTATGAAAGTCTTGTTTGGGTTAAGGATGAATAGTTATTGTTGTAGTTAATTTCTCAGAAACAGTCACAAGGAAGTGTGGAAACCTTTCACGATATCTCCACAATCTCTGTCATCAGGTCCATTTGCGCCTCTCTCTGCCAGGCTATTGAGTGAAATGTAATGTAATTCCAGGAGAATCTGCATCGATTGATGCCTGAGAGTTCAGGGGAGAAACTCTTTCCCTCAACAGTGGAATAGGGTCACACAACTGCAGTTACATTGGGGTTGCCTGTGTGTTTGAATTTGTGTGCATGCACAGTCATGTCTGTTGCTGCATTGGAAGCGATGAGCGATGGTCCTGGTCACAAGTTTGTTCACAGAAGATATCAGGCAATGCTGATAAGGCAATGCACAGGGAGAAGGGGCTTGGAGGAGGCAGGTGAAACACTGAATATGATGAATTGTTGATCTTTGGCTGGGTCAGAGTTTAATTTACACTGAGCAAGCTTGATAAATAAAAAAGGTAGAACACAACTATTCAATGTAGTCTTTATAAAAGAATAAAAAAGCATGGTCTCTCATGCTGAAAATCAGAGGTGTAAGCATAAAGTGTAAGAGAAGAAAACAGCTAAACTCTGAACATTGTATTGTGGACATTAAAACGCTTTGTGCATAAAATGTTGCAAAAAGCAGAAACAGGAGGATGATCTGGATTTAACACAGCCCCCGGCCCATGCTCACCTGCATCATTCTGAATTGACAAAGTGTCAACATCTGACTGCTTTATAATCAGAGTGGAAAGAGAACCACTCACAGGGAAATCGCTTATTTGGCAGTAGTAGGGGGGAAACTGAACCGGCAACTAATTATTTCAAAAGCTAACAAGGTACTGAACCTATTGTGACATATCCAATTAGACTCAAAATGAATTAGTCACAGGAGCACAGGAATACAGACAGAACATTTCTAATCTAGCTGGTGCATGGGTAGATAGCTGCACACGTATTAGTTACAGAACTAAAATTAGATTGCATTGCTATTAGTTACATTACCATATGATCTGAAACACTGGTAACATTCTGTTACTAGATCTGATGATATAGTAAAGTTACTTTGTTCATGATAATTGTATTCTCATTACAAAGTGCAATCTATATGTAGTATGTGCATCTTTAATAAAGTATGCATGTTCAGGGGCGAGTGTGTGTTAGCGTGTATTTGTACCATGCAAGCAGTAAAGTGGGCTGGAATAGGTGACTGATTTAACAGGTGCAGGGTTCTGGTAATATCCGTCAGAACGGGGACTTTGCCAAAGTCCAGCTGTGGGCTCTGAATATGCACTACTGGACCCTGTCCAATACAAGACAAGATCACTTCCTAGAACAGAACAAGTGAGAGGGAGTAAAGAAAAATTTAGACAGAAAGCATTGTGTTAGGGTTACAACATGCACATCGGAGTCAACTTGCAAGAGCACAGATATTCAGACTCAAAAGCATGGACACAATAACTGACCAGCGGTGGCTGTACGCTGCCAAACACAGCAATGCGTAGATTGTGATGCAGCTTTCCAACAGCCTTAGCAAGCACGAAGACAGGAACCTCCTCTGAACTGTGAGGAAGAATCACACCTCTGGGTGTGGAGCTTCCAAAAAACAGTGACGGACTTTCCTCAATTTCCTGAAAGGTTTGACACATAGAAATGATGCTTTTAATTCAGATGTACATTAACCTATTTGTGGTTGTAGCACTTAGCTGTGTTACTGTACGTGTAAGGTAAATGTATTGGCAGAGCACGTTGCATTACAAAAAAAACTCATTGTGATGGTTAATTTGTACTTTGCTTGTAGCTACAGTATTTAGACCTGATTGATTGGTCTCAGATGGTAATAATATTCAGTGATAAATGCTACAGCAGGTGCATTAAATAATACATTAAAAATGTATTTAATTAAAAAGTCAGTTTCATGTCTGCTTCAAGCCACTGACCCCAAAAAAGACATAGTTCTGCCCATTATCCTTGTAAAACTGTGATGTGTAATGTTTAAACTAGTTTTTTTAGATGCTGCAGTGATGTACTTTACTTGGTCAAGCACGCCATAGCAGGCAGGCAGAGTGCTGGGGTTGGTCAGTCGCACTTGCTGATGATATGGGTAATTGAGGAAACACCTTTTAAAGTCCAATACTGGCATCTCCACCACAATCTCAGGAACAACACACCTGTCAACAGAGAGACAAATGGCAGTGCCTGATAGAGATGGTGAATCTGAGGTCTGAGGCTTATTTATGAACCCAAAACAGTAATTGCATAGCATAATGCCAAAAGTGCAATCTGTTCATTAGAACAGATTCATACATTTACAATGACGGTGACTGCCGTGAGGAAGTCAGATTATTATTGCCCTATTCTGAGTTATGGTGCAGATGACATTCAAATGTATTGTTATGCAAATTAGATTGTGAATATTTAACACAATCTCCACTTATTTGGCGACACCTGTATGGAAGTTCAATGGACCATATTCACAGCTTGTCAAGGCATCAGAGACAGCAAGAAGCACAGCAGAGGTTACTGCCATAAAAACCCTCTAAAAGAAAGTATAAGGTTAGGTGCATAGACTGCTGCTGTGTGAAGACATCCTGTGACATAGCTGTGTTACATCTGTGTCCTTTATCATTGCAGAAGAGAATATATGCGATTATACCAGGACAGGGGAATGGTGATTCGTTTTTATTTATTCATTTTTTATGAAGCATCTTTTCAAAATTGAAAAGATCAAACAGTTTTATGGCCCAAGAGAAAAACTACAGAGAAACTGACCCAATTATCTCTGTCTGTGGCCTTAATGTGCAATGGCAAACTTAATTAAATTATTTTGCTGCAAGACACCACAAAACTTCAACTGATGTTTGACTATGTTTGCAGAGTGTGTGAGTTTGTGTGGGTGTTCACGTGTGTACTTGTGGTTGACCTGGCATTGATAGGCAAAGTCATGATCTCCTTTCCGACACCCTCAACATCCACCACCAGAGCCAGTCTGTATCGCTTGACTGTGTTGGAGCACAGGGTCACCTGCATTTAAAATACTTTGGTTAGGTATTTTAAGATGGTTTCTACATGTGTAGTAGAACGAGCTTTGGAAGAACACAATTATTGCTTTGAAAACAGCAATAATCATAATAATTAATGGTGAATGGTAATTAATAAAAACTGCTACTGACACTGCTATCACAGCGTTGCTGCATTTGTTTGTTTCTTTGTTTTTTACCTTAATGGTGATATCTGACATGGCACGCACAAGACCTGCAGCAGGATTGACAGTGAACTCCACTGGCCGAGTGTGAACATCTCTGGCCACACTGCCTTGCCAGTTGTTCCTGGACATATCAGACACCTGTTTGGCACTGGTAATGCTGGGAGACCCCAACCCATCTCCCAGAACACGCAGGGAAAATGTCATAGGCACAAATGAAGTGTTAAAGAGGGTACAAATTAATGTTAGTGGAAAACCTGCAGAGAGAGATCGAGACAAAAAGAATGGAAACAAAAATCAAATAATGGTGGAACATAGTACTGAAGTGTTGAACGTGATGCTCTGGAGTATAACATATTTTAAGCAGCAACTTAAAAATAAAGAGGCCTAGGAAAATATTTGAACCCACCAAAGGCTACATCTCCAAAATTGAGCTCTGAGACGTTGAAATGAAACGTGGGACCAATGACACAACCCCTAAAACACAAGAATAAAACATGAGCCATGAGAAACATTATTTAACCGCAAGCTAACCGATTCTTAAATAACTCCTGGGAAAGAAAGCAGATAGGGACTTCTTATATTAGTGACACCGGGACCACTTTTAAGTCTAGACGATTCTACAGTATTTGATAGGATACATTTCAATGTTCAATGTGATTTAACCCTACCTGAAGGTCAAGGTAAGTGGTTGAGGCTGTCCTGTGACAGTTAGTAACAAGTCCTCAGAAAAAGTTCCCAAGATGTCACTGTGAAAGGTGACTTCCACAATCTGGCAGGCCCCTGAGGGAACAACACCTTCATCAGGACTGAAGGAGAAACAGCGGCCAAAAGACGTGTCAGGGCTTGACAGCCTGAAAGGGGCATCAATCAACCCTCTGTTTGACACCTGCACCTGGACAACAAAACATGGTTCCACTCATTAAACACTCACAAGACGTGTTGTTTTCTTTTATGTGTCCGATCATCATCATAATCATCATTATTATAAAAATATAACAATGCAAACAGCATTCTAGGGCCATATTTTAATTTTGAAAACAGCTAACGAATTTATTACATTACTAAAAAGATGAGGGGTTGGTATCTCAGTCTGTGGGTCTGACACTTCTAGACAGTATTATCTAAAAACAATTATTATGGCAAGAAGAAGAATGTGAACCTTTTGGAATTTGGTGGTGTCTGCAATAATTCATCATAAAACGTGATCTGATCTTTATCTAAGTGAGTATTCGCAAATATGGTGTGCCTGAAATGATAATGCCAAAAAAAAAAAAAGATCTTTCATGTCTATATCAATAAAAACCATAAAAACCTCATAGTACTAGTGGAAAAACTATATGAACCCTTGGAATTAATAACTGGATGGTGTTAAAACAATTTATTTTTTGTGTTATTACTTTTGGCACATTATAGTCTTGACTTAGATGAAGATCAGACCACTTCTTTTGACAAATTGCAGAAAACCATGAAATTCCAAAAGGTTCACACACTTTTTCCTGCCACTGTATACCATTGGGTGTAGCCTACATGTCTGCCTATATGTAGCTGTACAGACATCCATGGTACCCAGAGGATAATCCTTACAGACTTTGGTCATCTTCTGACTACTAGTGCCAACTTCAAGGTTAAAACTCAAACTGAGTACAGCCTCACAGATCTACTTAGTCTTGTTGGAACAGGTAATAGTTACAAGACATATATTCAGTCAAAAAACAAAGATACAGTGCACAGTGTATCGCTGTAAAATTACTGGCAAAAACAAACAAAATGCAAAATACATTTTTTTCTTGCTATGTTTCAGCCCACCAGACAGGGCACAGAATATTAATATACAATTTTGTTGAATAGTCCATTAGCAAAACAGCATGAACACAATGGCACCACAAGCTTCACAGAGAGAAATTATTGTACAGCTATATTAGAATATACACACATTACATCACATTGAAGTTCACATCCACCCACTGTGTCGTTGACCTCTCAGCAAATTAATGAATGAAAATGAATAATACCTATAATATTTATAAGGTTTTTACCTTACATGTAATAGCCTAGTTGGAATACTAGACTAGTGCTACCCATATTACTGTTATGTCTAGCTGATACTTTTCTGAAGGGACGCTGTTCTGAACCGTGCAGTTTGCCTTAACTTTTCTTACCTCATAACAGTTTTTATCACCAATGAACACATTCTTCATATCCATCAGGCTATAGTTGAGCTGGAGCTTAGGTCCCATGCCCTCACCCTTGATTGTGAGAGGTAGTCGAGATTCACGGCCTACATGCAGACACAGTCATACATAGACGAAGATTTATAACAGTTAAATAGGGGGAAACAAACAGACATGGTGGGTCTAAGCAAAGGAAACAAGGAGATATGAAGTGCAATAACACAAATACATACAAATGAGAAAAGCTGCCTGTCAGTACTGAGCATATGTGAACATATCAACCCTGCTTTTACACAGGAGAATTAGAATTTGTAATCTAAATACTTGTCAAACACATTCTAGGCCACAGTCTTGTTCTACTTTTCTCTCTGAACTTATTAAAGGGCATTGGAGGTCTTTCCTTGAGTTTTGCTTAGTAAGCTTTTGCAAAGTGAGGAATCAGGATACAGTAGTCCCCAGTTCGGCTGTCATTGACCTGTGGTGGTCAGGTCATCACCTGCCTCAGAAAACATGGAAATTAATGTAAATCTGGTCTCCGGCTCAGAAGACACACATAAAAGCCACATGCAAATTTGCCAACAGCCTTTTACTGCCACTGGGATGAGGTGATTATATTGGCTCCTCATGACTGAATTAAAATGTCTAATGTGGAAACAAGATAAAGTAGCAATGAGTCCTCCAGTGGTTAAAGCATTTAGGTAGATTTTGGGGTTCGTTTGTGGCCTTTCAACCTAGTTTGATTGTGGAGACCATACACTACATGAGAAGAGAGCATAAAAGAGACACAGCAGAGAAGAGCAATTGTCCACTCACAATAAGCAAACAGACCGACATAGTTTGCTACCCAGACTTGTCTTTCTAACCTTTGTCTGCACTGAGGCACATCCCACTGAGGGAAGGAGGATCTTTTATGAAAAAGCCAAAGCTATTGATTTAAAGCAGGGGTGTGCAGTCTGCTTGAGGTTGTTATAAAAATCAATGCTGAGGTGTTGAAGAACAAACAAGTTATTCTCTGTTACTAAGGGTTTGGTTTAACAAACAAAAATGCCTTAATACACACTCGTAACTTGTCAATATTTGATCTCAAATGTCACCCACACACAAACCCAAGTCTACATTTAAAGATAGCTTTAGTAATACTCTGTATTGTAAAAATACATGAACTACTGTGGTGTGGTGTGTGTGAAACCCTAAATGAGTATATTATATAGCTAGACACTGACCTGTGACATCGCAATATATGGTTTGCTGGTAAAGCTTGGCCTCCTCTGGCTTAAAAACAATCTTGAAGTGTGCTGTGGTGCTGGGCCATATTTCACCCTCCTAAGTCATAAAACAAGGAATAAATTATACTGAAAGCAGATATGCACACACTGTAAATGCAAATTTACAACAAAAGAGGGTATTAAGAGTTTATGTCTCTGGCAGCTTGATAGGGTGCCTAGACCAGATGGGAAAGTCTTTGGATGAAACCTAGAAAAATATACAGCAGGTAACAAAAACTAGTAGTAAGCTCTAGAATAATTTCATAATTTTCTAATTCAGTTCATATTTTTTAGATTTTTTATCATAAAAATGCATTAACTTAAGAGTAGATACTACAAACTACAGATCCAAACTAAGTGGAAGTCATGCTTAACTCTACATACAATAATATTAACAACACTCTCAAAGTTTTTGTTGTGACTGGCTAACAGACTGTTTACTCTCTCTCCCTCTACTTTTTCTTTTCCCTGCCCTCTCTGTCTCTTGTCTGTCTCCTCTCCCCCTCTGTCCAGGGAGCCTGGCTGAGTTGAGCAGAGGAGACACTGGCAGAAAAGGGCCTTTGTGGTGTCAGAACAGGTCATGCTACCTAAAGGTCCCTAGCCAGAATGTCCCAGCCTGCGACCCTGCTGTCACTGAGGAGTCAGACTGGATGTGCAAGCAAACAGCAGAGTTGAATCTTAACTCTCTGTGATACACCAAACCCCAGATCTGATCAGTTTTTCTGAACTAATTTTTGTTCTGACAGCCACCACACTGCAAGAAGTAAAGACTATTAAAACACACCACTGGTTCCACTGCTATGCAGCTATGTAAAAAGGCCAGCAGGTGGTCCTTTGTAGGCTGGCCTGTGTGTTCCTGGATGGCTCTGGACAACAGTGGGTGGCGATGGATAGTTGTGGGGTCAGAGTCACACTTCTCCTCCTTCTGCTGAAGCCCAGAGCTTTCCCTAGAGAGAAGGAGGGAGGTTTGGTGGGAGGCAGGCAATGAGAAATGAAGGGGTCGGTATGAAAAAGAGAAATGGAGAGATGAACAAAGACATGTTGACAGAAACAAAGGACACCTGGGCTATTTCTGGCTACACATGCTTTAGTAAAAAAAAGAAACACATCAGGTAACTCTACTTACTACAAGAAGGAAAGATGGGGAGCACCTACATACGACAAAATGTCTTTATTCATAGACACATTACTGTAACTGTGTTGTGTGCATGTACCTTAATATACCCTGGTCCTCGTCTTCCTGGCTCGACCAGGTTGACCATCGGTACTGAAGTGGGATATCACTCGTGTTGGTGAGGGAGACTGTGTGAACACTGGCCAGAGAGATGTAAGTGTTCTTCAGCACCACAGATTCAGGATCAAGATGGACATTCAGTTCCTCACAAGCCCCATACAAGCTGATGTACACATCTTCACCTGAGCAGAGGACATGCAAAAACAGTATGTACAAGCACAGACAGCAGACAACTGCTGTAACACGACGAAGCAATTTCCCTTTGGTATCAACAGACCCCTTAGAATCTTGAAATGAATCTTCGCTGAAGGAGGATGTGTGTCAAAATAGTGAACCGTATTCTTGACTTGTTAACTGACCTGTTATTAATATATGAGCACATGTACTATGTCTTTATGTCCAAACAGGAACAGATTTTAAGACAATCCATGTATGTCCCTTCTGCATTTTGAAAGTGCATTATATTTATTGCAGTTTCATACAATATCTATTATAGCACACAACCAAATTAAACTAATTAGGTGATACTGAAAAGGCCCAAAACTGTATCCCACCAATCAGATTAAACTGCCATGTGATCTTCAACTGCATTTATTTTTACTTGTATTTATAAAACTGAATAGGTAAAAATGCTTGAGATGAGGATTGCACTGCAGATCCTTGTAAAAACAGGGTCTCTGAAAGTGCCCAATTTTTGCAGTTCTAAAGAATATGACTTTTTGCATGTGTGTGAGTGTTTTTTTTTACTGATTTGACAGACTGAATGATCTGCAACCTCACAAGAAAAGACAACCATGGCTATCTACTGCAGTTAACCAGTAAGGTATAATTTAACCATAAACAAAAAAAGTTCTGTTTTCTCACCATTTCCCAAACCAGTTCACTGGTCCTAATTGAAAAAGAAAAAATCCCTGCATGGGGGAAAAATAGTTACACACTGGTCTATTATACATATAGCACTCAACTGGAGCTGCCCAGCACCACAGCATCCTATCCACTCATTGCTGCTCTCCAGGGAGTCCTACGCCTAATGTGACAGGGAATAGAGGAGAAAACCACAGTAGAGTCAAGGACACACTGCAGAGTCTAGCTTTAAAAGACTGGATCTGGATCAAAAGGAGCATCGTAGAGAGATTAAAATGGGTCTCAAAATATCCTGGAAAACTGGCATCCAAAACAACTTACTTTATTATGCTGCCAAAGCCTTTTTTCAGTTGCAGCAATGTGAAATACATCAGGCTGAAATAAATATGAAAGCTTTAAATTATGACATATGATTTCCCAGCAAAAGACAAAACAAAAGTGTGGTTCTCTGGGGTAAACGTTGAAAACCATAAGCCTCAAGAGACAAAGTCCTTAATGGTTAATACAGTAAGATTTCTAATGAGTCTCTGTGGTAGAAAAAAAGGCCATCATCACAGCATGCACACTTCCAACAGTGAGGGGAGAGCAACAATAACAAGCAACAGAAATAAGATGCAAAACTGAGTTTTGTATAAAGCCACCAAGAACAAGGTCTTATGGAAATGTAGTCAATGTTTGTTTACATTCAAATCAGAAGGACTGAAGCTTTCGAGCTGTAGAAAAACATTGCTTATTCTGCGATTATTTCTAATAGTATTCCCGCAGAGGCTACATTTACAAACAAGTACAAATATCCAGCACAAGTCCAACCCAGCAGACACGCACATACACACACTTGGATACAGTACGAGGAAAAGTCTTAATTCTAAATTGAATTGATGAATTTGGGCTCTGTACTCTACAGGGTTCTTCTCTGTGTTTTCTGCAGTTAGTCAAAACATATCCCTGGAGACAGTGTGAACAGGTGCCTTGGTCAAAAAAATATTACAAATTAAAACTGAGATCAAAGAGATGTGGAGCATTTTCTCATCTGCAAACAGTCCAATGGAGTTTTCCATTTTACTGTGACTGTTGTGCTTTTCAAAGCTTGTGTTTAGCCATCATGAGCACTTGCAATGTATTACTTCTTACTTGTAAATTTATTTTCCCATGTCATCATTTGGTACAAGCACACTGGGACAATTGCTCTGATATGCAGATTTGTTCAATGAAAGGCCCATTTGTTGAAAGATTGATAGTTGCTCTGCATGATGAGGAATTAAATCCTGCTCTTGACTCATAGATTTGACTGTAAACAACTTCCACTGATTATTAGTTACTATTAATGTTGATTACTGCTACCGGCATTAATTAAACAATATCAATCGTGCCAATTCACTTGTCATACTCAGAATCATGTAACAATTAGGTATAGCCAAAACCTTTTTTTATTAGGTTTTTCTTTTGTTTTTTACAAATGTATTCATGTTTTGGGGGAGGGGGGGGTACCATTCCCAAAGACTTAGATAGGTTGGACAACCTGCTTTATCACCTGATCCACCCCAAAAAGATGCTTGCCCATTGTGACAAAGAAAAACCATCTGTATTTTAACCTGAAATATCTCATATTGCAAGAGATTCTTGAGCCAAATACCAGAGCTGAAAAATAAAAGTTCATTTGTTGAATTGAGTGGATCTTTCCTAATCAGAGGAATTGTAGAGCTTGGATATGAAGGTGAGTGGTGCTGCAACATGAGCAGGCTGAGACATAACATAAGCGGCATAAGTTAGGAAATGTAGAATTAGTGAAATTGAACAACAGCCCCAAGCCAACACTGTTGACTGATGACATACATGCTCCTAACCAGCACCTGGTCCCCATGAGGAAGGTGATTTCTGTCCTCACAATAGAAGTAGTACACACAAACACATACTCAGCCCAGGAGTTCCCTCCTTACTGATTGGCTGCCATGGAGCCAAATGACTTAGTGTGTCTTACTCAACACACAGCAAAGATGATGACAGAAACAATACACAAACTAGTTCACTCGTCACCTTTGGTGTGTGTCTTGCTCCACATAAGAGACTTCACGTGTACAAATACAAATATGCAGATACTGTAGAACTCCAAACAGACAGGTAACAATGTTAACATAACAACAGGACTCCACTCATGAAATAATAAGATATGAAATAAAGGGTTCATACTGAGCAGTACACTAAAAGTTAAGTAGAACTGCTTTAACAGTTACCCAGTAAAAAGTCATATCTCACATCACAACCTGTTTAATTTGCATAGACAGAGAGTGTAATCCTAATACTTCTTATTGCATCTACTGTAGGAAAAGTTAAATGAATAACATTAAGAGAAAAATGCCATAATGAAAAATGTGATGGAGTCCATGAAGTAATAAAACTGAAAATGTCTGAAGACCCCAAGTTAGAAGGAGGATTCAGAAATCACTCTTTGCTTGTACTGGCTATCAGTGCAAAGACGTCAGGACAGGTGCTGTAAGAGTAAACTTGTTAAGGACCATTTTGAATGGACATTAGCCATAAAGAGCATAACAATAACATAATCACAAAGGCTTCTGAAAGCATCTTTGACTGAACCATTTACAGTCTGCTCAACTGTGCTGGCACTGATTACACAATAAAAAGGCAGTTGTACAAATTAAATGAATACAGCTGAAAACATTCAAGACATGTTTCCCCTAAGTTACAGAAAATACTGGGTTTAGGATGAGACTGACACTCATGGAACTGATTTACTGATTTATTTATTCTTATTTAATTTAATATGATAATAAGTGTATCAGGGCAGGGCTGAGAGAAGTGGCTTGATTTCAAGTCTTATGGTAGCTTGATTAAAAGTTGCATATTGTAAGAAAAGGCCTTACCATATACTTACATTTAGTTAAAAAGGTAAATAGGGATCAACAACTATTCTCAAATTCTTGACAATATGGCTCACTGAAAAGTCTGGCTGGACTAACAACCAACATGTCGGTATTCTAGGTATTCAAATGTAAGAAATTGTTACACATCTAGTAACGACATCTGACAAGCTCTTCTCTAGCCTTAAGAGCTGGAGGAGGTCATTAGTGGGAATTCAGACAAAAATAGCTCTGCGTTAAAAGGGCCAGAGGCAGACCAGTGAGAATGAAACATGATTCAGGAAAACCATTTGGAGTATGAGATTAAAGAAAGGCTTATTAAACACAAAAACACTGATACTTACAAATAGCTATATACAACTCTAGCAAGTTATCACAGATGCAACGTTTTTATCAGTCAGTTAGGTCAGGTAGAGTTAGAGAGGTATAGAGAATACAGTAAATTAACAATTCGCATTACAAAATATACTACACAGAATTTGAGCTAGCATAGCCAACATGGTGCTTTGCTGTGTCACAGACAGCACATTGTGCTGCAGCAAGTTAAGTCTGGTTCAACATTTCTCCAGAACGACCCTGTATATATAACCCTAACCCCTAACAATAACCCTAACCCTAAAACTAAATGTGTCTTAATGTGGAGAGGTGCTGTCAAAGGCTTTTGTAACCCAGAACGCCAATGAACAACCTGGCAGCAGAGTAGAGATATTCACTTCTTAAGGATTTTAACCAGTCATAGAAGGCTAATAATGTCAGAATGTGGCGTAAGGGACCAGACTGGACTGATTCCCAATGGCGGTTTTAAATTACATTTAACTAAACCGGTTATCATTTTTAAATCACTCAAACCAAAATCATTTTCAAAATAACTTGAGCAACACTATACAATATTTAACAGTTTTCTTAGTTCCGGTAATGAGGACAGTCTAACTGAAGCTTTCACAAGAGACAAGGCAACAGAGTAATCAATATCCACACTACACTTCATAAGAAATGACACACCTTCAAACAAAAAGCACAAGAAAGGGGATCAGACAAACTGTTTCAGGGAATGAAAATAGGAAGACTCTTTGATAAATCATCCAAATCCAAAACATTTATCTTCCACAATGATAAGCAAATGTGTTGAATTTTCATAAGACAAGCTTTCCCATTAGGCTTCAAGTGCTGCTCAGTGCAGACTGGATAGAAGAGCTTTTAATCCATCTCTGCTTAGGTTTTAACACGAGTGAGCAGAAGTGATTAATTGAGACCAGAGATACCTCATTTCTGAGTAACAGGAAAGCCTCAATAGCAGCAAAACTCTCCAAATCTGAGTTTATTTAGCTATAAGATGCTATGACAACAAACTGACTTCTGTTGGAAAAAAAACTAATACAATGTATGTGGAATGGGTAGAATCTATACAATGACTATGCATCCATACAAAAATAACACTGATTAGAATCAAAGGACTGTTTGGTTTCTGCTTCCAGCAGAACAACAATCACCAATATTTCCATCATGAACCTATAGGCAGAAAGAGAGGATACAGAGGATACAGGCAGAGGTCCTCAGCAAGGCCAGTTGTGCTAAAAAGAAAGGCTACGAAGCGGTGAGATATTGTCAGATGAAGAAGAAGAAAGAAAAGAGAACAGGCGACATGAGTGATAGAAGGAAATGAGGGAGAGAGAAAGAAGAATCAGGGAATGCAGAGAGAAAAGCAATTATCTCCCAGCATCCGGATGCTATGACAGCAGCTGACAGGCAGGGAGAGCTGCAGCTTATTGCTAAGCTTTCATCATCGCTGTCCACCAACCCGTCTTCCCAACGCTTGCTTTCTCTTCCCATAATTTCTTTATGTGCACAGCGAGAGAACTCCTCGACCCCCTCAGCTATCTTTGATTACAGCACAAACAGCTCTGCAGAGTGTGTGTATAAGGGTGTGTGCATGCACATGTTTGTGCTTACATTTCAACTGTGTGTTTGTTTATGTGCAGCAGCTTGCTGAGTGTGTGTGTGTGTGTGTGTGTGTTTCTTTTCTAAAAGGCTGCTGTGCTGAAGTCTCCTCAGAGCTATAGCTCTGTCAAAGCAGATGCCTCAATGCTGTCCATCTTTTCATTTAAATCAGCAGCAGGGACTGGAGGGTGGGAGGGGGATCTGCTCACTTTTAAGTCTGTCACACCATGATGGAAAACAAGTGAGCAGCACAAACTAAAACAAGTGAGAGGCACAAACCGTTATTTTTCAAAGCTTCACTGGCTTTTAACTGACAACTGGAAATAAAGATATAGTGTGTACCCACTCGAAATACTATGGCGTACTGTACATGCAAACTGACACACAATCAACACACGAATATGCTGAAGTCTCCAACGGCCCGTCAGCAGAGTAAAGCCTCCAGCGGTATGATGACCTGAAACATACATGAGCATAGGGCAGGCAGGGGAAGGTGCTAAATTAAAAATGATAGTCTCTTGATGGGCTGTAAGTGGTGTTGTGGACCTGGACTGGCTCTCCCACGATAAAAGCTTAATGCTGCTGAATGCCACTACTGTTGCCATTCCTTAGGCGGACATCTATCTACATAGCAACACAACCGCCATGGTCACAGGCACAGACCAAAATATATGCTTTTAGAGAAAACACAAACAGAGTAAAACACCCATTCACAAGCACATAAAGATTTTTTTTTGTATTTTACTCAGAACAATTATCATAACTTGCATTGCTCTGGGTGCTGGTATCACAAAAATTTAATTACAAACACATAATGACTTCAAATAAATCTACAGAACAATTTGGATCTTATCCATCATTATTCAAACATAAACACATAGTTTTTGCATGAGGTGATTTTGTCATGGTAGAGTTTCAGAGACTACTACTGATAACAGAATGGTTGCCATGTCAGCATGCAAGTAAATTTTGCCCTCACACAGACATGCACACTCACACACAGTGTGAATACGGAGGGACCTAGGTGGTGATGCACAGCTAATAATAAAGAACTCTTTTTTCAGATTTTTCTATGAATTTTAGGGAGCTGTGTAGCTGAAATTAGGTTTAGAGTAGGCTTCAGGAATATGTCTGACTGAGGCATCCACTTGATTAATCAACATAGCCAGTCAAGTTTGCAGTTGATATATAGCAGGAATTAACTTTAGCTAGGAGTACATATGGAATGAGAATTTTCTTTTTTGCTGTTATAACAAACACAGTATAGAACAGTGTTTAGTTTGCTAAGTTAAAAACAGATTTGGTTCTAATGAAACTACACCAAAAACTATGGTACTATAAAATTCATGGAAGGCGTTTAAACTGTGTGAACTAAAGTAAAATCCCTAGTTAAATAATCTAGAGCAACCTTTGGTGAACAGGATAAAAGCTATGCACTGGTGTTTTTAGCAGCCCTCTCCTTTTACCTCTAATTGATCCCCTTGTGTGTGTACAGGAAAAGTCAAAAGCTTTGCCTTTTTGTCTTTGATGTTAAGGAGTTCGGCTAATTGTGAAGGCTACTTTGATAACCGTAACAAAGAAACATGTACTTCCTGTCTCCACCTTCACTGTTAAGCTGTCCTGTCAAATATTAAATATCTTCAAGAACAAAAAACATGGGACCACAGCTATAACACAAAAACACACATTTGAAAAGCATATAGCACATTCAGTCATCAAGCTTGTAACAAGTAACATTCATTAATTGATGTACTGGACATGACTTGAGAGGAGCAAAATGAATTAATATATACATCAGAATGCTTTGTCAGGTTATGTGTGTAACCTTTTATAACAGATGTAGCATTTTAGTTATTTGTTTAAATATAATGTAAACCATAATGTCTGCTTCTATAAATATCTTACATATACCATCACACGATATCTAAACTGGCACTATACTCTCAGTCACAGCTGCTGCATAAAAACAGCTCTAGTCACATGTTTTTTGTGCACTTTAGTATGCAAATCATGACGTTTTGACTAGTTATTTGCAAAAGGTGGAGCCAGTCTGCCAATTTTTACACTGCAACATTGGATTCATCAAGTGATAGATGTCTCTAGGTGTCTCTAGGTCTCTAGGTGTTCTATGCAGACACCTAGAGACATGGGTCTAGCGTTGGTTTTAGAGGAGAGGAGAGGAGAGGAGAGGAGAGGAGAGGAGAGGAGAGGAGAGGAGAGGAGAGGAGAGGAGAGGAGAGGAGAGGAGAGGAGAGGAGAGGAGATCCTTAGAGTTGAAGAGGTTATAGATTTTCCTCTCATTACTTCATGTATATTGCCTTTGACTTCATGGTCCCAAGCAGATACAAGCACACACACATACAGTAGTCACATAGGTTCCAAAGCACCTTATAAGTTTCTGTTATATCCAAGGTTAAAAGATCAATCTGAATTCAAAACTAATCATATTCACCTAAGCACTTAGTCACACGTCAAGTATTAGGTTTAAATCAAACACCAAAAATAAGACAATTAGAAAGGAGACAATTGGAAGTTAACTGGATCTGCTTGTGGGAATCTACTGTATGTGTTTTGCTATAGATAGACCTATAGATGGAAAGCACTGACAAGGGCTGAATATGTGACAGCAATGGTAAACCACACACTACTAACCTGTCTACCACTGTGAGACTTTGGCAAAGTGAGGACATTTTAGGTGACCTTCACTTTCTGTGAGTCTTAAACAGTCTTAAAACAGTAGTCAACCGCCCATTTGAACATGCTAATATTAAAAGATTTCTTTATAATAATTCTTTTAATAGAGTGATTGAGAACAAAATTCACAGTATGGTACAGTTTCAGCAAGAATTCATCTAAAATGAGACTTCAGCAGTGTGATTTAATCAACTCATTAGGCATCTTCCAAAGTCACAGTCTTTTTAGTGCAATGTTCTCTGTGTTTCCTAGGACACTGTTTGTCTGCTGAGCTGCAGTGGAAGGATAATCACAAAACAGGGAAATTGGTACTTCAAAGGATGTAACTTTCAAAGATTTCCTCTATTTTATATAAAAGCAGACTGCTGATGCCTCATATGGGTACCTAATTATTGTTTAAAGATACTTGAAAAATGGACATACTTTTATTTGGAGTTCAGGCTAGTACTAGGTTTAGGTTATGGTAATTATGTCAATGAATGCTTGCACAAAGATAGCTGTGTGAGTGTGTGTCTGTGCCCTCTTTAGCAGTTTCATTCTGCTTCAGGGTCACCACTGCTGCTGAAAGACAATCTTATTATGGTGTTTACCTCTGTGATCATAGTAAACACATTCATCCTTTTAGTTCCACTCCATTTGACACTGTTGATTATGCAAACTCCTTTTGGAGATAGAAATGTTCTCCTTTCATTTGTGTCTGTGTGTGTGCACATTAAAGGTCATAATAGATATAATATAATGTACTTTGTTGCGGTGGCACTTCTTTTACAGTCTCGCTGTGTGGTTCCGTGTTTGTGTATGCATATTGGTGTGCAAAAAAAATTGTATTGGTGCAATACTGACAAAACCATTTGACATTTAAGGTTCAATTTCATATCAGACTGTCAGACTTTCAAGAAGTCAAATGAAAAGTATTTGCATCATAGTCTTTCACATGGAGAGATAAAATGATTGAGAAATACCTTGTGACAGATAGAGAGAGATCAAACTG
This sequence comes from Anabas testudineus, assembly GCF_900324465.2. Lineage (NCBI taxonomy): Eukaryota > Metazoa > Chordata > Actinopteri > Anabantiformes > Anabantidae > Anabas > Anabas testudineus. Next base: position 4,737,398 of record NC_046615.1, read on the forward strand.
AATGGAAATATAATACTCACTGCCTCTCTTCTATTTTACAATATAATAGAATTTTGTTTCCAGAAAAATGCTTAGATGGAAAAGTAACACAGCTGATGAGAGACATGCTGCAATAAGGTCATTCTTATTATGAAAAAAAGGCTGAATATACTTCATACTTTAGGATAGAAATGAATATTTCACTACAGCTCTGGGACATCAAGAAATGGTGCCACTGCATGCTTGATTCTGCTTCATCAGAAGCTGTGGTCATTACTTCTTTTCAAGTTATTTTTGTCACAGTTTTGTAGTTTTGTTTGTTTTCAGAGGTCTGATTTTATCTCACCAGTGTGGTAGTGCAGCAGCAGGTCCTGATAGTGGTTGCCGATGGTCATGGGATGGAAATCTACTGTCACCTGCATACTCTCACCTACATCAAGAGTGCCAGAGGAGGGAGTCACTGAGAAAGGCCTGGAATAAATAGAAGAGGACAGAAGCTTTAGAATAGAAGAGTGTTGTAAGAAATCCAAACGTTCGACAAAAAATACAAGGATATAAGAAAATTCTCACTTCTGAGTGTGTAGGCTGAACTTGGCCTTGCTGTTTCCTATGTTTCGGACTAAGTGTGTCCTCTGTGTGGAAGCTTTTACTGGACAAAGGGGTAAATCAAACTCGTCTCGAAAGTCGAGAATGGCTCGTGGCCCAATGGCACGGACTGGAACCTCAAACCGCTCCCGTTCTGTCACACAAACCAGTCTGTGGTGGTAGTCCTGGATGGAGAAAATGTATCAGAAATTATTTGGAAAGTATATGTACTTGTTAGATGTTGTTAGATGTGCCTGGCCTGTTCTTGTGATGTTTTTAGTCATTTATTGAAGAAGCTGATAACATGCTCACAATGACAGACCTGACAAGTTGATTTTTAGAAGGTTTACCGTGTTCACTCTCTTTAGCATGTTAGCGTGTTAAATTTAAATAATTAGCAACAAACACAAGTAGTGAGGTAAACAGCAGCATCATTACTTTAGTAGTTTTTTGGTTATAAAACATTGTATTAACCTGATGATGGCAGTAAAAATTACTACACTTCCCCTAAGGATGATGAAATTAAATAAAAGATTAAACAAAAATAAGAATGGTGATCCCTGGTTCACAGTCATGTGTTAGGGTTAGGGTTAGGGTTCATATGACTCATGGAACTGTTTAAACATATTGTGTTTGCTAGTTTTGAGTTTTATAGCTATGAATGTCTGTACACAGAAAAGGAGATGAGACCTAACGTGATAATCTAAACAAATAACGTGTCTAATAAGTGTTGTGATATTATGTATGATATTATGTATTTAACCTATGTATTTTCCTGTATTATTATCTTGAGTAATACTTACCTCAGAGTATTACTTTTATAATTTCACATTCCTATCCACATCCTATCCTCTGCCCCTCCCTTCATATCTGATTAAAGCTTCATCTAATCATATACAGTAATCTTCTGTAAATTCTATACCAGCCTCTTAAGTGCAGGTTACTATGATACGCCACTGTACTCACCCACTGTTAATCACTGTATTAGTTAAACTCTTTATCTCTAGTACCTTGTTCTCTTGTGGGTTGAAGAAGACAGTGAAAGTAGCAGACAATCCTGGTGCAACCTTGCGACCTGCATCCTCTGAAGCGACAACATGGAAATACTCTGAGTCCTGCTGCTCCAGCCTCACTTGTCGTGAAACCTTGACATAAAAAACATTGCAGAAACTTTATAAAACTGTGAACCCCACATAGCAACAAACACTGAGTTACGCCGAGGTACACACTCTAGTGAGGATTTATTCATTATTACTTGATGGTTTCTTGAACAAATGGTAATGATAAATTGCCTCCTATAACCCCATGACTTTTTCCAATCATCCTTTCTTTTACACAGCCCACACCCCATAACATACACACACTCAAGTGCTGTGAATACCATTTTCTCTGCCACTAAGGTCAAAGTGATTCAGTTAGACTGTGTCTACTGTTCCATTTCATAGTTATTGTGATGGAAACGTCAGCTCAGCAGCCAAGTTAGTGTAAATGTTTACTGATTCATCATCAACGCACCTTGTCAGTGTTGAAAAGAAGTAGGGGTAACTTGTACGTCTGTGCAGGAGTGAAGTTCTGGAAGACCAGTTCAGATGGGAAGGGCTGGAAAAGTGCTTGGTCCATATCTACCAAAGACAACTGACAACACACGCACGCACGCACACACACACACACAAACACACACACACACACACAAATGTAACTTTTTAAAGACACCAGCTTACTCTAAGTGATATATTATGTGCTAAATGTGCATATTAATACAATATTAATATATGTTTACTGCCCTTTTCAGAAGCATATGATGTTGCATTTTATGATTGTATGTTTTATATTGCATTTCAGCATTTATTTTCAATTTAAACTGGATGCTTCACCAAACATGGGTTCATAAGAGTTCACACTGGACAACCAAAAGCTTTTTGTTTTTACTCTAGTTCCTACAGATCCCATAAAGCAGGAGAGGATTTTCAAGTGTCTTTTTTCAAATTCCACATCCAAAGTTACTTGTGTTAGATAATTCCTGGTACTGATCGATCTTATTGTTTAGATGTTGAATAACATCTAAATAAGAGTGATTTTCATTTGTACACTGTATGTTAAAGTGTGGCTAGGATGACCTAAAATAATCCTGCTGTCATTGCTTCTAGTTACAGTATCACCTATTGTGGCCTACAGGGGAGGTTAGGCAGGATCATATTTGCATATTTGACAAGTCAACAAAATATGTGAACTGGGTGAGATGCAACCATGGACACTCCTAATTATGATGAGAGTGCATTTATTCATTTCATAGGTCTCACAAACGTCAGATGGCATTTTGCTCCAAGCTCTACTGTTAAAATGTGACTCTAAAAGTACAGCGCATTCATTCACATTGGTTGCCCTCTGCCCATCAATTAGTGTCTGCTGAGTAAGGAAAAGTAGCTTTGGTTTAATCTAAACGACAAAATACTGAGCACATGCTCAGTATGCAGGGGACTAATGATAAAATAATGAGATGGTTTGAATGTGTTGTATTTTCTGGTTGTATCTACTCTTCCTATAAACCTACCACATTCTGATCTTTTTAGAAAGATAAATAAAGTTTACATATATGTTACTGTTGTTACTTCTACCAATAGGGGTCAGAAATCACTTGGACAATGGTTAGATTAATTGTGTGTATGCTCTAAATGCACAATACTTTACAAGTAATGTCAGGTAAAATTTAGAGAGGCTTACAGAGTAAGTGTTCTATACTTTATTATACTGTATATCCTTATGGACGTCTTCTGTAGTTAGAGGAGAGCTTCTAAAAATCAAATGTCGATTTCAATGTATTTTTATAGAAGTTATAGTGAACTTCCTAGGGTTTTGTTCTCATAAAGATGAAAGTAACAGCGGAAGCATGTCTGGAGACAGCAACTATAACAGCTAACTCCTGTTCAGCCTTCATCTTCTGTTGTAGGCTGTTGTCACTGTCACTCTTCATTAAAAGTGTTTTCTCTCATTTGCTTCAAGCTCATATACAATCCTGACACATTTAACTGGTTCCCTCCACTTTCACTGCTGTCTGCCATGATTTTTGGGGATGCTCTCTTTTACAACTTTAGTTTAATTTTGTAGATAGTGAAAGCACACACGATTATTGAGCTACTGAGGTATCACAAGATTGTCTGGCATTTACTTTGTGATGTGTAGTCTGACTCATATCAAGCAGTTCCAGGATGCAAGGTGGGTGTATCTCGTTGGTGTTAGCCAGGCGCTCCTCAGTAGACTGTAACATCTCCTGGGTGTAAACAGATGGAGTGACCTGCAAACACACAGTGGCTCAGTGTAGTATGCTAAGTGCACTGCTGCTGCTACTTTTCTGCAGCTCACCACATTAAACAAGACTACCTAGTAAAAAAGGCAAAATATAATGAGCACAGGAGCTGTAGGTTTCCAACTTAAACCTGTTAGCTGGGACAACAATGCTCTGACGCTGGTGTCAGACACATACAGGGACATAAGCATCAGGATATTTTCATGCACTCAAAGAATGTTAATATCTGCACAATTTTGTGGCTAATATCCTCTCCAAAGAACCATTGTGCACCAAAGAAACGTTTAACTAAACTTAGACTATTTTAAGATAATGTCAGAAAAGGTTCTGGCTTAAACTCTAAATGAATAATGTAGCAGAGAGACAAGAGGCTGAGATGGAGGTAGCAGAGATGAAGATGTTGAGGTTCTCCTTAGGAGTGACCAGGTTAGACAGAATAAGGAACGAGTACATCAGAGGGACGGCTCACGTTGCATGTGTTAGCGACAAAGTCAGAGAGGCCAGACTGAGATGGTTCGGACATGTTCAGAGGAGGGATAGTGAATATATTGGTAGAAGGGTGTTGGAGATGGAGCTGCCAGGCAGGAGGGCAAGAGGACGGCAGAGGAGATATATGGATGTCTTAACAGAGGACATGAGGTTGGCTGGTGTTAGGGTAGAAGATGTTCATGATAGATTTAGGTGGAAAAGGATGATTCGCTGTGGCAACCCCTGATGGGAAATGCCGAAAGAAGAAGAAGTAAGTTATTGTATATGCGATATTTATAGCTGCCAGATAGGTGTGTATTCAAACTCTGTTCTACTATTCAGAGATAACACAGTTGTTTGTCTATACACTGTTCATTAAAAAGCTCCATTGTGAAATAACGTGGCCTCTCTTTTGATGGTGACTTTACCATGAAAACAAATCCACACAAACACAGATTCTATATTTTGCCGTGGAATAATTGTTGCGCCACTTTATTGACAATTCTAGCAGACACTTTTATCCACTTAACTTAAACAAATACAACAATTTGGGGTTCAGTGTCTTCCCAAGAACACTGATTATAGATAGGTTAGAATCTCTAATCCTGCAATTACAAGGTCACCGACTAGCTAGCTAGGTGGACTTAATAAATTGTGTCAACCAGGTCTATGGCCTAGGTACAGGCACAAACAGACCGCAGACGCGTAAAAGTGCCCAGCGGAGAAACAAAACACTGCAGGCACACAGGCCTACTAACGTATGCTCCCTACAAAAAGCCAGGATAAATATTAGGGCAATCTATCATTTATAGCAGCTTCTTTAACAGTGGACATGTCCAGAAGTACAGCCACAAGAATCTGCCCCCTGTTATTTAATGGGAATAACTGGTTTTAAGATCTGATTAATGTTAGCTGGATTACTTGTTATTCTGTTTGAAGGTAAGGTACATGCTGGATTGTTGCTATAATGTGTCATAACACAACGATCACTTGCTATGGGTTCTCAGAGTAATAAGCAAAGATATCATATTTTATATTTATATTTTTACCTTTCTTGGCCTGCTCTCCTTTAGAACAACTTTATGATTGTTAGGGAGGGACATCTTTAACCACTTTGGTCTTGTGGGAATCTGAATGGTTGTCATTTTGCAGCAGGAACACCTGCAGAAGAGAAGAGAAGAAACGCTGACTGTGCTACCTGTGGTGTTAACGTTAACTAGCTAGCTTATGGTAGCACTGATAGCTAAATAAGGTTAGTTAAAGGTAAGTTCTGTTTAGCTACCGTCACCTGACAGTAACCCGACCCCTTCGACTTACTTCAAACCATCTGAAATATCTATAATTTCTTGTATTTACGAATTACATATCTCGTAGTTGAAAACAACACACAACATTGCTGAGGTTAGGATGTCTTAGTAACTAGACATCCGTAATCTGTTCTCTAATTTATTTTGTCTTGCTAAATACTGACATCTTGCTCGACAAACATAAAGTTAGCGGAAGCCAAAGGGTAAACCTGTTGGCTTTCTGTACTGTCAAAATATGAACCAAATCTTACCACTTCTTCAGTGAATGAACGGTGGATTTAGCGACTTTTCACTTTCCTAAATTCAAACGTTGAAGTCAGCTTCGTTGTGCTTTGTTGCCGTGGCAACGCACTCAACCACCGCCTCGAACCAAGGTGTTTTCTGATTGGCTGGCGTCTTCCAGAGACAGGAACTGTTGTTTATTTGAATGTTTTAGGAATATATGAAGCTAATACAGTATACAGACTTTAAAACGTTTAAAAATATTATTTCACCAGCAAACAGACCAATCGATGTAAAATTGTTTAATTACAGGTATTAAGCATCCTTAAAAGGACACATTAGCAATACAAAGATATAGTAAAGGTATCAAACATAATACGTAAAGCAGGGCGAATTAAAAGTACCTTAAGGTAAACTACATCCTGTCAAGTCTCTATATTTTATAGGCTTTTTAGGTCTAAAAAGGTAATCTACAAAAGAATGTAGATGCTGGATAAAATTGTGAAACAAATCTGGCGAAGTAAGAGAGGAATCTTTCCCTCTAAGATGTTTTTGTTTAAGTATTAAGTATTAAGCTGCATCAAATATCACCATAAAGCATCAAAAACAGACTCTACCTTTCAGACTATACAACACAACTCATTGTGCAGGTGCTGGTTATATCTCGTCTGGACTACTGCAATAGATCACTGATGGGGTTGCCAGCATGCATTATCAAACCTCTCCAGATGATCCAAAATGCAGCAGCATGTCTCATTTTTAATCAGTCAAAATGGTCACGTCACACCACTTTTCACATCTCTGTACTGGCTTCATGTAGCTGTCCGCACCAGGTTCAAAGCCCTGACAACAGAGTGGTCAGCTCATCCTGAGCTTACCTGATCTCCCTCATCCTGGTCTACACTCCCTCAGACTCACTGCGCTATGCAAGCGAACAACGTCTTGTGGTCCCCTCACCTCACCTGAAAAGATCCCAGGCTAAACTCTTCAGCTCTTTGGTTCCACGATGGCGAAATATATTTGTTTGCTTTGTAACTCACTTGTAAATCGCTTTGGATAAAAGCCTCTGCCAAATAACATAATGCAAATATAACTGAAGAATAGTAACTTAATGTCCTGATACTATAAAGTAGGCTTTTTGCTCATATAAATCCTGTATTTGAAAGTACATTTAGTGAATTGCTACACAATTCTGAAGTAGGCCCACTTCACAGGCTAACATTTGTGAGACAGTACCACCCAGTTACTGACAATTCACACAAATGGCAAAATAATGCCTTTTTATTAGTCTGCAGTATGAACAATCAATAAATTCCATCTTATACAATTTGTATCAAGTGCATGTCTTATTTCAACTCTCTCTTGTTGTTTATTCACATGCATACATGCAAAACTAACACCACTTGTGGACTGTGTATGTGTAAAGCGTCATTAAAAGGGCAAGTGAGGCTGCAAAAGGGATTTGAAAGTCCAGTGAGGAGGATGACAGCGCAGGAATTTTTAACATATCCCATTTGACTTATTGGTCGTGACAAACATAGCGTGAATGGTGGGCCACAGGGATTAGTATTGTATTAGCATTTTTCCCAGAGAATGTTATTTTTTATTTTTGCAGTATGTTGTTGGACTAAATCAGGTACACACAAACACACCCACACACCCACACACACACACTGGTTTCTTGTCATCTTCTAGCTTATACATTGGGTCCTCATATTATTCATTCTTTCATGCTTTCCTTTTACCCCATGAGTCAGCTATTTGAATACTTGTGCAACTTGTTTGTGAGTGTGCTCAAAAGAGAGAGAACAAGAAAACTATTTGTTCACGCACATTGTTCCACTGTCCCTGGAACTGAGGTGTTGAGTCAAATTGCATGACATTTTCATTTGTTTAATGTTCATCAACACTAGAGTTTTGGCTGAGATCCCTCCTCTTCTGTTTTTCTTTTCCTTTGTTGCCCTCTCATTGTTCCTCCCTCTGTTCCCAGCCCTGTCTCTCTCTCTCAGTGCACGGATCACTGAGTTGCCCACCGTGGTAGAAAATTGGATTTAATCTCCCTCAAAGGTACCGGCAGTCACGCTAGGCCACGCCCCTTTCGCGCTGCACGCCGTGACGTCAGCGCGCACCACGACCTCCGCTACTGCGTCCACAACCTCAGCTTGTCCATCAGCCGCTGCACTGCCGTGAACTCAGCACGGGAATCGCCTGTCAGAAACCCTCACAAACAACCTCTTATCAGCACATTAGTCCCGCTCATCATCAAATATGGAAGCGACGTCCTCCCACTCCAGTCTGTGCAGGTAAGAGCGCTCAGTGTTGGTGGATGGTGGTGGACTGGAGTGAAATGGTTGTCAAGGCTACCCTGTAGCTTAATTGTGCTATAATAAGGTTCACATATAGTTTTAAATCAAAGCCCAGCGACTGTATAATCAATTAAGTTTGCATTTTGACATACGAACCGTGCTATTTGAGAACAGTTTAGAAGCAAAAGGCAACAATACAGACGCTTTATTCTGAGGATTATAGTCCTATATGTGGGACTTCCTCGCAGGATGACGCTTCTCTCTCTCTGACGTCATCGTGGATGGTACAGGTGGTCTGGACTACAGTGGATCTGCTTTCTCCTTGCGATCAAAAGCCGAATTCCTCTGACTGAAAAACACCGTTGAATACCCACTTAATAGGCCAGTCTTGTACTTGTGCATCTGAGAGTCTCGGAGCTTAGCAACAGCCCCGTGTTGAAGTGATTTTCTGTGCTGCGGCTGCCAAAAAAATGTGGAGGCCGCCCCGGCCCTCCCCGCTCCCCGCTCCCCGCATGTGGACACAGCACCACGGACAGCTCCACACTCAGCCGCCCGCTGCTGCCACTAAGGCGGGGAGCCACAAGTCGGTATTAGACACTGCAGGTGCTTTTAGCAAGTTGTTTATATACTTTAGGGGTCCGTTTGGTCAAAGTTAGTGTATGGTATAGTTAGTTTTCAGGTCCACATTTCGTCTGTAGGTGTGCTTCATTGTTTCATACTTTCCTTTTATCTTAAGAGTCAGCTGAATACTTGTGCAACCTGTTTGTGAGAGAGATCATGAAACTATTTGATTACTATTCTTTATGCTCACGCACATGCATTATAGACAATACAACTGAGTTCCCTCCTCTCTCTGTTGTTGTTTATATACTTTAGTGTACGTTTGGTCAAAGCTAGTTTCGTCTGTAGGTATGCTAGAAGCTAAAAGCATTAGCATGCTGCTTAGCTAAGAAGCTAGTTTTTTTTGCTAACACAGCTGCGTTAAAATATTTAATTATCTGCTAATGAACTATTTTAACCCTATAAGAAACGCATATAACATCACAGACAAAAGACATTATTATGGTTTTATAACAGAAGAGATTTTGATTTGTGTTACTACAGTTTATTACACACCGCACTGTCTCCATGTTTCAGGTGTTGTGTTTATGAATCACTGATTAAAAGAAAAGAGAGTGAGTTGTCAGACTGAATAAACTGAATTGCGGTCATTCACTCCTCATCACTCCAATTCAGTAAATGTGTTTATGAATCATTTACAAACAGAAGAGCAGGAGTTAGAGCAGGAGCCTGTTGAGTGTGACTGTGTGTTTGGACACATGGACAGTTACATGAAGAGCAGCGTCTGCCGCTAACAGGTTGGTAATGACAACAAGAATTATGATGATATTATCACGTATAATCACACAATTTGGTTTTTTTCAGCCACTGTTTGGCTATAGGTGAGTCTAGCAGGTTTTTAAGTCAGCACAAAAGTCCCATTCCTCTGAATACTCACCTAACAGGCCAGTCTTGTACTGTGGCTCATCAGACTTGCTTGTGAGTTGACAACCATACAACAATTACGTCTTAATGATCTGTACTGCAGAATGGCTGGAGTCCAGGTGGGGTATTAGCAGGACTCTTGATGGAGTCAGCTTTCTCTCATCATCAGAAACATGTGACAGGTGTGACTGCAGCTACAGGATGCTGACAGTGTCACCTAGCATGTGAGATTTAACAATATCTATCTAACAGCGTCAGGACTTTTGAGTTAATGGCAAAATCCTTTTAATAGTAGCATGTTTAACAACGTGACTTAATGTAACATTTTCCAGGTCTTTTTTAAATAAGGAGGCAATGGGGAAACGCTGGGAAGATTGAATACCCAAGGCTACTCTGATACAGCAGTCATCTTAGCCAGCGTCTTTGAAATGGCCTCAAAACCATCAGGCTCTCTCCTGCTGCAGATTGGTCTGGTGATGGCTTTCAGCCTGTAGTGTCATTGTGTTTTAATAACAAATCCAGAGGCATGGAGGGGTACATTATCAAGCGTATAGGCATATAACCAGATTTATAATCAGAATTACAGCCTGTTCCAGACTCTGTATAATGTACTACCTTGAGGCAATTCCAATCAAATCAACATCCCTGAATAATAATTTGGCCGGCCCGGTTAAAGTGACAAAGTAAAAACCCATAAGTGTGTTGTATAATGTATTATTTATACTTATTTTTACACAATGTTCCTTTCCATGTCCTTTTGCTCCTGTGCATTTCAGAGTGGTTGTCCCCTCCAGCTAGTATTTTATAAATACTTAGCATGGGTGTTGCAGACTATTGTATATTATTATCATGACAATGAGGAAGCTTTTTTTTACAATGGCAAAGACATCCTGTAGTTGAATGTCACAGTAAGACCAGTTTTGTTAAGCCTTTTGCTGAAACC